>NW_027316500.1:15573274-15615774 GCF_026437365.1 Eucyclogobius newberryi | reverse complement strand
CTTTGCATAGGCATCGTATAGAATGCCTCTAACTTGCAAACTATGAGAACAGCCAGTAGTACTTCAAAGTCCACCATGTACAGAGGGGACAATAAAAGAGGATGATAAGAAGATTGTATTTCAATTTCAAGGGGGTGATGTTTCTTTTATAAACCAAAATAAATTGAATTGGCAAAAGTTCAATATGAAACTAAAAGTTATAATGCTCACTGGACTGCGCAGGACTCTGGACTCTGAAGCAGCAACATGAGACCCAGGGCTGCAGCGCTCGCCTTCTCTTTGTGCACTTCTCACCATTAATAAATTATGCTGATCCAAATCTTATTAATGAGTGTTTGCTTTTTGGTAAAATACAATCAACATATGCTGATATGGAAGAAAGAATGTTCTGTGAAAACATTCAAATGCCAAGGCAGTGTATAGAACACCTGATTTCCCACTTTGTCTGTAACAACAGTTTCAGGCCGGTGGCTCTCACGTCCCACCTGATGAAGACACTGGAGCGGCTAGTCCTGGACCACCTCCGCTCCACCGTGAGCTCAGCCATGGACCCGCTGCAGTTTGCATATCGGTCTGGCATCGGAGTGGAGTACGCCGTCATCTCCCTGCTGCACCGCTCTCTCTCTCACCTGGAAAAGCCTGGCAGCTCTGTGAGGATTCTGTTCTTCGATCTCTCCAGCGCCTTCAACACCATCAGCCGCTGCTCCTGAGGGACAAGCTGGAGACGGCTGGTGTGGAGTATGACCTGGCAGAGTGGATCCTGGACTACCTCACAGACTGACCCCAGTTTGTGAGAGCCCGGAACTGTGTGTCTGACACTTGGACCTGCAGTGTGGGGGCGCCCCAGGGCACTGTCCTCGCGCCCTTTCTCTTCACCCTTTACACTGCAGACTTCAGACACGACACGGACAGCTGTGTCCTGCAGAAGTTCTCTGACCACTCTGCCATCATTGGACTCATCACGGACGACGATGATGCGATGAGTACAGGGGACTGGTGCAGGACTTTGTGGACTGGTGTCAGCGGAACCACCTCCTCATCAACGCGGGGAAGACCAAGGAGATGGTGGTGGATTTCCGCAGACGCCACCCCACTGCCCCCTCACCAGTGAACATCCAGGGACGGGACATTGAGAGAGTGGACTCATACAAGTACCTGGGTGTTCATCTGAACCACAAACTGGACTGGACTCATAACACAGACGCACTGTACAGGAAGAGCCAGAGTCGGCTCTACCTCCTGAGGAGACTCAGGTCTTTTGGAGTGACAGGGCCACTCCTGAAGACCTTCTACGACTCTGTGGTGGCATCAGCTCCTGTAGGTGTGGCCTGCTGGAGCAGCAGCATCACAGAGAGGGAGAGGAGGAGGCTGGACAGAGTCATCAAGAAGTCCAGCTCCGTCCTGGGCTGTGCTCTGGACTCGGTGCAGGAGGTGGGGGACAGGAGGGTCCTGGCTAGATTCACATCTATGCTGGACCATGAGTCTCACCCCCTGCAGGACACTCTGTCCACTGCAGGACACTCTGTCCGCTCTGGAGAGCAGCTTCAGTGAGAGACTGATCCACCCTCGCTGTGTGAAGGAAAGGTTTCGTAGGTCTTTCCTTCCTGCTGCTGTCAGACTTTATAACAAACCCTGTTAGTACTGAACACTCGCAATACTGACCTAACCATTTGCAATTCCGTCATATGTGCAATTACTGTTGTGATTCATGTGCAATTACTGTGAAATTCATGTACAATCTATGTGCCGTCGTGACACATATTCATGTGCAATTACTGTCGTGATCACATGCAATGGTATTTATGTATTTATGTATTTATTTATTTATTTATTTATTTCTATCTTTTTTTTTTCCCCTCCATCCCTTGTTGGGTTTTGTCTATGGGATTTTTTGTTTATAGGAGATCTTCTACTGAGAGTGTTTTTCAGACTTCCTATAAGTGATCTGTTCTTTTCTTCTGTATCTACCTCTGTATCTACCTGCGTTGCATCAATGAAATTTCCCCATGTGGGACAATAAAGGATTATCTTATCTTATATCTACTGTAAACTAAGGCTTTGAAAACAGGGGCGGTGTCACGATTTTCTTGAGCCTATCATGCATTAGATGTAATCATTATGAACACTTACTTTTCGGCCGTATTTGAGTGGACAGTAATGATATCTGCTCCTTTTGAGACTTTATATGTCACTGTCACTGGCGGCTTGGGTGGAGTGTGTGTGTTTGAGTTTGGAGCTGCATTAGAGAAGCACTAACCACAAAGCAGATCGTTACAGGGATCAGATCACATTTAGATGTTTTTATTGTCATTATGTCCAAGCCCTATTTGAAACTAGATGACCTTGTGGAGGTGTAATTTCAAATGCCACACCTGATGTAACACTCTTTATTTATCCCTCCATTTAGACTATTGTCCATGCCTGGATTCATGTGAAACCTACTGTATCATGTCTGTGAGAGTGTTGCTTTCTACTGTATTATGTTCCCATATTTGAATGCAGACGCACTGGTCATGACGTTGCACAGCACAGTGTGGAGTGGGCCTCGGAGCCTATAAATAGCTCTGAGAGGAATCGGATTCGGAAAACCGGAGGTGGTAACTGATGAGATCCTGAATCCCCATATTTAAGCGTGAGTGTGGCGGGCGTTCAAAAGACTTGGATCAAATATAGTGGTGATGACACATGAGAAACAGAAAGTGAAGACAAGCTTGTAATACAACTGAGAGGCTCCAGACAAAAGCCTGCAGAGATGACAGGGAAAAGGTGACAGCAGAGAGAGGAGCTGGAGGAATATTAAAACTGATTTGTATCATGATAAAAGGCAGCTGAAACTATAGAGACAGGAACAAGCATGAGAGTTCCATTTAAAGGAACGCTTGGCAATATGTTGCAATAACTAGATGTAAATGTACATAATGACCAAGCAAGGTCATTTCATGCATGTGTTAGTTTTACATCACATATTATGGGCAATCAGTCAAATGATTGCCTGAATCAATTAGCATTAAAGCTGGGGTGCCTGATTTTCCAACCGCAAAAGAGGCATTTAAATCTAACTCCACAATCCACTTTGTTTTAGAACAGCTTTTTCAGATGGTGAAGTGAAATTGGGGTGGACCACCCAAATGTAGCCAATCAGAGCACTGCTCTCAGCAATTATTTTCTGATTGACAATAAATAAAATATGTTATTATTAGCTGCAGAAAGCATGCAGGGTCTGATTTTGTCTGTTTCACTCTATACTAACACAAAGTTCAGTCATTTACAAACAGGTTACACGTTTATATGATATGTTAGGGCATTTTGTGAATGGAACTATGACACTTTATTATTACTCTTCAGTGGTAGGAAATCAGTACTTTGCTCTATTGTTGATGCTAAAGTGTCCTCATGCACTCCAGATGTCATTTGGTAATGTCAATGAAGATGATTGCGATGTAAAAACCCGTCTCTCATGACCGTCTTTAAATGCACCATGTACATGCCCTGTACCAAACTGAACTCACGCTCTCAAACATATCACACAGGAACGTGACAGAAGGTGTCTTACAGTGTCACTCTTTTCTTAGCAACTGTCGTGACTGACAAAATGAAATGATGACAGAGAGTCATTTGAGGAAAAGTCAAGTGAGAATGATACAACTCCTGTCATATATGGTGAAAGGAATGATGGAATGATGGAAAATGGATGACAGGGACAGAGCAACTATCAAGGATTGGATTGAAAGTACTTTGGAGTTATGTTTTTTATAATATGAAGAAAACAGAATATATAGATTTTTACCAGCTGATAGTGAATTTGACAAAAGAATCAAGCCACTACACAGAGATGATAAACAGCAGAGGGCCAGTGTTTTTTGGATGCATTTGACTCTTGAGTGCACTGTAGCGTTGAGGTGAGAGGGGATTCTCAAGGTTGACCCTGTCCTGGCTCTGCTGTCTCGCTTGGGTGGCTAAGTGGACTGGACAGGCCTGTCCCGTTTGGGGAGCAACAGACTTTTAGTAGCTCAGACCTGTCCTCCCTTGGACTGTGCTCAAGAGTGTGCTGTGCTCCTTTGTTCCTTTGTCCAGCTTGTCCATTACACACAGGGTGACAGAGAGGGCAACACAGCCACTCGCCTTTGTTATGGCTCTATCGTTGAGGAGATGGGTCACAATAGTTAAGTCAATGACATGTGATGTTCATGTAGCCTTATAGTATGTTATTTAACAGCTACAATGTTCCATCCATCCATCCATTTTCTACCGCTTGTTCCCTTTCGGGGTCGCGGGTGACTGGAGCCTATCCCAGTGACTTCGGGCCTTAGGCGGGGTACACCCTGGACAGTGGCCAACTTGTCGCAGGGCCAACACAGAGACATAGACATTACAGACAGTTCACGCTCACATTCATTCACTAGGGCCAATTTAGACTTTCCAATTTTTGCCTAACACATGCATGTCTTTGGACGGTGGGAGGAGCCGGAGAACCCGGAGAGAACCCACAGTAACACGGGGAGGACATGCAAACTCCACCCAGAGAGATCATGTGATGTTGGTCTGGTCCGGGAATCGAACCCATGATCTCCTTCTTGGGAGGCAAGAGCGCTAACCGCCTTTGCCATAAAAGATACAATGGTCACCACAGAAATCATTCCAAGACATTCTGTATGTATTTTATGGGTTTTACATACACATGTATATATATATATATATATATATATATATATATATATATATATAATACTAAAAATATTATATATATATTTTTATGATTTTCCAGTTGTGTTTATATGAAGCAATAGGTGTGTAACTAGATCCAAGAGGGCTAAAGTTAGCTGTAAATTTATCCACCTGCCATGGCTTGACGTGTCAACCAGGAATGAAAATATAGTCTACTGTGTGAAAGGTCCTAATGACTGAGGCTGATTAGAAAATGAATTATTGATCAAAATAAGACAAATTTTCCCCTGATAAATGTGAGGCGAGGTCACTGCAGTTCTATAGTAGTCGAGGGTGAGGTCAGAGGACACAGTGTCCATAAGGATCAGTGTAGGGAGTTCCACTCAATCCAAACAAGTTAGTTTTGTTTGGCCATTTAAATGGACATGATAATGTTAAGCGCTTTAAAACAATAGTCCACGACTCTCAATTAATTAATTTGAATAAAATTCATTTTCTGCCATCTTCTTAATGTCATTAGGAAAACAAATATGCCTATTTAAGATATCAGCAAGTACAGCAAAATCAAATCACTAAGTTCCATTAAGGGAGACAGAGTTTGATAAGCAGGGGGTTTAAGTGAACAGATAGAGGACAATGTGTGCCTGTGAATTTGAAAACACTTCAGCACCATGGACAGCACCACCAAAGAGACAAGACCATTTCTCTTCAATCTACAGCTTTGCTTGAATTGGAGAAATAGCAACAATCATTACCAGGTCAAAACTAGCAACAAAGAGATCAACCAAAAGTAAACCATTCTAGCTAATTATGTTCAAATCCAATGTTGTTTTTATTGATAACAATTGTGATGTTGGTTTACTCTTAATTACAAAAGAACTGAAGACGATGGTCAAGTTGTCATATGGTATTTGGTCCAAGAAAACAGAATGAGCCTTTCAGGAGTTTGTGTTACCAGTTGCAAAGTCCTCTCTCTGATCTGAATGGTCGCTACTAAAAGCCCATCACCATCATGAATCAGAGCAGCCTCTGAAGCTCAGTGGGGGAATCCTGGAGGTTCTGAGTTGAATATGAGAAATGGCTCGTCTACATACTGAGAATGGTAAAAATGTATGTGTCCTCTATGCAGACTCAAAGCACAGGCAACTCAGGGTCAGCTGTGATTGTAGTTACTTATTTAAACTAATTAGTTAAGTTACATACCATAAGATTTGACTATATGAACAAGAAGATGTCTCACCTATACAGTTATTTATAATTTGTAATTTATTCCCGTCAACAGCATACAACCTATGCATCCATATGCAACAATCTCTGTCCATTAAAAGCTTGCGATACATGCACATTAAGTATAAAACTTTTGATATCACAATAGATTTGAGGCACGTTGTGGACCCCTTGTCCTCAGTGTCCTCATCTTCAATTTCTTCCTCTTTATAGAAATCACAGCCCTTTCTCCCGCTTTCCCCCTATGCTCTGACTGCCACTAATAGAGTTTATTTTTAGCACGTGTGAGTCTTTGTGAGCGCGTACACACATGACGGATAGAGCTGACGTTTCACACCTTTCTGACAAGGCTGGGAGAACAGAGTGAGAAGAAAAAGAGAGCGCAAGAGAGACAGACAGAGAGACAGAGAGTGGAGCATAACTGAATGATTTTTTTTTTTCTAAGAGGTTAATAGTATGTTTAAGTGTGAGATGAGGAGTCAGGGAAATCAGATAAAAGTGCCCTGATAAAAGTGCCCAAAGCCCATTAAAAGATAGATCCAAAATCGAGTTATAAGTATGAATTTCTTTCTACATAAAATAAGTAGGACAAAAGGTCAAAGATCAGCGGTCTGTGTTAGATTAAAATCCAAAGACAGCTTATAGCAGAGTGAAACTAAATTTAAGTTCAAGCTAAATATAAAGCACGAGCTGGTAAAGCAATATAGTGTGAGATACTGGCTATGGTGTGTAGACTGTGCAATAATGTAAGTCTACCCTGTTGTCTTGTATACATGAAAACTACTTTCTACTACTGTTTTATTGTAGGTTCTTTTGCGATCCCAGACCTAGGACAGTGAATGGAAATGAGCTTTTGGCTATACTGACAAGCCTCTACTCTAACAATGTTCAAATCTAAGCTAAAAACAGTTTTGTTTAGCTGTGCATATGACTGAAAGGATTTTCTTTGCACTCTTCTCTTTTATTACTTAAATTGTTTTTAATTAGTTAATTTTATTGTACTTCTGTAATTTCTTTGTGATTTGAATGCATTTTTCCTGCTGTGTGAAGCACTTTGAATTGCCTTGTGTATGAAATGTGCTCTACAAATAAACTTGCCTTGCCTATACTCCGGTGTGTTTACATTCAATCAGGCCTAGTTTTTATAATTGTCTCCTAGAATGATTGTCTACATTTCAAAAAAATTAATACACTGCTATAAACTATGTCAAACTATACTGCTAAAATAAAACAAGTTATTCAAATTCAAAGAAGTCATAAAGAGTTCATAAGAAAGAAAAAAGTGTGGGCTTTTGTGGTCATGGACATGATATGAGCCTTGTTACGAGATTACGTTTTCACCCAAATATTCTGTACCATAAAAGCATCAAGATACCATTTTTTTTTCAGCACTAAACGAGTGAGACTGTGGGCGAGAATAATAATTGCTCATTATGAGAGCAAATGGGATTATTCAGCATAAACAAACCAGCTGTCCTTTTCCCCTTTTGTCCAATCAGCCAAAATCATTCACGTTCATAAAAATAGTCTGTGCCAGTTTTGACCAGATGCCGGTTAAATTTAGATTTTAGTTTTTTAAATTATTTGTTCTGGAGTGTGAAAATGCGAGTCAGGAGGTGTCAACTGAAAGCTGTGAAAAATTATAGAAGTGAGAAGCTTGGTGTTTAGAAACATTGTGTCCTCTTAAAATCAGTAGTTAAAGGTACATTATGTAGCTTTTCTAGAGGCAGGTATGCCACATGCTTGTTTCCATGACGAGGTTATTGCTTTGCATTAAACCTATTCATCTCCATGAAGACAAGCAGGTGATGCCATTAGGCCAAGTTACAGGTCAGATCTGTGGAGTAGTATTTTTGATCAATAAAAATGCCCATAATTGAAAGAAATTCAAGATACATTTGTTTAATGCCATACTGAGGCACATTCCAGGCAAACATTTACATGAGCAGGTGGTGTATCCTCTTGCACAAAAGTTACATAGTGCACCTTTAAATCTCTGAAATCACAAATAAAACAGCACATTTTTGTATGAAGAGAAACTGATTGTGCTCTTGCAATGTAAAAAAATTGCATAGTTAAAAATAATAATTTGGCCAACAGTGGTCATCTCATAAACGGAATGTCCAGCTACAGTTTGCTATTGTTGTGTTTTTTGCCCACACGCTCCAAACTCTATTTCGATATTAGAAAAAGGCTTAATAGTCAATACCAAATGTAATACTAAAATCACAATCATGATAGAAACAAACATAATATGACAACATGTTCTGATAATAGTTGTGATATACTGTAGATATATTATAATATATATAAGATTAATTGTATTTATGTGATTTTTGCTTTATTACACTGCTTCGAATCAGTATGTAGTTTCCATACTATCTCCATAGTTTCCATTAGTATCTGGGTAAAACGATTACTTTGACAACCTTAAAGCCTATGAATGAGTGATTGGTGGTGGTCAGGGAGGTTGTGGGGAGTGAATGAATAATGCATACTGTAAATGTGATGCATTATGAAAAGTTCGGGGGTGGTTGCTCTATTGACTGAACCACAAAGCCTGACCCCAAACAAGTTGTGTATTGAGTGTGTGAAAAATGTTAATAGACTACGAACATCTGCAAAACCTTTCTACATTAATTCATTTTGTATTATCCAGTGACATAAGACAACATGCTGTTCAGTCTGGCTTGCATCTCACCACAGGAAAAAGCCCAAAGGAAACAGTGAGTAAGTGAAATAACTCTTAATGAACAGCCCCTCCCACTGGGCCGACACTACCCCTCACTGGGACGTGTCTCACTCCTCTCCACAAATACTCCCCAAGAATATCAAAAAGACCCAAACTCAGCAGGAGCCACTCTGGAACTGGCTGTCACACAGTGGTATGTTTTATTAATGTCATTGCCGTATTGTTATTGACATTTATTTAAACGAGGAAATAAAAAGCAGGAAGGGGACTGATGGGCATGTAACGGGATGGACTCGGATGGCTTGTCAATGAGCAACAGGGATCCAGTAGAGCTATGCCATGCAGGATTAAACTTGTTCAGTCCCTTCACCTTATTATATTATTATCATATTACTTAAGCAGAAGTACTATGTCTAAGAAATAAGACTAGAAAAGTGTTTGTGAACACTTGATAGCCTTAATAAAGCAGGAACAAAGACTCGATTCACAATAAAGAAATGGATGATTCAGGCTTTACAAGAAACCCTGAACGCTTAGTTAAGAAGTTACTGAGCATGAACAATTCTTAATAAATCATTTGTTCATGAATTAAGTCTTTGTTCATGCTAAAGGTGTTATTATACCACATATTTGTGAAAATGACTACTCAAGTAAGTGCAAAAGTAAGTTACTCTTAGAATATGACGTTAATGCAGTAATGTTGTAGCAGTGCATACTTTTTACAGATTTGATCCAATATTTAGTTGTGCCAGAGCTATGAATATAAGATAATTGCAACGCCCATTAAGAAATTGTTGTCACCCTTGGATGCCCTGCCAATTTAATTTAGTTCTGACGCAGAGCGGCACTCAGGGCCGCAGTGAGTGTGGCATGTTAAAGAGTTCCTGATCAAATGAGCAGAACTGTAAACAGTCTGTAAACATTACTGCCCACATTTTCAAACAACAGTTTCAGAGTGTGAGAAGAGCAGCACGGTCAGCCTCTTCAAGTCCAGACCAGAGTCCAGACCAGAGCTCGCACTGTCCATGTTTGTATTCATCGGACTCATAACTAAATCTCTTTGGTCTGAGCCACACACAGAACTGAAGGAACGAACCGCCATAACAACTGAGGAAAGAAATACTTGAAGATAATTGATTAGACAAGATAAGATAATGATAAGATATGACACAATATGTTCAAATCCATTCCAGTTATTTGATTCATAGTTACAAAATAAAATAAAAATAGTGCATTTAAAGTTAATCACGGGATTAATTATACACCCAAAGTGTCAAAGCTGGAAACCTGCCCTTGCAATCAGAAGGTCCAGTGATCAAAGTTGGACTAGAAGCGGAAGTAGCAGCAATTATTATCAAACACTTTTAATTTCCTGAGCACATATGCAAATGAAATGGGTTAGAACACAGATACATATTTTTAAAATAGCAAATCAAGAAAACAGCAAACAAAGACTTTCTCAAAGATGTTTTTGCACAGCTCACAGTTGATGTGCCTGTGTGTGTGTCTGTCCCTTGTTAAATACTATAATTTAGGCTCTAAAAAACAAGTGGAGAAAGTAGAAGCCGCATATGTGAACGTAATCAGCGGCCATTAATTAGACAGTATAAAGTGCTAATGGCCTCTGCTGGAAGATTAACATCCAGTTTCATTTAGCAAACTGTCAAAGCCATAACAAATGAGACCTGCTCCCAACCAGGGAATGGATGAGCCTATTTCCTGAAACTCCTGCTGGGCACCACGGGGGAAAGAGGATGTTTGGCAGATTGTAGGTGCCCTTAGATTTAAAGGGCACAGACTAGAAGACATTTGAGGTACACATGAATAACCACTAGACAATCAGACAACTTACTGGGACAAAAAGTAAGCAAACACTGTGAGTATTAGTATACAGACCTCTGCAGGGGTTTATCCTGCTCAGTGACTCGCATAGGTGAAACACAGTGTTAGTTTGTGGTCTTAATTCTTCTAAACGCGTTACATTTCTTGGTAACATGCACTTGCATTGCTAGCCTGAGGGCGAAACCAGCAATCCCCAGGTAACAGGGAGAAAAAACAAAGACCACAATGCCATCTTGCTCAATGCTCAATGAATTCTAAGTAAACACAATTTGACTAGACAAAAACACTGAATACATTTGACTATAAGAACAAGCACAAGGTTATACAATGTTTCTTTATACAGGAAATCCATCTGGGAAATGTATACAGTGCTTAAATTCGATTGTGCATACAGCAGGATGCAGTCTTTATGGAGCGTCCAGGTTTACTCTCGTTAAAGATAAGAATACAGTTGAGGAAAGATCGATACGGCTCTGGGAGATGTTCTGCTGTCAAAGTCGTGTCTTCAAACTCAGATAGTGTCAGGCGTGTGGACGGCGGAGATAATGGGCAACAATACAGACATATGCGTTTGAGTGAGTGGGAGGTAAACGCCATTTACTACCCATTGACACTAAACCTATTGGCAACACTGAACACGTTGTAGCTCTAAGCAAATAACAGACACAATGGCATGGCAAACAGAAGGAGGGCATGCATTCCATCAGCCTGCAAGTATCAAGTTCATTAAGGGCACGACAGGCCAAGGGAGAGTCCAAAGAGACCCCTTAATACACAAAGAAGGATGTGTAGAAAGTGGCAATAGAAACTTGCAGATATAATCTTTGAAAACCCTTTTACCAAAATCAAAATACCTCGATACACTTTTACTTGTACTTTGTAAATAGTTACTAGTGAGGACTTTTGGACTGAGACCTTGCCAACAAGATGAATTCTCATGTGCTCAAACTTTTTAGCAAAAACAGGGACAATTTGGGTGTGTTTGTGCATTTGTTGGACGGGAAAGTGGACAAAAGTTACATTTCTGGGCTTGTTCCACTGTTTTGACGCATCGACCAATCAGCGTGAAGTATTTGTTTGTTTCAGCGAGAGCCTTTCCCGATTTATGTTTAAAACTCAATTCAGTGCTACACAAATCTATCTGGTGTGAGCCTGGTTAACGACCTGAGGGAACAGGCCAAAACACATTACATACATAATTGAGCTGGCGCCTCAAACAATATTTCGCAGATCTTTTATACAAATGTTACATAATTCATAATTAAATATTGCATTATGAGTTAGGGCTGGTTGGTTATGACAAAAATCATAAGCACAATTATTTCAAACTATGACTTCTACACTGCCAACATTTGTCTATAGAGAAAGTATAGAGACCTAACATAATTTATAATAAGTAGTGCTTTAAGATTTGTTTTAGTTCTTTAAACAGATTAGATTTGTGTGCCATAACTTAATTAATTGTATTTTTGATTAGAACACGTTGAATAGAGCAATAAGTAAAATCGCAAATTATAAATGTGATTAATTGCCGAGCCCTTTCATAATTAGGATTCACATTTTCACTTTGCTAATAGAAACTAATAGCCTCCACTGCATTGTCCGTGTGCAGTGTTGTGTTGTGGCGGCTTTACGGGCAATAAAAAGTGACACAGCAAATTACAGGCAGACCAAGAACCAAACCAGAACCAGTGTGGAGCATCTCGAGGGTCAGTGACTTCATCCAGTTAGTGTGGAAAAAGCACCAATTAACCTCATGCCATCCGTCCTCTTGCACTTCCAGCCCGACGCACTGCAGGCCAGTCTCCCAGTGCTAAACATTAAAATACCAAACTCTGAATGGCCTTGATCAAATCTCTATGAAGCAGAAAACCATTACACGGCCAGCGTTTTTCCATCTCCCCATTGACGGAGCAGACGCGCACAGGCCCGTAGTCATGGTAACCTCTTTCTGAGTAAACTTACGGATGTGTATTTGAACTAGCCCACAAAAAGACACAATATTTTAATAAATACTTTATGAAGGGGAGATGCAGCAGAAGCGGTGAGGCTGCGTGAGCTGAACATCTTCAAGTACAAGGTCAGTTTGAAAAGCTTGGGATGCAGCGGAGCTTAGATTTCCTTAATGTTGTTAATGTGTCTGTCTGGCTCAGCTTGTGCTCCAGAAAGAAGCAGCCAACACACTACTGTAACTCAAGAGTCCACATGTGCTCGCATCTGAGGCTAAAGGGGCAAATCAAACGCTTCATTAAATGCAATAATGATATCAGTAATGCATTTTATTTATAAGCACGTTTCTTAACACCCAAGGACCCTTTACAAAGTGTAAACACAATAAAAACAACTTTAACTCTACAAAAGAAGGTGGAAACTAGTGTGGCGCTTCAAAACAAGCATAACTGTTTGCCTTTAATTATTTGTATTAGTTTATATTTTTAATTTTGATTGTGCTCATATATCACCTGGCCATCATTATACAAACATATTATGATTATGGTAAGTTATTTATGCATCAATATTGAGATTTTTATTGGTTGTTTTATGGGTTTGTATTTTAATTTTCTAAAGCCTGTTTGTTGTTTCATATGGACCTAAATCTACTCAATGAACACATTAATGACGCTTTATTAATAGCACAACCATATCAGGTGAATCATTTGTTGATAACTTTCTGTTTCTTCTGTTGTATCTGCAAAGAACTCATGAACCTAAATCAACATGCTTTTTTAATTAAATGAAATACGTTTTTATTATAGTCCGTGTGGAATTGTGATCCATGTGAATGAGCAAGCCAAAGACACATTTCACATTCTATTCAATTATTATTTCTATCTTTGTCTATATCTTAGTACTATGGGAAACAATGATGTGAAAATATGAAAACATGTATTAGTTATTGAAATATTTAAATACTGTATCATCACAGATTTTAGAATATTCATTTACAGTCTGAATATGCTTTACATAATAATTGTGCAATTGGTTGAATTTTTGACAACACTATCAATAAAGAAAACAATAAAATGATTAAATTCTATATCAATTGTAATGTAATGCAATTAATATTACCTATACTTAAACATATGACACTGAATTATGACTTATGGTATATTGTCATTGTTGTTATAGTAACAAATAACAGACTCACTAAATGTCTGTACTGAATGAAACAGAAGCTGAACTGAAAACATATCTCAACGTGTTTTCACTTTTATTTGTCAGCTTTTGCCCAACCGTTTCCAAGTATAACAAGTGAGTTTGATGGATGATGAATTGCAGTTCGCTCACAGAGAAGAAACTGTTCCCAGCATCATGACCCGATCACTGCCTCGGTGTGAATGTCCTTCAGAGACACAGCCACATGTTCCAGCTGCTTCACCTGAACAAGGAGCACTGCAGATGTCAAAGTGTGAGGAGATAACGAGGAGAGGAGCTGCGAGGTGCAGATGAGCACCGCCCGTGTCACATTAGCATTCGCACACGCTCCTATTGACAAGGTCATCTAAACACAGCTTAACTGCACCTCCGAGCATCAACCAGCAGCACATGGATTTAATACACACAGGAAGAAAACATCCTTGGAGCACTTTTGTCCTCCCCAAGGCAATGTTTCTGCTGCAAAACCACAGCTCTGTGTCTCCCACAAAAGACAAGACAGGGGGAAATCAGAAACAGGTTGTCAAAGGTTGTGTTAAGGAACTGACTCTGCTTTTGGGCTTAAAGAAATAATGCATGGAAGAAGCAAGATTATAAAAGTGAACTTGGACTAAATTTAAAAAAGGGGGACAAAATATGACTTGATTTTTAGTTCCTCAAGTAAGATGGAGACATTTTTGACCAGCAGTACATTTTTTAGGGAAATACTACCAGGACAAGAGTGCAAATCTACCAGACTAAGTCAGATTGTGAGTTAAAAAGTATAGTCTAACTCTTGCACATTTTGCACCTATGTCAAATCAGGCGTTGAGTTTTGAGTTAGCTTGGACTCTTTGATGTCCAGCCTTCACAAGCCACGCTCTGAAGATGAAAGAAATACCTCAGGTGTGGAAAAAAAACTTGAAAAGTAAAACATCCCATGCCACAAAAATGAACCTCAAACAATGCGCTTGTTGAGAAATCTTTGCGGGAAGTTTTGGGTGCTTACCTTGAGTGAGCGTCCCCATGAGGAAGCGATAAAAATAGCGTGCCACTTTGGTCAGCTGCCGTTTGCATCTTTTCCTGCACTGGCTCATGCTCACGCCGTGGTGGTGGTGGTGGTGGAGGAGAAGTACCAAGAAGGTGTGGACAAGGACAAGTGCAAACAGTCTGCGCTCACAGGAGGGCGATACAGTGAGAGTCTTCTGCTTCTGCCGCTCTCCTCCTCTCCTCACTCCTTGTTCCTCTCCCTCCACCTGTAGGGCGCTGCCTGTCAATCACACAGCCGCGCGCCGACTCCTCCCCCATCCCTTCCACGCGCGCCGCTCCATTGGCCGAGATGGCGGCAGCGTGGAGGAAAATTACCCACCGCCGCGCACGTGCTCGTGTGTGCATGTGAGATCATACTATGAGGAGGCGAGCTGCGTTGAGTGGCAGCTGGTGTGTATTTATTTATTTTTAAAAAAATTCCCACAGAGATGTTGTTGTTTTGAGCGTGAGGAGAAACAGAAGGGTTTGTGGAGCGACAGGGCAACAAGCACATCTATTAATTAGCCTCGTGTTACGATTCCTAGTGGTGTAGCTGTCTGTCTGAAGTCCCCACGGGCGTTAATGGCGTTCAAGCTGAAGTGGTCAAATTGAAAGTGTGAGATGAAAGAGACTGAGAGCAGGGAAAATGGCTAAATGTGAAAATAAAGTAGTGACAGGGTTGGCGGATAAACAGGAGCTCTCCACGGCGGCTGATAACGAATGATTATCTGTCAGCAGACTTGTGTGAGAGGAGAAAAGAGGGAAGGAGGAGGGAGGGAGGGGCATGCGCATTTACTGGGAATGAGCAAAAAGGTATTTATGAAAAGCTTTTCTCTTCCCAGTCATTTACAGAGACGATGATAAAAGAACCAGCAGCAGCCGCGCTATTTCAGTCATTCTCTAGTCTAATCAAATCTGTGTATTGCATTTCGTTTTGTTTATTTATGCTGATAATGTGTGATGAAGCCGTGTTGGCCTGCACTGGAATGTCATTCTTTTTTTTAAATATAAGTTGGATTTGCCCAGTGCTCAGGATGTGTCTGCAAACTTAATAAAGTCAACAATTTGAAAGAAATATCGCTTGAAAATAATCATATAATCATAATTTGTAATCATAATCAGTGTTATTAACATTTTTAATCAGTGGTCAGTGGGAATGTCAAGATTATTAAGCTAACCTATAATTATTCAGGTCACACTATAATTGTATGGACTAAAAATATATTGAGCAAAATGATGTATATTTAATTCTATTTATATAGCTATCTAAATGTAAAGAATTTTTTGGCAGTTTTTTGACAGTTTTTGGCACTTTAATTTAATTTTGTTTTTCAGAAAGCTTGATTTCAGAAATCTAGTGACAAAATAGTAATGTGTTAGAATGAGAATAAAAGAAAATGAAATTTAAATTGTAATGTTTTTTATTACAATAATCATAACACTAAATATGATGTTGTGACGTCCCTAGAGGTCAATAACTAAAATAGTAAATGGTCAGGTGTAAAAAGCATCTGTTTCTACATCACAACCCTCACACATCCACACACCACCGTCCCACACGCGCGTCAAGCGTCTTGCTCAAGGACACTACAACAGAACTGCTGCTCAAATAAACCCATTGTCTCATAATGATCACCTCAGTTTCAATGTTTGTTTACAGTCTGGTCCCTTGGGTTCTTTTTTTCACGCTATATTTACACATCCGAGCCCAGCCGTTTCCCCTTGTTCCCGTCTGTCCGTGGCGCTGAATTAAAAGTGATTACCGTTGCCATGGAAACTTCCTGACTCCATGGATTACTTGTTTTCTTCACGTGGCTCTGAAAAATCAATGGTACCTTCAGACTAAGAGTGGGGAGCAGTCTTCAAATGCTATTATTAAACAAGTGAGAGGAAAGTGAAGAGAGAGCAGATGGCACCGACGTTCTGAGGTGGAATTAAAGATCAGGATTATCCACTAATTAATGGCTGCACAACCTGATTTTTCCACTCTGGGATCATGTGCGGTTCATCTCAAAGCTATTCCAAGAACTGTAAAGTTAAAAAAGAAAGTCTATTTTAAGCAACAGCTGTTACTCGGTGCAAAACAAAACAACATTTAAATTTACTGCAGCAAAGGACCAATAGGAGGGTTCAGTATGAAAATGCAATACATATAAACAGGTGAAAAGTAAAAGTGAAAGTTAAGAAGTACCAGTGTTTTGAAATGATCCCCAGAGGGTTTCCCCAGGTATCGGTATTTGTCCTATTTTGAAAATGTAGGCGACATTAGTCATTGATATTTTATTTTCTCTGCACTGCCTCAGCCTGTGTGTGTCATGTATCATCCCCAGTGTCTTTTTGAACAGACTCATGAATGGAAATAGAAATAAGAGGCCAGTTAGGCTAAACAATTGTTATTTATCTTAAGTTCGGGAGCCGGATCACACCCGACCAACGCTCCTTCCGGTAGCTACTCTATTTAAGCTGACATCAGCGTTTGGGGCTTCGTGACCCTCCCGCCCACCGTCTTCTAATTATTCTGTTTTATCTCCTAGACGGGGGCATCGCGGCCCGAGAGACTCACCAGAAGCATCAAAACAACATCAACTTTACGTACATTTGTGTTTTTTCATCCTGGCCTTGGGGTCATGGTTCATACTACTTCAATTCAATTCAATCTATTCTTGAAATGCCCAAAATCACAACCAGAGTCGCCTTCGAAGGGTGACAGTGAAAAGCAGACAATGTTCATAAAAAATTATAAATATCCCAACATCCACCCGTGAAAGTGAAAAGTGAATTGTAAACTTAACCATAACTTAACATAGATGTATGGTCTTAATATGGGTATTGGCAGTCAGACATATTGGATATTGGTACTATCATATTGGATCATCCTTAACACCAAGTACCAGTACCAATTAAGAGAATATTTGGCCTTTACCAGATCTGTAACATCTGTGCGACCCTTAGAGAGCCTTCCACATATAGACACAATAACAAGGGAAGCACTGTTACATCACTCAGGTAAAAGTATAAGAAAATCCAATGCAGTGTGTTCCTTTTTTAATTTTTTTCAGTTTGTTTAACTCCTTTTTAGCTTTTTTTTTTTTTTTATTATTCAGTTGATTTATTGGTCGATGGTGTCTTGGGCGACCCATTATTTTATTGAAATGATAAGGATTTGTGTGGACCAGAGTAACAAAAACGAGGGATGGAGTGAGTTAGCTGGAGTTTTGAGGGAAAGTTTACTCTGCCTTTTCACTTATGAAGATGCTGTGTATAGTACTTCTCTGGGATAGTTTCTGTGTAAGAGTTTTGTGAGCATTTGCCATTCCACACCCTATTTTAGTTTATTTATCGATGCACAGGGCATGTCTTTGGTTGAATACATATCATATTGACTGACTGCACATGTCCACCGTCTCCCTCACAATCCTCAAGATTTCTCTCTCATTTTAGACTTGCAGTTTTCAGTCAAGCCAACGAATAATGAAGTCCGCTAACTGCACTTCTGAAGCTCGTCAGTAAAAGCGAAGAACATATTAGTTTAGGACAGCCATGTTCAATCTACGGCCTGGGGGCCAAATGTGGCCCTAAGACCACTTTTTGTTGGCCCTCCAGATGCCTGCTAAGTTGGTCTAAGTTGTTTTTATTGTTTTTTTCAACATTTTGACGTTATACCAACCTAATACAAATGTTCCAAGTCTTAGTAAAGGTGTGAAGGCTCATGCAAACAATGTCAAATGCAACATTTTGAATGATTCACTTCATTTGACAAAGTTGACATGTCAATGAAGTGGAATGAAGTGAATGTGCTCCGTATAAGCCCTCTGTGAAAAAGTTTGGACACCCCTGGTTAGGATGAACTCTTGAGCACACCATCACAAACTTTCTGTGGCATATAAAAATAAAATCAGATCTAATTAATATTTATTCACTTTTTTTTTGCAAACAGACCTCAAAACAACACAGTCAACAAAACACCAGGGTATTTTGGAAAGTGCAAGTTTCTTCTTCAACAAAAGCTGGATCGGGGATGTCACAATATTTTAGTTTATTGGTTATTTTAAGAAGAAACATCCCAATTTCAACTATAACAAGACAACAGTGAAATGATTAATTCACTTTCATGCAGATTGTCACCATTCATCCTGTTAACTTTATGAAATCAAACTGTCGGATTAATAAAGTACAGTTAAAGCGCTAGATTTAAAAAAACGTAATACATATATATTTTTTTTTAAAGTATAGATTGATTCAAATGTGTTTGTCTGAGCTCTTCATTCTGTAGAATAGTTTGGCTGAAGGGCGAGGCGTTAGTTGTACAGGAACAAAGTCAATCAGATAAGGTGTTGGACAGAAACAGACACTGCTGTCAAAGTGAGCAAAAGGTTGTGGAGAAAATAAGACGTCTAAGCTGCCCGTAAATGACAGGTGCACTGCTGACCTGTGTGTGAGGGCCCCAGATCACCTCCACATTGTTAAAACCAACCCCGTTCTGACCCCCATGAGCCAGCGAAAAACCCCGCTCGAAATCTGTCCTCCTTTGACCTTACCAAGTCTATTTTAAAGAGGAATGTTCACCGTAATGTTGATTAAAAATTGATTAATTCTAGAAACAGTGACTTGAACTCGAGTCAAGTTACAACTTAAGCCTCAACTTGGACTTGGAGCGCTTTGATTTGAGTCGACTTGATGCTTTTCTCTAAACAGTTGATAGTTAGATGTACTTTAAGTGCTTAATTCCACAGAAACTAGAACATGCCCCGCCCCGTTTCTCTATGACCATGTCTTTTTTAAGAAGGACACATTTTTAAGAAGGACACATTTTTAAGAAGGACACATTTACAACATATTCACCTTATTCGGCCCTGCTCACTTTGGCCTCTTTCTGCTATGGATCAGCACATCGATTGTATTGGCACTTCTGGTTGAGCGGAGGGAACGAGGGAAAAGTCTTAAATATGATGTGTAGTGGTAGCTTGGGGTAAAATGTCAAAAGTTTATGTGCATCAACAAGTCAACAAAGCACCGATGCACTGGGCGTTTGTGTAAAACATTTATTAACCTTTATTAAACCAGATCAAAACCTCTTTTTGCATTTCACAAGTCTCTGGAGGATGAGGTAAGGCTTTTGCCGGTTTGTGACTTGGGTGGAGCTGCATGTGTGTGCGCTCGGGCACTTGGCATGCACTGTCACTATGTCTATAAGCACATTGAGTTTAACAGCCATATTGTGGCAGGCAAAGGCACCAGCTGGTGAAGCCCACTCGACGTCTCAATTCACTGTGGATCATGTGACGTGCAGAGAGGAGACAAGGAAGCAGAGAGGCAGAGAGGAGAGTGAAAAGGAGGCAAATGGAGGAGCACAGGTGGAAGCACTTGTCTTGCAGGGGATTAACACACAAGTAATGAATCCCAAATAGATTATGGGAAATTAAGGTGGAAGATCAGTTGAATCATCAAATAGTTCTGGGTGAAATGGCCCAAAAAAAGTATCTTTTTTTTTTTTTTTTTTTTTAAATAATTGATCATGGTTTTCCCCCCTCATGTT
Source organism: Eucyclogobius newberryi (assembly GCF_026437365.1). Taxonomy (NCBI): domain Eukaryota; kingdom Metazoa; phylum Chordata; class Actinopteri; order Gobiiformes; family Gobiidae; genus Eucyclogobius; species Eucyclogobius newberryi. The sequence goes on along the minus strand of NW_027316500.1, from coordinate 15,595,648 downwards.
GATTGATCTGCAATTTAACAAAAAATGCCCAATTCATTCCTCAAAAGGCTGTGGACCCCTTGATTAAAAAACTCAAGCATCATCGACTAAAATTCATATTCTCAAACTAGATCTGCAGATTGCGAATTACTCTTAAATCACTGTCCATCTCGCGTCCGCCTGTCCGTCTGAGGGAGTCGGATCTAACCTTCACTGTGGAACTCCTCCAGGTTTATACTTTTTCCCAAAGAGGTTTGGTAGTTCCTCCTGGCCGAGAAGGAGGGTCCAAGGACAGGGGAGCTTGGGACGTTTGTCTAAGGACACGGGATGCTGGGACATTGCCAAGTCCCCATGAACATAGTTTAATCTGTTTTTCACTGTTGCCCCTCGAGGCAACTACTGTTGTGATTTTGGGCATTACAAAAATAAATTGAATTGAATTTAAGTTGAAACGTCTTGTTTTTCTGTCCCGATGACTACAACTGACTCTTTTTCAACAACAAAATTAAATGCTATGAATTGTCATATTTTTCAGACCAGAGGTTGAATTCAGGATACTGTTGTACTGTTATTCACGATACAAATTTGGTTAAAACATGAAGACCAGTACATGATTGCATCTTATGTCAATTAAAAGTGTCATTATTTTTCTTTAATTGAGTAAAAATACTAATTAATAATATAATTAGTATTAGTATATATATATATATATATATATATATATATATAAATATATATATTTTTTTTTTACAAAAATTGGTTAGAAATGATATCTGTTTGTTATACCTCAAAAAGTAGGCAATTAGAACCCCTCTGGAGCCTAAGATAGACAATAAAAACTACACTAAACCTTCCGTTCATTTTCCATTGCAGTTTATATTTATGTTTTCCCCCCCCCAGAGTTTCTCAGAGTCCAGCATTCACACACTGTTTTACACACAATCTTGAACTGAACCTTAATCCAAAGTATCATCTTTACTATGACTGTTAAAACCCACAGGTGTAACGTCACGCATATCGCCACATAGTGTTAGGAGGACGACACGTTCTTGTCAGGAATTCGACTTTCTCGTCTGCATGTATACTTGGACAAGGACAGAGTTTCTCAAGACGTCAAAACCCAGTGTAAAAAAAAAATAATCATGTAAACACACAGACTGACCGAGACAGAAAACAAAATGTGTCAGACTTCACGGTTCATACAAGATGAGATGGACTTCCTGTCTACTACTGCTTTATTACAAACTTTATCCCATTTACTCTGCTCTCAAGCACCAGCACTGAACGAATGCTCAGTGACACTCAGTGAAAGGAGGCCACGCACACCAAAGGCACTCCTCAAGCTTAATACAGGCCTAACCTTGAAAGAACAAGGTCTTATCAAACGTATAGGAGAGTGGGTTGGTCTTATTTGCATACAACAGTAATCTTGTTTGCATTTCGTCGTGATGAAATTACATTAACGGTAATTCATCCCAGGATATCCCAATGGACTATGGATCATACACGATACGATACAATTCACTGCCTGAAATGTAAGCCAGCAAAACCAAATCAAAGGCAGCAGGTAGGAGCACTCAATATCTATTTATTATCACATTTTTGGAGTTATTAATAAAAATCCACTTTGTTTATTATAGCACAACAGAAACAGTTGCTGCACAGACACAAGACAATAAAAAACAACAAAAGGTATAATAACTGCTCAATTTGATTTTACCAGTCCCCAAACAATAAAACCAATCAAACCAAAGCAAACCATAAAACTATAAAGTAGCAACAAATACGTAAAATGGAGGACAATACAAGATTACTGAAGGTTGAAAAAATATCTGGTGCAGATTTTGCAGTTTGCCTGTCATTTAACTTTAAACGTTTAAACAGACAGAGACCACCCAGCACGAGGTTTCAGGAGTACATTTTTAATTTTTAATTCAGAAAAATATATATTAAAAGCTTACAAGGGGCTAACTTTGTAGTAACTCATTTGCATAAGAGGCATCAGTGCATTTATATTGGCAAGGCAAGTTTATTTGTAGAGCACATTTCATACACAAGGCAATTCAAAGTGCTTCACACAGCAGGAAAAATGCATTCAAATCACAAAGAAATTACAGAAATACAATAAAATTAACTAAATTAAAAATTATCAATCCAACTGATTTTCTAAACTAATAAAATCACAAACAAAAGAGAAGAGTGCAAAGAAAAAATCCTTTCAGTCATGTGCGCAGCTAAACAAAACTGTTTTTAGCTTAGATTTGAACATTGTCAGAGTAGAAGCCTGTCTCACATCTTCAGGAAGACTGTTCCAGATTTAGCTGCATAAAACTGAAACGCAGATTCCCCATGTTTTGTCCTGACTCTGGGCACCAGCAGGAGGCCGGTCCATGTTTAGTCCTGACTCTGGCACCAGCAGGAGGCCGGTCCATGTTTAGTCCTGACTCTGGCACCAGCAGGAGGCTGGTCCATGTTTAGTCCTGACTCTGGCACCAGCAGGAGGCCGGTCCATGTTTAGTCCTGACTCTGGCACCAGCAGGAGGCCGGTCCATGTTTAGTCCTGACTCTGGGCACCAGCAGGAGGCCGGTCCATGTTTAGTCCTGACTCTGGCACCAGCAGGAGGCCGGTCCATGTTTAGTCCTGACTCTGGCACCAGCAGGAGGCCGGTCCATGTTTAGTCCTGACTCTGGCACCAGCAGGAGGCCGGTCCATGTTTAGTCCTGACTCTGGCACCAGCAGGAGGCCGGTCCATGTTTAGTCCTGACTCTGGCACCAGCAGGAGGCCGGTCCATGTTTAGTCCTGACTCTGGCACCAGCAGGAGGCTGGTCCATGTTTAGTCCTGACTCCGGGCACCAGTAGGAGGCCGGTCCATGTTTAGTCCTGACTCTAGCACCAGCAGGAGGCTGGTCCATGTTTAGTCCTGACTCTGGCACCAGCAGGAGGCCGGTCCATGTTTAGTCCTGACTCTGGCACCAGCAGGAGGCCGGTCCATGTTTAGTCCTGACTCTGGCACCAGCAGGAGGCCGGTCCATGTTTAGTCCTGACTCTGGCACCAGCAGGAGGCCGGTCCATGTTTAGTCCTGACTCTGGCACCAGCAGAAGGCCGGTCCATGTTTAGTCCTGACTCTGGCACCAGCAGGAGGCCGGTCCCTGAGGTCCTCAGAGTCCGAGATGGTTCATATGGCACTAACATATCCAAGATGTACTTTGGTGCTAGGCCATGGAGAGACTTGTACACAAGCAAAGCTGCTTTAAAGTCTATTCTCTGAGCCACAGGGAGCCAGTGCAGAGACCTGAGAACAGGACTAATGTGATCATACTTCCTGGTTCTGGTCAGGACCCGAGCAGCAGCGTTCTGGATGTACTGCTGCTGTTTTACAGCTCGTTTGGAGAGGCCAGTGAGCAGGCCGTTACAGTAGTCTAATCTACTGGAGACAAACGCATGGATAAGTCTCTCTAAATCTGGTTTTGACAGTATATTTTTGATTTTGGCAATGTTTTTTAGATGGTAAAAAGCTGCTGATGTTATTGATTTGACGTGGCTATTAAAGTTCAAGTCTGAGTCCATCATTACCCCCAGATTTCTAATTTGGTTTGTAGGTTTTAGAGCGAGACTCTGGAGGTGACCGCTAACACTTTCTCTTTGTTTCTGTGGGCCAAAAACGATTATTTCAGTCTTGTCTGAGTTCAGCTGGAGAAAGTTGTTTTGCATCCACAAACTGATCTGTTGGATGCAGCGACAGAGTGAATCCACTGGTCCATATTCACCTACCGACAGTGAAACAGAGATCTGAGTGTCGTCTGCATAATTGTGATAGGACACATTTTCACTGCGTATCAACTGACCTAACGGCAGCATGTAGAGGTTGAACAGAAGGGGACCCAGGACTGACCCTTGGGGCACCCCACAGGTCAGGGTCATGTGGTCTGAGACACAGCTACCAATTTCAACAAAGTACTTCCTGTCTTCCAGATAGGACCTTAACCAGTTTAGGGCAGTGCCAGTGATGCCCACCCAGTCCTCTAGTCTCTGTAAGAGGATCCCATGATCGACAGTGTCAAAAGCAGCACTCAGATCTAACAGAATTAAGACTGAGGCTTTGCCCGTGTCAGTGTTCAGGCGGATGTCATTTGTCACCTTGACAAGAGCAGTCTCAGTGCTGTGATGAGGTCTAAAACCTGACTGAAAAACATCAAATGAGTTGTTCATTAAGAGGAAACTTATCAAACCCCTAAGACATTTACCAATGTTTTGGCTTTTTCAAATGTTGTTTTATTAATGATCACAGCTCAGCCATGTCTTTAAACTCTTAATATTTCAAGTTATTTAAATTCAAGGGCAAAAATGCATGTGTTGACTGTCCATAACAGGAAAACTAACTAAAATAATATTGTCTCTGAACTATATTTGCAAAGGACAAACTCTAGATTAAACTAGTTGTATCAGAGCAAAACGTGTAGACTCCAAAAATAAAGAATCAATATTTCATATGCTTCATACCTCATATACTGTCACATAAAAAAGCCTTGCCATGATTTATTTGGAGACATTTGGCTCTTGGTGTTCTTCAGTTGCCGCACACTCACAGACCACGGATGTATTATTAAACATGATGAATCTTACTTCAACATTCATTCAATGTCTGACAACTGATGCCAGAACGACACTGCGCAAACTGGATATGAACGTGCTGCCATCTACTGGACAAAACTGGAACACTCAAACAGTGAGGAGCCAAGAGGTGTATCTATTCAGAACTTCAGAATGTGACAACTTTGTGACTTAATGATTAGATATGGAAGAGAACAGAATATAATGCTCTAGCTTTAAAAAATAAATACACAAATCAACAAATACATATCAACAAATACATTTCAACTTGTATTTATTTTCCCCATTAAAGTTTAATTGTGTGTTGTTTAGCTACTTTTATGTAAGTGATATATAATAACCTATATAATAGACGGACTGATTAATTGTTCTACCATAAAACTAGATGACACTCATTGTGAGGCTGTGCATGATAATTAAATGTTGGCTCATATGTGTAGTAATATAACACACCAGTAGAGGGCAGACACACACAAGAAAAATCTAGGCTATTTAATAACAGAAGCTAAAAAATCTAGCCACAGCTTGAATAAAATGCATTAATTATGTTTTACCACTGAATTAATACAAAGAAACAACTATTTAGGAATGCCTGCATAGGAATAGCAAATAAATTACATCCCACACCTTAAACATATCTAATCTACTTTCTCAAATGGCCTAATGGCAACTAAATAAAAAATAAGACTATTTTTAACGACAATTGTCAAGACACAGAAATATCTATCTTCATAAAATAAGGAAAAGACTCAATGCGCAATTCCAAGTTCAATATCTCAGTGAAGATTAAAAAAAGACAACAGAATACTTTTCAACACAAAATAATAATATTTTGTATGTTATACGTGGCCATGTTATAATTGATTTATAACATGGTCACGTATAACATACAAAATATTATTATTATTTTGACCATTGTAAATCTTCAGGAACGGTCAAAATCTACTACTAAAATAAAATTTTAATTAAAAAAAATTAGCATCTGGGTATGGATTTTTTTTTGTGCTTTTTTTTTTTTTTTTACAATATTACGGTAAAGTCTAACCGTACAATTACTGGATAGAGCCTTTACAGTCAAACGGTCAGTGGTGTGTTTTAGGAGACAGACAGCGGGTCTCTACAGAGATATGGATCACTGAACCATGAGCTCTGCAAATAACTCTCCCAGGGGCTGGTGCTGGACACTTTCCATGGGTTTTATAGAAAGACATCAACAAACTGCACAGTCACCGCTGCCAAAACACCAGAAATTACAAGACACTTCTGAGAGGCATTAGAGATTGGGCAAGTTTAAGTGCTGATGTCAACAAAGACTTAATGTTTCACTTTCATCTTCAGCACAAATCTACTACATATAAAGTATTAAAAAACTGCAACTGCTACTATATTAGCATTAATTATAACTACTGCACTTTCTACAGAGCTGTATATCTTAAGCAAATCCGGGAGCATTGCAGGAAAAAAGTAGGGCCCTATTCATGGACTTCCTCCCTGATTAGAGGACATTTGTGACGACTTTTCTCCTTACAGAAGATAGAAGTTGATTTTGATAATTGCTATATCAGTGGAAGACTGTTGCTATGAAATCCATTTAGGGCTGAATGATTTTTGGCAAAATATTTAAACATGATTTTCCTTGAAGAACATTGCAGTTGTGATTAGATTTGCGATTTATGCTTTGATAGTTTCCTTTCAAATTGCTTATTTTAATTATGTCCAGGAGTATGAAATATTAACTGTTAAACTAATAGAACCCCAATCATTTCAGAACATGGAACAGGATTAGCAGGTTTTATACAGACTAAGATTGGATATTTTGTAATAATAATAATAATAATAATAACTTTTATTTATATAGCGCTTTTCAGTGACCCAAAGACGCTGAACATAATAAAAAAGGGGGGGGTATTTACAGACAGGGGGGACAACACGTACAGAACACATTAATATACAGATAAAATGAACAAGACAGAAGAAGTAGAGAGAAAAAGATGGGGATGTAACAGGGGGTAGAAGAGTAGGCAATGGGGTAGAGGAGGCTAGGGGTAGGGGAGGTCATAGGCTTGGGTGAAGAGGTATGTTTTTAGGCGGGATTTGAATGTTGTGAGTGAGGGAGAGTGGCGGACAGGTTGGGGGAGGGAGTTCCAGAGTCGGGGTGCTGTTCGGGAGAATGCTTTGTCGCCAAAAGTTTTGAGTCGGGATGTTGGTGCAGTCAGGGTGAGAGAGGAGGAGGATCGGAGAGCTCGGGAGGGGCGGTGGGGGATGAGGAGGTCAGACAGGTAGGGGGGGGGCAAGGTGGTGAAGAGCTTTGAAGGTGAGGAGGAGTATTTTAAAGTTTATGCGCTGCTTGATGGGGAGCCAGTGGAGAGAGCGGAGAACGGGAGTGATGTGATCACGGGACCGGGTGTGGGTGAGGAGGCGGGCAGCGGAGTTTTGGACCATTTGGAGTCTGTGGAGGGAATGGGAGGAGATGCCAGTGAGGAGGGAGTTGCAGTAGTCAAGGCGGGAGGAGATGAAGGCATGGATGAGGGATTCAGCAGCGGGGAGGGTGAGGCAGTGTCGGATTTTGGCGATGCGGCGGAGGTGGAAGTATGAGGTCTTGACGATGTGGCTGACATGGGGAGTGAAGGAGAGGGTGGGGTCCATGATGACACCGAGATTGCGTACCAGGGTAGAGGGGGTGATGGTCGAGGTGTCGATGCTGAGTGAGAAGGGACCAGTTTTATTGAGAGTGGATTTGGTGCCAATGAGGAGGAGCTCTGTTTTGTCACTGTTCAGTGTTGTAGTTTGCAATTGTAAAAGACTTAAATAATTGCAGTCTTTGCGATTTGCTGATTGCGACCATTCAAAATGAAAAATTGCAATGAAAACAGTGGCCCAGAATCTTACAGTAGAATAAAGGTTTATTTTGTGTTGATGAGACCCTGTTCTTTTTTTATCCATGGGTTTCAGAACTGAATGAACTGATGAAATATTAGCAACATTGCCATAGCAAACAATAGTTAAACCTAATAGTTAATAGTTAAAAAATATACTATCTTTTGAATGTCCTCAAAATGTCTTCTTTAAACAGGAAACTTAAAGCCCTGCATTATACAACGTTTGTAACTTACATTTAGTTTCAAAGTGTATCGTAAAAGCATAACTATGTGACATAAATCAGACCACTGCAAAGCTGTAGTGACCTGCATGTGAATACTAGCGACGTGACAAAGGGTTTGTAAAAGTTACTGTAGGTTTAAATACAAACTTCCTCCTTTCACAGTTTGAAAATCAGATTCACCAGCTTTAAATAGGTCTGATAATATGAATTGGGGGAAGAGTCATCACAAAGTACGGAGCATAAATGTAGTTTCCAGCCCTGCTTGTCCAGATGCCCCCCTCTCCTCACTGTCAGGCCCCTGCTCTTGGCTCTGTCGTCCTCTCTGTCAGAGTGGAGCGGGTGTGAAGGCACCCAGCAGGTGTTTAGTGACTGAAGATCACAGACATGGGCCCTCAGAGCTGCTGCTGCTGCTGCTGCTGCTGCTGCTGTGTAGGAGGAGAGAAAATCTACGCTTCCATTTACAGACTGTTGCTACAGAATAGTGCTTATCCCGCCCTCAGACCAAAGTAACACCTGCTCGATACCACGCCACGGGTCTATATTATGATACGATGGTGATTTGGTCCAGGTTTGAGCCACTTTTTAGTCCTAAGGAAGACTTTAATTGATCCTGTTCAAGTCCTGTTTAGATCTGAGTTTAGTCCCTGTTTAGTCTCTGTTTAGTCTCTTAGTCTCTGTTTAGTCTCTATTTAGTCTCTGTTTAGTCTCTGTTTAGTCCCTGTTTAGTCCCTGTTTTGTCCCTATTTAGTCCCTGTTTAGTCCCTGTTTAGTCCCTGTTTAGTCCCTGTTTAGTCCCTGTTTTGTCCCTGTTTTGTCCCTATTTAGTCCCTGTTTAGTCCCTGTTTTGTCCCTGTTTTGTCCCTGTTTAGTCCCTGTTTTGTCTATGTTTTGTCCCTGTTTAGCCCCTGTTTATTTAGTCCCTGTTTATTTAGTCCCTGTTTAGATGAGGTGGGTATGGGGACGTCAAGATAATTGGGTTAATCGATAATCGTTATGAGGTTAATCGATATTCTTGATGATTATTTGTGCCCTGAAAAAGACCAGAAAATGTGTTTGCGTTTTACAATTTTAACCGCGTTATTTTTTCCAATTTTCTGCATTTATGTTTAGACTTTATATTCATCATTTTTCTAGGGTCCTGAAGCATGATTTATCTTATTATTTTAGAGGTACATTAATCTGCACATCCATTGTAAAAAAATAAACATAAAAAATAAACCAAAAACACTTTTTGAGTGAACAACAACACATGTACCAGTTACTTTGATGTTTAACAGTCAAAAGACGTCTGTTACTAACTGAAAAAATAGATGGAGAATAGAAAAAGCTTACATGAGCCGAGTTTCTCACCTGTATTACTCAATGATTAATTTTTGGTAATCTCATTTCACAGAGCGCCCACACTTTGACCTAAAACTAGTTCTGCAGCTGTGTCAGGCACTTAAGCTCTGCTCCTGTCATCGGGTGTGAAGAGCGGCTCGACAAAATGTTCTCGGTCCTAATGTGGCTGGTCTAATGATCCAATATTAATGATGTGTTTCTCGATAATATCCTCCTGTCAACATTTGCAAAGAATGTTATCATTATGTTTGAACCATTACTTTGAATAGTGAGATATATAGTTGAATAACAATGAAGTGTTTAGTTTATAATGTCCTGAATGAAACAAATGAACTGTAAATGCAACACAATGAATCAAAACAACAAATTGTGGAAGTCATTAAACTGACTGTTACAATTTGTTGTAACAGTCAGTTTAATGACAATCCACCTGCTAATGCCATCTGCCTCTGAAAATACAATTATTCTTCAACTCTCAAACTACTGTAATCGCTGTTGTTGGTGTTATATCATCATAATAACCCCAAATGTCTGGGATTATCCAAACAGACTTCAGCCATCCCTTAAACGCCTTAAAGTGATAAAGGCAAATAACACAAAAAATACAAATCAAAGGAGATTAACTTGCTTCAAACTGTTTAAAAACATTGGTGGATTTTCTCTAAATGCCAAAAGAGCGATTATGTCAGTGTGTTACCTCCTGCACAGCTCATGAGGCTTCTGCGGGTCATTACAGAGCAGTCACGAGCACAGCTGCTCGGTTAAGCAGCCCATCTGTATCTAAATGATGTTATCAGTCCTAATGGGACAGGGGACACATCAGTCCCACCACTGTCCCCGCAGAGGACAAAAGGTCAACCTTCTACCTGTCTTTATCGCTCACACTGTGGGCTTGGGGAATCTAAGAACTGCCTTTCTTTAGAAAACTTTGTGAAGAATTAGCATACTTCTTTTTTTTAAATATTCAGTAGCCAAATATACCTTTTGTCCCAAGAAGAATAAAGAGAGACAGGTCTGGGCACTGTGGACAGGGAAAATGGGTTTAGCAGACAATGATAAATAAACGGATGTATTTGTGCATCTCATTACCTGTTAATGACGCTCGTTTTAGCCCCAACACACATTTAAGAATGATTTCTATACAGCATTTAACTTATGCCATGGTTCATTTTATATTCAAGGACACTTTTGTCCTTCTTTGTAAAATACAGTGGACATAATGTACAGTTGGGGAGGTGTATGTCCCCTACAGCCTAAAAGGAACATTTATCACAGTCAGAGGCCAGGACTTGGGTTTGGTCCTGGACAAGACAACGGGTCTGAGAGCGGGGGACTAGTTAAGACAAGATAAGATAACCTTTATTTGTCCCACAATGGGGGAATTCCAGTCTTGCAACACAGATTAGGCACAGAAGTATAATAATACAAACAGATAACTTGAAATAAGACACTCTTATTTATAGCTGTTATATGGACAGAAAAAGCTACAAATCCAGTGTCCCAGCTTTCAAGAAAACAATATTGAAGGACCACTTACATCAAATATACTTTTGAATAAAAAGTTGAAGAATTTCAGAACCGTCAAACATTTTGATCTGGATTTGTTTTTGTTTTTTTATGCTGCTTTTGTTCAACAGAAACAACCGAATCATTTTCCACATTTTTGTAGCTGTTTTTATCTGTATATTTTTGTACAAATTTAGCACAAACTATTAACATGTTCAAATAACTTCTCAGCCATTTCAAACAGTCTCAAACAGTAAAACAAAGTACTTTGGACTGAAGTGGAAAGTACACATTCCTGCTCTCAAATGTAGTAAAGTCAAAATAAAAAGTACTTTTACTTTTAAATTTGTATTTTGATGCTTACTGCCACTGATAATAAATATCTTCGAAAAGAGTCCCACTTTTAACTTAATTTAACCTGGAATTAATCCAGTTTTAGAGGTTCAGGTCAGGTTTTGATCTGATGGTACTTTTCTTTTCCCGGGTGGTTTAAGGTCACAGTTGAACTACATAGACTTGCAGGACTAATATGTTCACACTTGATCTGAATATTGCTTCTCTCTGCACTTTTCATGTTACGGCTGATCACAGCGTGTTTCCTGAGGATCCAGCTAAGTGCGCGCTCAGACTGTCAAATGCAACACTTAAGAGCAGTGTAAACTCTCGCTCCTCCGTGTAATCCCTGGTTTGCTCTTGACACAAATCCACATCCTCTTCCAGCTGTTTTCTCTACGCACCATGATGTTTACATGACGTAGATCTGTGAGAGACATCAGGGTAGTGTTTACATTTTTATACTTGTTTAGGGAGAGAAGCCAGATGATGTTCAAAAATATGTTAAGCAAGATACAAGGTCAAGTATAAAGTATTAGTTTCAATCCATCTATTCTTTACCAATGTGCAGTGTTGAAGAAGTATTTTAGTCATTAGTTTTTATGTCACTTACCGGTAAGTGAGTGACATAATTGCTAATTATTATAAGTAGCACAAACAAATTCTCTAAGTAAAACATTTGAGTAGCTGTTTAAAAATGTACTTTGAGGGTTATGCAAAGTTTTGGTCAACATTAGCAATTTATATATTTATTTTAAATGTTCTAAGGTTTTAGTGTTTTTTTTTTTGCTCAAAGCCAACACTTGAACTCAAACCCTTCATGAAGAATGACTTAGCAAAAACTAACCCCTCAAACCATGAAAATAACTTTCTACTTTCAGTTCAACAATGTAATGGAGTAAAAAGTACAGAGTCCTCTCAAGTCCTACTTTACAAATAGTAGTAAAAGTTGAAAGTGTCCATTGTAAAAATGACCATGCAAAGTACAGATACCTACACAGTACAGTACTTTTACTTTACTGGGGTAATAACTATAGCAGTGCAATAAAGCAACTTGTCACGCTCCAAAAAAGGGCAATACAAATCATTCATAAGGGTTACAGACCACACCAATCCACTATTCCGTCAAATCTGCTTAAATTTAATCATTTCATTAATTATCACTCGCCTCCCAAAGAGGAGATCATGGGTTCGATTCCCAGGCCAGACCAACGTCACAAGATCTCTCTGGGTGGAGTCTGCGTGTCCGTGTTACCGTGGGTTCTCTCTGGGTTCTCTGGCTTCTTCCCACGTCCAGACTAGATCATGTCCAGTCTACATAAGGTTGCACCCACTCCTTTTAAAACTATTTTCTTGTAGATACATAATGTACAACTACGATATACATACATGTTTCTATCAACATTTTTTATGTTCAAAATAAACTTAATCAATCTTTCACTTAATGAGCCTCCAGCACTGCCAACATGACTCTGAGAATGTCGGGAAAGAAGACATGGATTAATTGGATCGTCCAGTTGAGAGCCTCTTTTATACAGTGCACAGTGTTCTGTAAGTGATGCTTCCTGGTTTCAGTTGACTTCACATGCACTTGCCCCAAAGGCTCATGGGAAATGAGTGGGCAGACAGGTACGGATGGGACAGAGGCAGAGGGGGGCTCATTCTCTAATACACTTCACTGCTCCAGGTCGTGCATCTCTGACAAAGTGTGCTCCTGGTGAATGTCGCTGGGATTGTTTATAAAAGATGTGCAGAATATTGTTTAAAATATATATCCCATTTTAGCGTTCATCCAGCTCTGTCAGTGCTTTCACATTTTGATCTAATAAAAAGTTAGAGGATCAAAACTTGATCAAAAAAGCTGTTTGTTTTGGTGTAACAGATGTGACAGTTGTGACCCCAGGGATTAGCACATTTTCCTACTGGATTGGACGAAGAAAGAACTATTTTATTTCAAGTCCTGAATCCAATCTTGGGAAATTTTAACCTAGAGTCAACTAGAGTGCAAGATGGATTAGGAAATTGCTGAAAAATGTCAACACTAAATATATATTGTCATAGATTTGTACTAAAATGTTTTTCTTCCATTTCAATATGCACGCTCACAAAACTAAACAAAAACATAATTCCTGTTCTGCTTTTTTTACTGACCCATATCCAACCGTCTTGATGAGTAAATGAAACAATAGATTATACCATCAAATCCTAATTAATTTGACAGATCAGCTAATTGTGATTAACAATGTGATTAGGCTCCAAAGATGGCTCCTGAGCACTTTGAATTGATCAGAATATTGCAGTTACATGGTGGACTTATTTTACTTTTCCTTATTTCTTTCACATTGGAAAAAAAGTCTTTGGTCAAGTCCACAGAGCCCAACAGCAGCAGCTCCTCACATTTTATGTTGTTTATCCTTGTTGCCCTTTTTTCTGTTTTCCGTGGGCTCCGAGCTGCCCCTCTCCTGCTACAAACGTATTCTTCCTGTGACAGAGCAGAGGAAGCAACATGGGGTGCGTCTGGCAGGGCCGTGGTGTGAAAAGAGACTCTCCAGGCTTCACAACTTTCACATTTATCTATAATACATGCTTGTTCCCGGTTCACCAAGTCTCCTGGCTACACTCTGCTCAGCCCGTTCTCTTTCCAAAACGGTCCAAAAATGTCTGTGAAGTGCTGGAGCTCATTTTACAGTTACAGTTACATTCATATATCACTCTCTCACTTATCGACCCATTTTACACAACCAATTTTGCCCATAACGCCCACAAACTCCAACTCTGCCTCTTTCCTCTTGTCTCGGCTGTGACACACAAAGGAAGGATGGAAGACTTCAGCAGCGGGCTAATTGGCAGTGGACCGTCAAAAATGAGTTTGGAGAATCCATGAAAAAACTGGAAAATGATAAGGGCTCGCAGCTTTGAATGAATATCACCCCGAGAATTGAGACTATGAGCTTTTAAAGTATTTCTGACTTTAAAAACATTTTTTTTTGTTTTTTTAGGCCCGAGCGCCACAAGCTGGCGAGAGGCCTATTAATCTCGTAAGGCCGTGCGAAGCACGGCTGCGAAAGTGCGCACGTAGTGCGCACGAAATCGAGCGCGAAGCGCTCGCCCACTTCCAAACACTCACTAACGCACTCCTTCACTCATGCACGCCCCGTGCATACTAATTAGTAGTAGGAAAATGGAACATTACCGTTGTAAACGGGCGAAGCCCGTGCAAAAGTGCGCACTAAACGAGCACCTTACATTGGGATGACGACCGCAAAGCGGTCGTCATCCCCTTATAAAGCACTCATTTGCGCTAAGTAGCTCACGAATACGTTCCCCATCTCTTGCATGTTCCGTGCATATAAGCATGTAATGCAAAAATTGAACATTATTACTGTATAGAGGGCCAAAAACACAAAGTGGGCGGAGCCCACTCAAAATTAACGAAAGTACCCGTCAGTGACCAGGGACCCACACCATGAGGTAGGAAAGCGCGAGCGTTTTCCGAAAATGTATAGTTTATGATATTTGAAAAATGGGAAACATTGTTTTCGCATCGGAATATTATTCTTTCTTTCTTCTTCTCGGGACCAACCCCCCTATTTTTCACCCAGTGAACATTGACGAAAAGTCACAAAAATTTGCACACCTCTAAAAATCGTGCCTCTCTACATTCTGGCTATTTCCCTTTTCTAAAATAAAAAAAATTGGCGCGTCAGCGCCCCCAAATGTACCAAAAATGCATTGAGAGATTGGAAATGACCCAAAAAAAATCTGATCGTAGAATCATGAAATTTGGCGCAGAGGTAGATGGTGACAAGAGAAGTAAAAAATATTATTACGGCAACGCCGTCCGCCCAACCAAATGTCGGCCATATTGCTTCAAAAATGGCTAAACATGACTTCGGAGTTTTTCCAAACGTCGTACTTTTACGAACTCCTCCCAGGGCGTTGGCCCTAAAAAGCTGAAATTTGGTGAAAATGCTACTGAGGAGTGGGACATCAAAAGTTATCCAAATTACATTGATACCTCTCACGGTCTCTGTGCGGCGAAGCCGCAAACTGTAGCTAGAATTTCAGAAATCTCCCATATTTAAAATTTCTGCCGTTTGCGCAGATAAAGTCCGAATTGCGTCAAATTAGAATCAGTTGTTAAACTCTTTGCCCTAAACCTACTTGAAGTGAAATAAATTAATTTGGAGCCACAGCGCCCCCTACAGATTTTATATGGAGGTTAAATGTTTAGTTTTGCGAAATTTTATGAAATTTGACACACAACTCAATTTTGGCCTCCCCATCAAAAAAGTCAATGAGACCCATGTCATAATTGTTATGGCGTTGCCGTAGCAATGACCAAAACCTCCCTTGTTATTCCAATGGGGAAATCGCCAGAACATGTTTACACTTTAGACTTTCACAAACTCCTCCCAGGGCTTTAGCCCTATTAACCTGAAATTTGGTGAGGCTCATCTTCAGGGGTGGACCATCAAAAGTTATCCACATTTTTATTCAAAGAGTCACGGTGTCTGTGCGGCAAAGCCGCACATTTTGCCAAGAATTCAAAATAAAATTGCTTTTTGATGGTAAAACAAAGTGAGAAGATGTGACAGCTTCACAGATTCAGCAGTAGGCGTAATAAAAGGACAATTGGGGCGCGTTAGCGCCCCCTCCTCTTGCGGCGTGGCGGCGGCGTGGCGAGGGCCGATCATTGCCGCTTGCGGCTATATTTTTTTGTTATTATTATTATTATGTTTTATTATGTTTTCGTTTTTTTGTAATTTGTTTTATTTATTTATTTAACATGGTGCATTATGTAACTTTTCTGTCTTAATGGAGATGCTACTGTTTGGTCTGGAATGGCATTATAAGGCATTTAACGTAGATCTCCACGTAGATCAAGAGGTGCCATCACCATGCAAAGTTAGTTGTGGAGAGGCGACTTCGCTCACAGTACAAAGATATTTTTGAGTAATAAAAAAACTTGCTCTGGCCTCAGAAAGTCGTGACAAATATTCAGGCTGCTCGGGAAGCATTAGGTACGTGAGAAATGCACGTGGACTGCTGCAAAGTGTTTTTATGATGGTAACAACAGTCAGGTAAAGCACATTTAATGTAGTGTGAACTATTCCAGACAAATATAGAAACAAACAACCCTCTACCAGAAAACTTAAACCATTCACAGTAAATGTTGTGTATCAGCTTACGAATTGAAACACCTACAGTGCTACAAAAACGACTAATACGCCCACATCATGGATACACGTTATGGGATAAGAAGTTCAATTGTTTGAATTGTATAGTCCGTACTATACAAATGAAGAGAGTTTCTTTTGTTATTTATTGCTCTTAACTCCAGCACGCCGCCATAATCTCTCTATGTTCCACTTCCTATAACCACATGCATTTTCAAGCAGATTACATTTTTCTATTAGAAGATTTAGGGGCATTTGCTGGACAAAGCTGTCACAGAACTTTACATAAGGTCTTTTTTAGTAACAGGGACAAGGGGCAGTTTGTGTTTGTTTTTGGCAGATGGCCTGGAGGGAAGACAAAATGCTCGGCCTGTGACAATGAGGCTGGATAAGGAGAGCCGTCACTGCAGGCTGACACTGTGAGCACTGCTGAGGCGACACGTTTTCAGAGGAGAAGGACAAGGACAGACGAGCGCCGTGTCAAACTCAAGAGCACTGCACCTTTATGGGACTCACTGCGATTTGACTGGTGTGCAAGGTTTAGTTGTGAAAGCAGGTTATGGATCTAGCACAAAGTGATTATTCACAAAGAGTTCTTGACAGACTGCCTGGGTTTCTCACACATTAGCTTAACTTTAATACTGGCACTCTTAGTTTTAATAGAAGATCTCGTGAGTGTTTACTTCAAAAAAAACCTGCTTGCACTAGAACTGAAATGGAATAGTTTTTAAAGACATGCAAAATTGGACACATTGGTACCACTATGTCATTTTAATTTTAATTATTGTCACGATTGCACCTTTTTTATGTTTTAAAATGTTTTTGTATTGTTATTTTTGCTTGTTATGTCTGTGTTGTTTCTGGACAGGGCGCTTAAGACAAAGAGAGTCTGGTACTCTCGTCGAGCTTTCCCTGTATAAATAAAGATAAATGAAATGAACAAGGATTGATTCAGAAGGGCATCTGAAGTATTTTGTTTCTTCACTTTTGGGGCCAGATTGTTGGTTAGTGGCAGATAGTATGCTCCAAAGGTACGGTCTGCTGTGATTGGTCATTTGAAGTCATAAAGTTTATAGGAACAGGGTTATAGTCCGGGAGCCAGTGCAATCAGTTGTAGTGGTAAGAATGCAATTTTGTTATGAATTGTGTTATGATTGGAAACCAACAATATATTGCTGTATTTCTCATTATGTCAGTGTTTTTGGTCCAAATAACTGTGTGTGACATCACAACACGTTTTACTCACTCATACTAACTCAAGTGAGTAAAAAGTGGTCTTGGTCTGAGGCTTGGTTCTAACAGGGGGTTTAGTTGGTCCAGGGACCAAAAAAGAGCCAAATTGAAACAAAACACCCAAAAATTGTAATTAGCCATGGGTATGATGAAAAATAATAGAAAGAAAAAGGTAGTAGATGTAGGAGGGAGCTGGGTAAGGGCAATGATTGAGGGTTTGGTTTTCAACAATACTTCAATTTATTACTACTGAAAACGTTATAAATCACATCTTTCAAGTTTACTTTTCATTACAATACATCTAATTGACCCAAGTCTCTGGTCATGTCACAATTTTAGTCTGCATGATTTTTTTTAACAGTAATCCAAAAACAGCTTGAAGCCCTCGCCCTGGATTATTGAGAGTGCATGCGCTGTATTAAATTGAACTTCTTTTTGCTTTTGCTTTTTTGCCTGAGGACAAGAATAGAGCAGCTTTCGGTGTCTGGACAAATGGAAAACCAAACAGACCAACAACAGTAGATTGGACCATTGTGTGTACAGTATATGTGTATGTGTGATCTTATAAATCCTGAATGAACTTTCTATTATATCCCATTCCTCTTGGGAGAGATTAGCGCTCACCAAACCGACAGGCACTTGAGGCAATACAGCAGGTCTTCAGCACACATGGACATTTACAAGGCTGAGTGCAGAGTGTAGGTGCCCTAAGCAATACAAGAAGACAGCCAATACAGTATTAAATAGTGTTATAATATCAAATGTGAAAGGAACAATACGTGGGTGTTGAGAGACCTGAAGCTGCTTTAAAAGTACACATATAAAGTAAAGTAGAAGAAGACAAACACTATTTTACCTTGTTTTACCTTGTTTTACCCTGATGTTTCCTTTTCCTTAATTAACTCAAAGTTATGCCCACACCCTGTACTTAGTTGCATTTATTCATTTTGATTAAATTTTCTTTTTTTTATTAAAATGTGAGTGATAAATGTACATGTAGAGGTCTAAAATGAGTCTCGGGACGAGGTCTGTGCTTCCATGGCAAGGCCCGGCTCGCAGGGTCCTGCAGCTGACATCATCCAAACATAACAAATGTATTCTTGATAACTAAATCATACTTAAAATGTACTTATTCTTCATAAGACTTAGCTCAGCGAATCAGAAAAATCAGAAATCAGATATTCGGATATTCGGATATTAGATATTCAGAGTTTGTGGTGGCGCTGTAACATGTAGCTAAAGCATTTTTGTCCCAAAATCATAACAGCGGTTGTCTCATGTTACACATGTTATTAAACTATGTTAGACCTAGTTTTTTTAAACCTCAACATAACTGGTGGAAAAAACCTCTTCTGCAACCTTTATACAAGGTATCTTTCCTTTTTTTTTGCTCAGTGTATCATTGTTCAATGTCCCTGCATAAATAAAAACATATGCCACATACTGTGGCTGTAGTTTGTATTTTCCCTTGCAGCTTGAAATATTTCTGTTGAAGCAATGCAGCATCTTTCAGAGCCACAAAGAAGCTCTTGAATATATTGTCTTAGAAAGGTATAATGTTTTCAATGGGATAAACATTTTTACTGACAGCACGTGCCTGTCTGATCCTTTGCAGTGGTTAGCCTGACTATAATTAACTGTCAGTGTTGAGTACGTAGGAGTGCCCTTCTGTAACGCTCCACAAAGGTTATAATTTAAAAAGCACCGGTGAAGTATGACATTTCAACACAAAAGACCAGTCTGCTGTACCTGGAGCCTACTTTATGTGTGGGGAAAACTTTCTACGACTTGATTATTAATGCCATATGTTGGTTCCCGTCTCGTTAGTGTGTACTAGTAGCTTTAATGTCCACGCTCAATAATATTTACTATTCTCATTAAAACGATTCCACTTCTGTTCTGGATGCCACAAGTCCTGTCAACTGCAGATACAGAATAAAAAAGGTACTAAAACTCTTGGAGGATATTTTACAGAGCCCATATTTGTGATGCGTTTCACCACCTAATTAAAATGTTCTATTTCTGTAGATTTCATTCAAGGACAAGAGTTATTTTTTCAATCACAAGAGACAGCATTCTGTCTGGCCTAATTCACTGTGAGTTCTAGAAAACATCTAGATGTCAAGTGTTCAAAATAAGGTTTAGCATATATGATTTCTTTATTTGGAAATAAAGAAAGGTACTTATAACAGTGTGAGTAATATACTGTACATTTTTATTTCTTAAGCAATTATACCCCTTCCAGGAGTGAGGTGTTTCGAAAAGCCGCGCACACAGCCTGGTATTTATGTAAACATTCTATCCCATTTATTTCAAAGAAGAAGCAGCCATTGAACTGTTGGCACTTATTGCTATCGGTAACAGTCAACACAGAACATACTACAGGCCGTGAAGTTTTCTGACGAGGCTCTGGTGTTACTCACGTGTGGTCAAGTTGTCTGGTTTTTCTGTACATCCTGTGGAATTGAATACTTGCTTTAACATGAATTCATTTTCTATTCATTTCCCACCAATTGTTAGGGTTGCGAGTGACTGGAGCCTATCCAAGTTACTTCAAACATGATTATTATTATTATTTTGAATTAACCTCTTCTACACTTTTAATAGTGACCAAACTTAAGCTGCAGCTGTTTAGGGTTTTACAATGACTTTTCCTCCATCTGAACCCAGACAGATTGCCGTTTTTGATTCTCTGGGGAGGTGAGCCCCGCAGGTGTCCATAACTGAGCTAACATGCCTCCAAGCTGTTAGCTGCAGCTGCACCATCTCTCTTTCCCACTAACACCAATTATTCTGAAAGTCCAGGCCTTCTGTTCAAACAGGGATTAGAGAACCAGGGCTGGACACCACATCACAAACTATGGTAAACTCTTGAGGAGATCAGATCAGCCCTGTTCTCTCTTCTGTCTGTTTGTGCCTGATCATGTTTGCATTTCTCCACACTCGTGCTCTGAGGTTAATTGTTGTGTGACCTGTATCTGAACAAACACATAACAGACATAACAGGCTGTCTATGATGGGGACAGGAATACCTGCGTTTGTGTTTGCGCTCAGAATTGACACCAGTCCAAGCTTTGAGTTTGTCAAGAAGCCACGAAATGTTGGTCCCCATTTTTACTTTATTATTGAAATATCTATATATTCTTTAATATTTTCTTTTTGTTATTTACAGTGATATAAATTGCATTTGTTTGATAATGATGATAATAATATTAATAAAGCTTTACATTTGTATTGACAGGCCTCCACGTGATGGTCCAATTTAATCCAGTCCAACTGGTATAGCACATTTATAAACAAGATAGTGCTGCACATAATATATACTGTAAAGCATTTAACATGTAGAAATGTTTTCAGAAAATATTTTTCAGAAATACATTTCAGAACAATAAAGCAATAAATTTGATGAATAAAATCGAGTAAGTAAAAAAAAAAAAAAAAAATTAAGATTAAAGTACAAAGGATTAAGATAATCCATCCATCCATGCATCCATTTTCTACCGCTTGGTCCCTTTCGGGGTCGCGGGTGACTGGAGCCTATCCCAGTGACTTCGGGCCTTAGGCGGGGTACATCCTGGACAGTGGCCAACTTGTCGCAGGGCTGACACAGAGACATAGACATTACAGACAGTTCACTCTCACATTCAATCACTAGGGCCAATTTAGAGTTACCAATTTTACCTAACACATGCATGTCTTTGGACGGTGGGAGGAGCCGGAGAACCCGGAGAGAACCCACGGTAACACCAATCTGCGCCACAAACCTCTCTGACCATCACCAGTCACCACATTCATACAAGGTGTGTACAGTGTCTTGCCCAAGGACAAAGCAACAGCATGCACTCGCTGGAGCTCGGACTGAACCTCCTTTCTCCTGGGTTTGTGAATGTTCTAAACACTGAGCCACTGCTGTTCAGGAGGAGAATATTAGGAAAGCCCTCTGATAACCTACAGTGTGGCCCAGTTGTAGTTACATCATTATGACAGAGTCCATGCGGGCCCTTCCAGGAACAAATCTATTTAGCAGTGTGAGGCTCGGAGCCAAACAGCCCTCCTCACAGTCAGCAGAGCATTGATCCGAGCTCTCCTTCAACTTTAGACAAGGCCCTCAGAGAAAGTGGCTCCTGCATGGATTTCACCTTTAGGTTTCTAAGCAAGAACCACCACACACTGCAACTCGCTGTTTTTGTTGTTGTTGTTTTTTCAAATACCAGGATGTTTAATCACCTGTAATGATCAGAAACAATGCGTCAATACTTACAAATACAGATTGAATAATTCCAACTGTTACTTTACACTTTTTGCCAGTCTTATACCCACATTTTAGGTATTCAAAGACACATTTTTTGTCAACGTTTGTTAAAAGGTTCTGGTCTTGTCCAGGTTTGAGCCCAGGTTAGTCAATTATTATTATTTTCAAGTTTAGTCGCATTGAGATTTGAGTTGTGTGTGCCAGTGTGAATGCACCCTATATTTGCCTTGAAATGAATATACTATGATTATCATTTCAATGCTGTGGACATCACACATATGGGCCTATGTCAATTAGACAAAATGTGAAATATGACAAAAATAAACACATACTTCAAACTATTTAGAAGCACATTGTTTCATTCAAAACTTTTCCTTCACCATCAAAGGAGCAGAAAATAAAGATAATTGGAGGCACACACGAGACCATTACATGCACACAACACACACAACACACACAGACGCACACACAAAGACACACACAGAGTCACACAGCACACAAAGACAGACACAGAGTCACACAGCACAAAAAGACACACACAGCACACACAAAGACACACACAGCAAATACAGAGTCACACAGCACACACAGAGTCACACAGCACACACACAGACACACACAGCACACACAAAGACACACACAGCACACACAGAGTCACACACAGCACACGCAAAGACATACAGCACACACAGCACACACAGAGACACACACAGCACACACAGAGACACACACAGAGTCACATAGCACACACACAGACACACACAGCACACACAAAGACACACACAGCCCACACAAAGACACACACGGCACACACAGCACACACAAAGACATAC
>NW_027316500.1:15280774-15570774 GCF_026437365.1 Eucyclogobius newberryi | reverse complement strand
GTCTTTGAGCATTAATTTGGTAAAAAATCAAGTGATATAATTTACAGTGAATCATTAATGAGGTTAATTAAGTCTCTAATTATGGCAGAGCACATTTGAAAGCACATATTGAATTGCTCCATATAAGCATCCCTGTGACTCTTGTGGGATGTGTTTAGTGCTTAAAAGAGTTCACATCAGAAAGTTTATAACAAAATAATGGTTGCCACATAGATCTGGCATAAAATGATAACCATGACTGAGAATTATTAATAAAACATATGCTGCCCCATCCGCAATAAAATGTAATGGTTGACTATTACTTAGGAGGCTCCAAAAAAAAGGGAACTTTCAAAATGGAAAAGAACAATGTGTGTGAAAAAGTGGGTCTATAATTGTGTGTGTGTGTGTGTGTGTGTGTGCGTGTGCGTGTGCGTGTGCGTGCGTGTGCGTGTGCGTGTGCGTGTGCGCGTGTGCGTGTGCGTGTGCGTGTGCGCGTGTCCGTGTGCGTGTGCGTGTGCGTGTGCGCGTGCGTGTGTGTGTGTGTGTGTGTGTGAAGCCTGCCAAATCAATGTCCCCTCTCGTCTCACAAAAGGAAGAAGGGACCCCGAGATGCCCAATCCGAAACACAGCTGCTCAGGCCGATAAGACCCACACTGTCCCCTGAATGGGAGCAGCGGCGTTGGCAGAAATTGAGGTTGAAACACCTTTTTGAATAGACTTTTCTTCAGTGCATGTGCGTATGTATCCGCGCTATTACAAAACCCCATCTGTCAATAACTTTCCTGAGATCTCTAGTCTCCAAAAAAACTTCAATGAGGTCACTGAGACATAGACAAGAACACCAAAAATACTCTCCCATTTGTAAGGTGGAGAATTGGGCTATGACTCACAGCTAAGAGTAGCCTCTCCATCTCCAAAAAACACACGTAAGAACCGAGCATCAGAACAAGCTATTGCCGCAAAAGAAAAGATGATGATGAATAATGCCTGCAGCCCATTTGCAGTTCACCTTGGGCAGGAGACAATATGGTTTACATTTTTGGGATGAGTCCAACCTGGTCATGTAAAATATGATTTCTTCACTCGTGGTTCAAAATTGAATATACACCCAGTATATTCAACTGCAAGCTCTTTTTCAAGCTTCAATGATAAATGTCATTCTTATAAAAGTTAACACAGTAACATTTAAGTTTAAGCAGTCAGATGAATGAGTGAATGGGTGAGTGGTTCTTTGATGATAAGCGCTTTGAGCGCTTCGAAGGTAGAAAAGTGCTATTTAAATGTGACAACCATTTACCTTTTAACATAACTTGTTAGTAATTATACTTTGTAATATTGTAATAGCAATATTATGGGAAATATTGATCCAAAACTCTACAATGGTGTATGATACTATCATTATGTTTCGCTCCACCCCTGCTGTAACTGGTCTAACAGTCAAAAAAGTACCGTATTTTCCGGACTATAAGTCGCACCAGCTAAAAAATGTATAATAGAGAAGAAAAAAACATATTCAAGTCACACTGGAGTACGAAATGCGGTTGCAAGTGAGAAAATAACAAATAATATCACATATAAGTCGCTCCGGAGTGTAAGTAAGTATATAAGTATAAATATAAGTATAAGTAGCACCCCGGCCAAAACTATAAAAAAAAAAAAAAGGTGCGACTTTTAGTCCGGAAAATACGGTAATAATGCGGTTCAAACATGGATTCAAATTGATTGAAGTTAAAAAACTGTCTTAAGAAGTGATAGTTTAGCTTCTCAACACCATGTCAGTATCAAAATATCAATATTTTGGTATCAATCCGCCTCATACTCTTATGATCTGCATTTCAGCCTTTGTGTGTTCTCTCTATATTGTGTCTATGCCAGACTTCTAGTTGTTCTGCCATAACACATGATCTGAGTGCGGTGAGTGCAGTGGAAACGTATATTTTGACACGGTGACACAGCGGCTGTCGCCACATGACAGACAACAGTCTTTGTACTTGGGAGCATGAAGGCGAGAGAGGGCCAGATAAAAGAGGTGAAGAGGCTTATTGTCAGAGACGCTCTGTCATCACTGCCGCAACTAGGATCACACATCACAGGCTCTGGCAGCGGAGAGGGACAAGGATTTTCTATGACAAATAAATGAGAGATAAATCCTGTCATCTGCAGCAGAGGGCGGACTTTCTAATGCATCTCTCCACAGTCAAACCCACAAAGCACAGAATACCATTTATCTGCTCCATCTTATCTTGTGTCACAGTTCATCTTTGACTCTTTTCATCTGAATAAATCTGCATTTTGGCTGCTGGGATCTTTTATAATTTTGACAATGCCTGTTGAATTGATTCCATTGGAACTGTCACATAATCATTTGACAATAGTCCTAAGACTTGGAAACATATTTACTTAAACAATCCACAATGTTGTTGTCATGATATTGATATTTAAAAGCACATTTTTATAGTAAGGAAAAGGCTCTATGCCACAAGGATTATAAAAACTTTTTTTTTTTTAAACAAAGGAAAAGTCATATTCAACTCACAATAATTGAAGACCAGTGACGCTGAACTGTAATGGAGAAAGAAATCCCGCACACTGTCAAACTTGCAAAATAAAAGTTTAATGGTGAAGAGGCAACGTTTCGGCGTCTAGGCCTTGCCTGACGAAGGCCTAGACGCCGAAACGTTGCCTCTTCACCATTAAACTTTTATTTTGCAAGTTTGACAGTGTGCAGGATTTCTTTCCCCATTACAATATTGACACTTCAAATGAGAAAAGTTTTATTATTTGTATCAGTATCAAATAGTATCTGAGTATCAATTTATTTAACAACCCAAATCTGCAATTACTGACACACATGTAAAAAGCTTTCCTTTTATCTTCCCAAAAATCAAAGGTTGTACTAAACATACACAGTTTTTTTTCCTTAGTACATTTATTTTGAATACAATTTAGAGACAACCTTTCTGTTACATAACATTACCACTAGATGGTGTCATGAGCTCCAAACGCAGGGTCATTTATAAAAGAGTAAATTGACATGTTGGGGATATATGTGATGCATTCTACCCAGCGCGACCATCTGGGGCTGTGGAGTGTGATTGGGTTAGTAAATGTTGGCAGGATCTGGGTGCAGGTGGGCTTTGGGTTTGACAGGTGCGCCAGACTACATGATGGATGAGTTTGAGACAAAACGCGATACATGGAAGTCTCAAAGGCTCATGTGGTACAGTTCATTCCAAAAGGTACAATCCCTGGTTAGTCCCTCCACATTCTTTGTGCACATTATTGCCAATAATATCAAGTTTCAAAAAAGAAATACAAAACCGTTCTCTTTCACTTTCATTCACGTGGCATTTTCTGAACTCACCCATAAACACAAGCATGTCTTTTAGAAGCTGAGAGAACATGCGATGAAGACGCCTGAGAAACGTGAACATGTTTTGGCAGTTGGCCGAAGTTTGAACCTGCAGCCTTTGTGTAAAATGGCAGAAGAGAAATACAGAAAATAATCGTTTTAATCCGTAAATAAAGATGTCACATAATCAAATTTTAGTTCATTAATTCATTATTGTGAGAAGAAATCATCACGATATATCGATTATTCACAATTATGGACAATTCATTAATACAATTCCTTTACTTTCTGTTCAGATAGTGTGCGACCAGCTTGATGAAATCGAACTTTCTGAATGCAAAAGTAAAGTGATCTAAACAGCCAAATAAAAAGCACTACTCATTTAGTTGTACAGTTTTAGAGAACAGGTTGAAATGAAATGACTTAGTTCTGTGATATTTTTCTTGTGAATAGTAATAACAACTTTTATCCAGGCCATTAAAAAGCCAGACTGTAAAAACTGTCACCAAGTGTAGTGAGTTGCGGTTCTAACTATAGACCTCTGCCTGTCTAACTCAAAGGCAAGTGAGGAGCGACACGGAGGATTGTTTCGGCAGCAGAAACACTGAGCAGAGCATTTCATCTGTGGTTCTGTAACTTGGGAACGCACACCTGTCTGCGGTAGACACGTACACCTCTATCTCTGCCTCTGTCAGTGTGAGCTTTCAAAGACCAACAGTGGAGCGGTAAATATCCTCTGTTCCAGGTGCTGCCTCAGACTCAGGGCCACAAACATATGGCAATAATTACTGGCAGACACACAAACTGCCCGCTAAGTTCTGTTTGTTATGTAAGATCAACAAATATGCTTTTATCCGAGACATCCCCACAAGAGCGGCGTAGAGCCACTTCAGATGACTGAATAAGAGATAACAAAATCCACTGACGCACTCACGAAATGTCTTGGCTGGATGCGGCTTCTCTTTCGCTTTGGCAGAGGCAGCAAACAAAATATTACATCGCCAGTCTGTTGTCTGCAAGTCAACATGTTTTCATTTGGTGAGGACATGTGTTAAATGGCACTGTGTACTGTCAGAGTACTTTATATCACTGGATGATGGGCATGATATAACATGCAGATTTATCCAAGGGTGTAATATAAAGGCAGCAGGACTATATTGACTTTCCATTCGCTCTGGCAGGTCGGTGGTGACAGAGGCACTTAGAGGTGGTGACAGGGCACAGCTGCAGGGTCACTCTCACCTGTTTTATGACGACAGGGCCTCACGCCGCTTACCAATAAAGTTACAGATTCATAAAAAGTCATTGATATTTTTGTTTCTTCACTCTTTAGAGGAAGCAGTTGAAGAAAGGCGTGTGACTAACTGAACTCTAGAGCCACAGAGTCTTCTCCCAGCTCAGTGAGCACGAGACTACTCTGACTGAGCTGCTGAGGAACACTTCTTTAACTCCTTAGCACTTTATTTATGTATGTACTTAAATTATTGTGGCATTTAAGCACTGCTAGTTTTAAATCGTTTAAATGTGAGGGCTTCTTTCTAAATCTGTTTCTTTCCTGTGTGAATGTGAGAGAGAGACGGCTCTACAATTTCAGGATAAATGAGGTATTCATTCATTTATCCCAATCTGATTATCTGTCAATTATTAATGTTCTGATGGAGTGGCCGAAATGCAAAAAATGTGCAAGTTTTATAACAACAATAAGAATGCATTTGATTTAATGAGTGCCTTTTGACTCATAGATTCTACATTCTGCTCATTCACGAATCACGCCACAGCTGCCCTAGATGAGGCTGTCAATCTGCGCCATCTGCCTCTCCGACCACCAACAATAACTCACACACCACATTCACCCAACGCAACGTGGGTGAGGTGGGCACAGCGGCAGTATGCAGTGGTTGAAGCAGCGTGATCGAGCACACTAAGCACAACATTTATGCTTTGACACAAACAACCCTCTGTTTAGTGGCACAAACCTTGGGTGGATGGGGACTCGTTTCTGCTTCCAGATTTTTACCTTGATGATATCTCTGGAGAACCTTCTGGAGTAGCTTCAAATGAACTATTTCTGCCTGTCTTTCAAACTCACATGAAGGTCCCTCACGCAGCACTCATCTTTGATCTGATCAGGCTGGCCCCCGCTTCGCTGCCATACTGCATGAATTACACATTAAATACATATCAGTGCCGTTTTAAAGGGGCAGAGCAAATGAATTAATTACATGTACAAATGTACAAAGATTTTTCAGTGCATTATTAAGAGGCATCAAGGAAATCTAGAGAAATGGAAAGTGCAATGTCAATAAAGATATAATAAGGTACTTGACTGTCTAAAAATTGACAAGAAAAGAAAAGAAAAAATCCTGTCCAATGTTCACTTAGGGAGGATGTTGTTGTAGTAAAACCTTAAGTTGGTAGTAAATATAAACTTGATATCTACAAAGTACTTTTTCTTAACCGTGAACAAATGGGAAATGTCTGCTTTGTAAAAACGTGTGAAAACTTATGGCTTGCCTTTTATTGTTCCGTTTTAAATGTGTTTGGGAATATGTGGGCAGTGTGAAAACGCTTAATCTCCTTCCTCCTATCAAATGTAAAATACTAAGACGGGCTAATAAGACGCTACACAAAACCGTTTTTGGACATTTGAATCAATAAATGCTAGTTTTATTTGTTAAAGTTTACGCATTTAATTGCATAACTTTATTGCTGTCTCAAGTATTCTCAAAGTAATGTATAAAGCAAATTACAAAAATGTACCCAAAAAATTCAAGGATTTAAAAAAAAATAGAACAAGTCACTATATTCTAAAATGAACGGACATTTTCCAAAAGCACAGATTCAGAACAAAAGTGAAAGGAGTGAATTCATGGAATGATCTAGACAAAGAAATCAAAGTATCAAGAACTATAACTACATATAAGAAAGAAATGAAACATGGAAAATAAAAGTAGTTTTTTGAGAGAAAGGAGATCTGTTTGCAGTGTAATTTTGAAGCAAATGTTTATTGTAATGTGTTTTAAATGTCAGTGTCAAGTACAAGTTGAAAAGGGAGCAGATGACATGAGATTGCTCTTCTTTCTTCTCCTTTTCATTCATTCTTTGTGTAATTATTATTATTTTTATTTGAAAATGTTTTGCTCAACTTATATTTGTACTAGATTTAAGATTATGTGTACCAGATTTAAGTACATTTTAAGGAAGTTATCAGTTTTAATTATTCCACTTATTTTCCTAATCTGTGTTGCAACACTGGAATTCCCCCATTGTGGGACAAATAAAGGTTCTCTTAAGATGTCTCCATAAATATGCTGAAGGACATGCTGAAGAAACTTTCAAACCATGGAAAATACTTTGTGTTGTTTAGTCCAGCTCACAAATGTAGTGTAAAAGTGTAAAAGTATAATTACCTAAAAATAATTACTTAGTTTTGTAGTTTGTTTCTCTCCACCTCCGTAAATGATTTGTTTCTTGCACCGCTTTTTCAGATATGATTTGGTTATTCTCATTTTTGTGGTCTGTTATTTCAATTGTATTATTCTTTCTTTCTCTATTCATAGAGTAATTTCTTGAACCACTACTTTGTACTTCTACTTCTTACTATACTCATCTGGAATAAGTGCAGCTATTATTTGACCTCAATGAACTTCTGCAGTTATGGGGATTAAATCTTGTATTGTGATAAAGAGCACCAAGAGACATTAATTCAGACTTGTGAGTTGGAGGCATCCAAGCGTGAGGACGACACTTCCACTTTAATCGCCTCTGGACCTTTGAGGAGCAGCAGAACAAAGAGCTGAGACACAACTCGTCTCAAACCGCTAACAAGAGTCTGCACTGGATTGGCTGAAATGCAAAGATAATAGTCCAAAAAAATAACATTTGCTGGAGCTAAATATAAACTTGTGTCTTTAGTGTCTAGCACCAAATGGAAATTAGTGCATTTAATGGATTATAAACTTTATTTGCAGCAAATAAAAAGATGCACCAAAATTGCACTGACTGAAGTACAAAAACAGTTTCTTTCCAAATGTTCTATTCTTCTCTCTTTACTCAAGAGACAAAACGGTTTATGAAAAGAGCAGAACAAACAAATATTCATCAAAACAACCCAGGCACAGAGTCTGCAGTGAAACTAATCCAAGTGATTCAAGGGTCGTGTCAGGAGTGAAAATCGTGCAGCACTACGATAAAGGGATGCTCAGATTATTTCATGTTGCTCCTTTGACCCAAAAAGTATTACAGAAAAGCAGAATTTGGAAAATGAGTCAAATAAACAGGACAAAAAGTATTATAGCTCATTATTCACAGGGAAATGCAGACTGTTTGGGATTGTCCTGTTGCTCAGAAATATTGGACTGCGATCAATGGAATGCTCCAGATCGTCCCACTTGATTTCAGAACTGTACTTGGGCCTCAAAACCCCTGCCATGAACACAATAAATGGATACCTTTGGAGAATACTCCTGGCTGCAGGAAAACGGCAATTACTGGTACTAAAATGGATGACTCAAACTGCACCAAACAATAAAGGACTGGACACAAATTATAACTGGCATTCGGAACATAATAACATTTGGAGAAAATTTACCTTTTTTGAAGGACTTTGGACAAGACGGGACTTGACTGTTGTTGTGTTGTTATTAAATGGATGCCATGCCTTTGTTTTATTTCATTTTATTTTGCTCTCTGTGTGCTTCTGTGTGTTTATATTCTGAAAAATTTGATTTAAAAAACAAAGCGGGGAAAAGTGCCAGTAAATAAGATTCAAGTATCGCACAAAAAAAGTGAATGAAATAATATCAAGAGCAGAAATATCACTTCATGCCCGTGTTTGGAATATTGTGCTGCAAGTTTGTTTCATTTATATTTTAATTGGCTCTTTTTGCTGCTTTTAATGGGATTCATTATAAACATCTAGTATTCAATTGTGTTTGCACATCTCCAAAAGCGACATCATCTTTTTCTCTTTACCCACATCTTGATGCTATGAGCAAAATGTATGTAAAAAGATGCTGCATATGCACTGGGTCACCAGCAGTTAAACTTTCAGATGAATAAGTGCACATGTGAAGCAAAAAGGACAGTAGCTGAAGAACAGAGCTTTGGTAACTTCAATATAAGTATACAAGAAAATACATTTTAATGAAGTGCTTTAATCAAACTGTCCTTATCCTTCTCAGAGTGTCATTCCCAACAGTACAGATCCTTTTGATGGTGAAACACACCGGAGCGCGGCACATGGGAACAACCAGGAAGGAAATGACAACCATATTTCCAAGCACCATTTTAACACATGGCTCATTAATAATCGTTGCTCTTCCAAATGACTTTTATATATCCTTGTTTCACCCTTGATAGGAGAAATGTCAGTATTAAATGCAAAAACAACCTTCAGATTGACTTTCTTTGAGTAGCATTAAAATCTTGATCAGTCATTTGTAAGCCCAAGCAGCTACAGGATTTAATCTTAGTCACACACTGAAGGTTCATTATATTCTTAAGAGTAAGCTTCACCTTCAGGTAATTTAGAGATGCATGAGCTCTCTCATTTTCACTCTGTCTATTGGAGACATCGCTACATGCATAAATGCAAAATATCCATATTGAATGGTTAATTAAGTGAAATCAAGGGAGCGCTGCGGAGGTTCATGTATTGCCATGGTTTTAATAACTATAGCCTTTAAAAGCTGTGGTAAATTAATAATGAAAAGTCTCCTGATTTTGTGTTCATTATGACACACAATGCACATGTAACTTTCAGGTCCCACAAATTAAATGAGATACTAATAATAGAATCAAAATGTATTGCTCATATATTCAACTAATCAAGAATTAAGATTTCATGCACGTATAGCTGAGATTCACATCCTTGTCTCCTCACAATGCAATCACCAAAACAATTTACTAAAATATTTGTCTTCCTTGATTACTTGATTCCACAGCTTTTTGTTTTAATGTTGATTAGTATTGGCATTGGTTCAATTGAATTCCTGTCACAGTGATATAGCAATATTGCTATGTACAAAATAATGTTATTTCGTGAGCCCTTATTTCTCTTATTTCTTTTACAACAGCCACTCCCAGTCTGAACTTGTAGGGGCACAGTCCGCTCTTTGATGGCTTTGTTTGAACCTTAAGTCCACTGGCGCTGCTGTCATGTCTGTCATCCCTCTCATCAGTCAGTGCTGTATGTGATGGAGTGTGAGTTATTCCGTGTTGATTGGTCCAGTCCATTAGCAGTGTTAGTATTCTGGTGCCTGCTCTGTGTGTCTGAGGACAGCCCGATGGAGCGTCAGGTCGCTGTGCAGAGTAATCGCTTTACCAGGGCCACATGGGGAAATGGATTTTCAGCTCCAACAGGCCCAGGGAGAATTTTGTGCACCGAGGACAATGAAAGCAAATGGATTTTCATACATACGACCATGTTGTTGAACCTGTAGTCCACATCTTTAGGATATGGAGTGTAACAACAGACTGGTCCAATAGAAAGTGTAAAAGAGTCAGGACAAGCAGGGACGCAGCAAAAAACCCACTGCTCAGCATACTCTTCTCCTATTAAACCAGTGAAAACCTCAAACCCAGCAGAATGTAAAGAAGTCCAAATAAGGGGTCGAACCTTTGCGGCATGTATATTTATTAGAAATGTGGCTGACTTAAGCATCTCTCCAAAGAGCGATAAAGAGTGCGCTGACAGGAAGTGTCCCCTCTGACAGGCTGCCCCAGGCTTACACAGGCAATGATGGAGGCAGCCATTTTAGACCAGTGCAACACAACAGAGCGCTGCCAGAAGATAATGAGGGCAAACAATCAGTGCCAAAGCTGACAGTAAAAACATTTCTGCATGAACTTTCCATCAAGACTTGTGTTTTCACAGTTTTCATAACAGTAACCTTTTCGACTGTAGTTTAAAAACATTTGGAGAGCTGTAACATAAAGCTACACAGTAATGTATTATTTTTAGTGCTCACATATTGAGCAGTTTAAAAAGTAAGGGTGTAAGTAAAACATAATTATTTCCCATTTAATCTACAATAAATGTTAGCAGATCTAACACAAAGTGGATGGACAGGAAAGATGTGCATTAAACTCAACATGTACATCTGTTCATTAAACTCTAATACATTACTTTTGACACTTGCTGCAGGCGCGCCTGAAGTCAACACATAACTAATGCATGTGTCATGAAATCAAACTTTCTCCTTCAATCCCTTTCAATTTCAAGAGGTGCTTTTTAGATTCAGCAAAGCTTTTCGGGCCGCCCTGGTGGTCACATATGGCCTTCAGACAGCCTTCACACACGTTATCCTCCGTCTCCTCCATCTGTATCTGAGACATTATAGAGATCACCCCTGACGACAGAGGTCTCACTCCCTGCTCTCTTTGAGTATGTCAAATAGAACAAAGGCAAGGGCAGCTGGGTCATAATGTAATACACTTACACATCTTGGTCATTCTGCCCTCCCAGCCATAGTCCATATACTAATGAGTCCAAAGAAGAGTGTAAAGTAATAAAAAAAAGGATCAAAAAGTACAAATACAGGGAAAAAGTTGCCACATTTTGCCTTCCTCTCCATTTTATAATCCAAAACGCTCCTCCTTGGTTGGACATAGATATAGACCAAGTCAGAATACAGGCAGAAGTTTGTTTGTTTGTTTGTTTGTTTGTTTGTTTGACTGACAGTACTCACACAAGCCCTGATCAAAATCACTGACTTTTGCTGCCAATTAAACTGTCAATCAGTCAACTTCAAATTCAAATACCAACATCGCAACATCTCAACATCGCAATTAAGCCTTAACTATTCCCACCAGATCTTTCACCAGCCACTGATTGACAATTTCTTCATCAATCCAAGATATTGACTTTTTCCAGCCAAACTCATTCCCTCTTCCTATATCTCCTAACCACGTTGTTCTCCATCCTCTTGCCTCAGCTACTCGAGGCCCCAAAGAAGGATATAGGACCAAAGGGAGAGGTGAGCAGAAGCTGATTTTAATCAACGATCGGCTGGCCCTCTGTAGATTTGGTCAAAGATTTAAACTCGTTAGGATTGATTGTGGCTTCCATTCCTATTAAGCGACGGCTGTGCCTTGACTTGAAAGAGTTGGACATGAGGAATAGGAGAAGGGTGAGAGGAACATGCTTAGACCATGAAATAACAATGAATTTAGGAAGAGCCGGTAGAGGAGGGGGGATTTAATGGTCGATTCCCAAAATGCAAAAGGGTCTTTGTCCTACACATCTCTTTTATAGCTTGAAAGCAGATCTTTTTGAATGCATTTGGGTTGGCAAGATAAGAAAACAAGGTTAGGTTTTGAATGTAGTTGATGAGAGCCTTAAAAAGCCCTGACAAATGGAAATGGTTATACAAGAATCTATGAAAACAAGGCTGGAAAATGTATTACAATAGTATTGACATTTGAATTGAATCATTTCCTCTGTAAACAACTAAATGCTGTATCTTTCTTATGCCTCCTAAACCTGTGTTTTAAGATGTCTACAAACATGCTTTTAAATGCATGTGATTACTACTTTACTACAGTCTTTTCTCAAATGTGAACAGAATCCTACTTTTAAACAGAAATTGCAAATCTAATAGCAATTGCAATGCCTGAAATTGCAATTACATTTCTCCGATGTACAATCACAGTCAAGGTTTCTGGGTGAATTCATCATTTACCCCTAGAGTAAATCCATTTGTAGTTAATTTCCTAAACTTGGCACTTATGGGAAACATACAATATGACACTCAGCATAGATTTTCTTTTTGCATAATAAACAAATATTTACATTTTGTCAGAGGATGTGTCTTAATATAATAATCATCTTTACCATAGGGATAAAACTAGATGGATTTTCTT
Source organism: Eucyclogobius newberryi (assembly GCF_026437365.1). Taxonomy (NCBI): domain Eukaryota; kingdom Metazoa; phylum Chordata; class Actinopteri; order Gobiiformes; family Gobiidae; genus Eucyclogobius; species Eucyclogobius newberryi. Next base: position 15,558,575 of record NW_027316500.1, on the reverse strand, counting down.
TTTATAGCGTGCATAAATAATGACAAAGTATTGATGTCTTCGTGCGTTGTCTGATGTTCAGCGAGAATGTAAAACGCCGTTATGAAAATACAATGGAAGTATACGAGGGAGCAACAGCCAAAGTGAACGGCTGACGACACTTAGAGACAGAAATATATATGATGTTATTATATAATCTGATATGCGAGAGCGGAGACAGAGCGTGGGGGTAGTGAGGCCGTGTGATAGCGTGAGTGAGAGAGAATGAGCTAAAGTGTGCACTGTAAGGCCCAAATCCAGCAGGGACACTGGAGGAAAGACGGGGGAGAGCGGATGGACAGGCCATTATGTAGTTCTTCTAGATGGCACCAAATTCACTTAAACTTCAGATGCAAATGTTACTGAGAGCTGAAGTGGGTAGTTCCGTATCATTAAAGGACTGCAGGAGGAAAGGCTCTTGTGCGTTACAGCTATATGATTGGCAGCGGTTCTATAACAATACAAACAACACCCACAGAGTACCAACAACGGCGGGATACTTCATGGTAAATGCATCTGGCTATGTAAATTCCTCTTTTGCACTTTGCCAATCTGATGATTTGTGCAGAGAGTACTCCTTATATAGCAGTACAAGTGCCCAATGAATCAAGTTAAGTAAAAGGTAAGTATTGAAGTCGAAATTATACTGACCATGTTTACTCATTTAGACTCAAGTAAACACATTATTGTGCTATTAGTACATCTGCTAACACAATACTGTGATTTCTTCAGCTGCTTTTTTCCAAAAATACTAGTGTAACCTTTTTCCCCCCACACCAGCATTTTTTCTTTCAAAATTCAGTATTCCCCTCTTTTTCAAATACTTTAATTCAACAAAAATGTGTAGAAATGTGTAAAATGTTGTATTCTTCCCATTTTGCCTTGCTTCTTTATGATGATTGTAAGCTATCAGACAGATTGTTCTAGATGAAGCGCTCTGAGCACTTCCGCTGAGGACGTGAGGAGTCATTCGTCATCAGTGGTGCATCCTGAGGAAAACCCAGGGCTGGTTCTATACTAGGACCCGACCGACAATGAGCTAGCAACGTGTCACCCCTGTCCCGGCGCATAGCATAACACTTTACATCAAGGCTTTTAATTAGTGCCATGAGCCGCCATCGCTGCCCAGGCTCCAGCAAGAAATATCATGTTACGGCAGTTGACTGTGGGCTAAACTTATTCTGACAGTCTCAATTATAAGACTATCTCTCCCTGGAAATGGCTGTAGTCTGTTTAATCATGATTTTCACTACAGGGCTCGGCATCAGTCAGCAGGTCGGGCTGTAAATCATGACCAGATAATGACCTTCACCTGGACTTACGCTGCCCTCGCTCCAAGGCGCCACTTTAGGTTAAGAAGGTCTGAGCTGAGCTGTGGCCAATGAAAATGTAGCTCATTAAGAACAACAATAAAAAGTCAAGAGTCATGAATAACTTAGGGGGTATTGTATGTTTGTCTTAGTTCATTGCAGGTTTCAAAACAAATGTCCATATGTTTTTTAGTTCAAAATGTTATACACTTATTCTTTCAAGTAAAGATTAGATAAAGATAAAGAAGGTATTGAGTTTGGGTGATTATGTTTGAAAGATACTCAATACATTAACTTATGCTCGAGGATGGCATATTGGTTATCAGATATTGGTGATAATCGAGTGTCTCCTCAGATATCCGTAACGGTTCAATATTTTGCCAGTATTTGACATTGATATTTTGTTCTGCACGGCCCCAGTCTGTGTATGCTCATGTGTCATTCCCAGTTTGACCTCAGCGCATCAGATTCGACTTTTGAACAGACTAATGAGAAAATGGGAGGCCAATTAGGCTAACAATATGGTCACACAACCATGCCAGAAATGATTTTATATCCCAGGTAAAGGTTATTATTTTTGGCAAAAGTGAGTTAAAACTGGGCAACACATCTTTTCTCATAATATTTAGTTTTCACCCCCAGAATGTGCATTGTAAAAGCAAAATCTGACCTCTCTATGCTGTCTTAATCTAATTATTCAATATTATATGTTTTCTGATTTGTACGAAAGAGCCATGTGAGTCACTAGATAACACTTCAGACATTTTGGGATGAGAGCTGATCACTTTTATGTCTGAAAAAGCTGATCTAAAGCTGTGCTAGTTGCCAGAAAAAATCTATGTATATGAATACTAGAGATTTGTGAGCGCTAGGATGAGTTAGAAATGTTTAAACACTTACTTCCTTATTTCAGTTTGAAAACTATGTATGTATGTATTTTTTCCTGGTCACCTTAGCCTGCAAGTAACTCACTCAAACTGTCGAACCCTTCCCATGTTGAGTGTAAACGAGGCGTAAAACGTTAGACGTCACTGTGATGATAGCTCCGCATGGTGTCAGTTTCCAGCTGACCAAACATGCACGTACTCCATCAACCGCAAACTTCATCCCTCCCTTAATTGTATACAGCCTCCATCATTTTCTATTTGATTTTCACCAGCAGATATGTCTGGCTGCAGCCCCAGGAGTAATTTACTCACTCAGTAGCTAAAAGCACATCATAGAACAAAGTGATTTATAATATGTAATTTCATTTTTCATTTCCAATCATTCCTGCACAGTACAGCAATTAGTGCATTCAAAGCATCAATACCCAATCATTTTGTTCTGCCAAAAATGAATCAGAGATACACATGTGAAAATTATGCAAATCATCACCGTTGTGGATATTTTAATAATTCATAAATATTCTGAAATTGTATAGTAATATTATATTTCGAACATGCTTTAATCTAAATTAAATGCATGCTATAATTATGCTACTAAACTTGAAGCAGCACCGGTTAAATTCATCTAAACTACTTTAGTATTATTCTCCATGGACATTGTTTTGTGCCATTCTTGTTGAAGGGAAAATAAGAACATTCCCATGGAGAAGCAGGTGGCGGACGCTCCATCTCTATCTCAGTCTACTTTTTGTCAGAAATTTCATACAGGGACTTTATCTCTGTGGAGCGTGAATGTAAGATGCATCCCTCTAATGCCATTTATTCCAGGCAACAACAATATCTCCATGGAGACGAGCAGCTGGCAGAACCCTCCACCTGAAAAGTTACACAGCGCACCTTCAAGTCCTATTACTGCAAATGAATACTGTATCAATCCAAACTAAATTATGTTACGTTTGAATGAAGCACGTGCGTAAAGGTGATTGATTGACAGACTTCTCCCTGGAGCTGAGGTAGTTTGACATAATGTTCTGGACCAGTCACAGAGACGAAGTATGAGGCCGGGATAATGCTTATGTGCAAATGTGTGGAAGCCATTGCTAGTGTGTAATTGTTGCAGGTGATCTGATTCCTCTTGAGAGTGGCTTGTGAGGCGGTTGAGATTAGTGCATCGTGCTTCTATAATTACCTTTCGTCTCTCTCTCCTCCAGCTAAACTCGATGGGGAATGCCAGCCTAGAGTGGAGATCTCTTGACTGCAATGTATCATATGGGACATGGTTATTCCTAGAGAGTTATATTTCACTCCAAATGCTGATTGGAAAACACCTACGCCACCATTAAGTGACAAAGGGCAGCATGTTGCTCTTTCACACATGTCTTAGCTCAGTTCTTGCGGCGCTAACCGGCTTACAGTTTGGTAGAATGACTCACCTGTCATTCCCACACACACAGGACAAAAAAACATGCTTAGAATCCTATTTTTACATGACTCTTTAGTTTGTATATGCACATTTTAGACCTATAATCCATACGCACCGTCTTCATATCTTCAATAGCCCATAAATAACACTGAATTTGTAGCTAGTATCCACACTAAGAATGCTATTATCAAGTTTTAAGAGCAGGCAATTAAGCATGCAATACAAATTTTAAAAATCCATTAGAATTACGCTCAGAGCAAATTGCTTGGCCACAATGAGTAGCTAACCATCTGCCTCTAACTGTCTGGCAGAGCTATTAAAAACCATAAGATATCATGTGGACTGTGGGCATTGTACAGCTCTGTTTATAGGCGGGATGTGTGATTTGGAGTGAAGCGATGTACAGTGTATGGCACCAAAAAATGAAGGGCTCAGCTGGCTTAATTTTATATGCTGTATTGTATTATACTGTTTGTATATTTACAGTTATTAAGGGTAAAAAGTAGATAGTACATGACCATTTCTATAGGAAATGTTAAAGTTGAGGGGCAAATGCTATTGCTGGTGCAAGAAATAAAAGAAGTCTAAAATAAAATGATGTGACCGTGCATCTCAACAATGAACAAGACCTAACATTTTGTCTACAGTAGATCGAGGATTATTTAAATGCACCCTCTCCAAACCCCCATTCTCATTTAATTACATGGAAAATATAAACCTCCTTTCAAATTGTCTTTCCGGGAGGTGCAGTGGAGGGGATCAACCCAGTCAAGTGTGTATAGTTTGGGGATGCCGTGCTGTGCTGCGTGTTTGTCCAAGCGTGTCGGCCTGCTCACTGTGTGGTTTGAATGACATGACTCCTTGTGCCTGTGCCTCTAAGTCTACTGGATCCTTTTTGTTCGGTGGAATTTTTCAACAAACAGCCAAAAGAAAACCAGTTTATTTTACGCTCACTCACCCACACAGACCTGCAAATTTCCTTCACAGTTTTCTAATAATAAACTCAATAAAATGCACTCACAATAGGGCACAAACCAGAATGTGTTTGTGCTGGTCCCAAGCCTGAATAATGCCCCGGGATGTATTAGATAGACATGCATGAATTTGTTTTATGCAAATGACAACACAACAGGAGATGGAGAGAACTAAGACCCTGTTTAGACCCTGGTCTAATGAATGGGCCACAGCTGTTTGGACAAGCCTTTCCATTTTCCCCTTGTGGTTTACGCTTTTACACAGCTGTAGACATCTTTTTAGGTCAAGAGGAATTCATGATCTAATGAAAGTATGTAATAAACCAATAACATGTGTTTGTGATGAATTGACAACTGAAGAGGACGCAGCGTTCTCAAGTCCTTTATGTGCCACTGTCTCTCAATAAGTGCTTCATTAAGCCAATACAAACCTTAAATGCCCTTTGCATTGACAAAGTGTGGGTACAGCACGCACTCAAACAAGATATGATTTACAAGACAGTTTAAGGCTAAACAACTGAATTATTGAATTGATTTTTGACAAGATAACCAAAAAGAGCCACAATTAGGCCACATAGACCCAATGTGGTGTCGATCAAAAACGCCCCAAATTAAAAAACACTAACGTGGTCTTCCATGTCTCAGCCATTTCAGCAACTTGTCATGTGATTTTAAGGAGGCTGTATGTGCCAATGGCCAATCCAACACCCACACCCACACGGACAGACGCATGCAACAATAGGATGAGGAAATTCAGTATTCTCATCAGTCAAATTGGCCGGAGTCGCAAATGTGCAAATGTTATGGCTAGAAAACAAAAAACAAAGACTCAATACAAGTCTGATTGAAAGTTGGTCATTAATAAGCACGAGTGAGGCAGAGTTTGTAACGATTCAATAACAGGTTGCAGCGCACCTGAAGTTTACTCCACACTCATCTTTGCATACTGAATCTCTTCCTCCACACATAAGCTATCATTTCTGACTCAATCACCCCCATGCTCCTTGTGATCACTCATCACTCACCGGTCAGCTGATCATAGGACCCGTCCAGCTCCCTGGAGTCGGTCAAGCTTTGGTTGCGGGTTTTCGCCTTCATGTTTCCCCCGTGCGGCTGCCGTGCGCCGGAATGTAAACTCAAGAACAACAGTGTCTAGTCTTGACTAATTAACTGCGCTTTTCTGTCCTTCCACCGCGCGCGCTACCGTGTCATAATGGAGTTCAGGTGAAATGAAATGTCAGTGCGGTGTTGAGTGAGTGAATGAATGATGCGTGCGTCTCTGGTTTGTGCGTGTGCGCTCTGCGAATCCAGGAGTAAAGTGACTGGACCAAGCGCGCGTCTTTTCTCTTGGCTCGCCTCTCACTCTCTCTCTCCTCTCTCCGGATCTGTTCCGCGCACACGCACAATCCTCAGCTCATTCATGACACAGAAAGCAGCAGGTAGAATGGACAATTAACCCTCAGAAATGTGGAAGGACCGCGGGAATGCTGAAGCGTATTGTGCGTGTTTTTGGCACCGGTGTTTTGCAAAAGAGTTGAGACGCGCCGCCAGACACTTTGAGACTTCATGTGAGCTATAAATACTCGTGCTGCTCCGGGAACCTGCGCTGTTTCTACATGTCTTCTCCCTTGAGTGTCTTTGCCTCCCTTTCTTCTCACACAGTCGCCCTGACATTCTGTTAATCTGTTAAACTGTGTCTGTGGAGCCATTTTGGTATCCATCCATTGTCCAGTGCACTCACTTATTAGCTGTTCATAAACGGTACAATATTAGGCGGTGAGGGATCTAATTAGGCTGATTATTGGGGACATTTGACCTCTGGCAAATGGAGGCTGGAACCCTCCTTCATCACGTCATGTCGTCACTTCATCAGTCTCTATCAGCTGCCAAAAATGTTCTAAATGAGATGCAGAGTCTTGGGTTTATTTATTTGCTTAAGGTTCAAGAAGGTTCTGGTGCTTCTCAACAAAACCATGGGTTTCAGAGTGATAAACAGTATCAAACTAATTATAATATTGTTTGAATGGGGAAAGTACTCAAAATGTTGCATAACACAGATGGAAACCATGAATAGGTGCAATTGGAAAACTGATTATGAAAGACATAATGAAAGATTATAAATATATGTTTTACAAAGTGTCCATTGTCCAGCTCACCTCGACCCAAAGTTCCTGCGCCACATAATAATTATTGAAGATGGATGAATACTTATGTGTACTACATTTCACAATGTATTTCACTGAGTATAGTGTGTGTATAATGTGTGGAAGATGTAATGTTTTATGGCATGGTAAGGCAAGATTATTAGCAGAGCACAATTCATACACAAGGCAATTCAAGACACAACAGCATTAAAATCATAAAACAGTCATATGCACAGCCAAACTGAAAGGATTTTATGTCTTTGTTTTATGATTTTAATGTAATGTTTTCTATTGTGTGCACTGTTTTTGGTGCTGCTGCCTCTTGACCAGGTCTCAATCGATCTATAAAAGTAAAAGAGAATATAAATGAATAAATAAATAGCGTTGATAACACAAACATCAGTGTCACATATATTCCTTTTAGTACAACACATTTTACAATTTAATCATTATCCAAAGTAGAGATGATAAAAAGCGCAATATATATATATATATATATATATATATATATATATATATATATATATATATATATATATATATATATATATATATATATATATATATTATATATATATATATATATATCAGCATTTTCTCTAAAATGCTGAATCTGCTGCTGTGCCATCAGTGCTAAATACCGTGTGTGTGTGTGTGTGTGTGTGTGTGACTCTGCATGTGAGTTTGTCTAACTGGGTGAAAAATGCTATGTTTGCTTATGTGTGGTAGATAAATTAGCTAAACAAGGTAGATTTTTGCCTTTTTCAACCAAGTGTGTATATTGTATTAAAAAGGGTACATTTCACAGACCCATCTTAAACTAAAGACAGGGCAGGTTGTTGATTCTCCCACTGCTCAAGCCTCTTTGAAGCTCTGTGTGGCTAATAAACTGTATGGAGGCTCAAACAACCACAAGTCCTGCTTTTTCTGTCATCTAATACCAACAAAATATTTCACAGATACGGCCCATTGGCTAGTGATTGGATTCTAGTGCGTGGTATATGGAAGGAGACAAGGAGAGGTTAATTCTAAATGAAGGTTAGGAGGAATGTGTGGAAGTGCGCAGATCAATTTATGAAGCGCTGGAGGGGATTTGGTGATTTAGAGACGAAATTGTGAAGTGGCTGATGAGAATGCGAAAAAGCGGTCGGAGGCTGCAGGCAACAGAGCTGGAGCCAGGTGCCACCAAATCAAGAATTAAGGAAAAGGATGGTGCAGTGAACTCCAGCGACACATGTCGTGAGTCACATTAACAGACACTGGGCAAGTGGCCAGACAGACAAGCGCCACTGTTTAGTTTTCTATTGTTTGGACTCATTAATGTCACAGGACACGTCGCAAATCCACAGGTCTGTTGTACAAGTGTCTAGATAACATCTAAAAAGGACAAATGACACAACATTTAAATGAACGTACCATTAGTGTTTTACCACCAGTCGCATGCAACACACTGCGGCCTGAACGTACTCCAGATTTATCTTAGCATCTAAGTTGATACATTAGGTTGACTTATTTTCACATTTCTGCCATCGATTTAATTTGGAACGTACACATGCTTGTCCAAAAAAAAAGTCGCCACAGATCGCCACTGAAAAAAAGGGTCAAACTCTTTAATATTTTGTAGGACCACCTTTATCATGTTTACAGCACACATTTGCTGTGGCATAATTTCAATAAGATTTATTTCCATCCAGTGTTGGATTATTGGACCAACAACTACAGTGGTGTCCTGGAACATGATCAACACAGGGAAATCAAGCCAGTCAGACTTTTTGGCTGAAACTTGGTTTGGCTTAAGGTAATGGCATGAATGAATGGGCCAAAATGTACTCTTATATATATTAATAACATGTGGACTCCCAACCATAGTGTGTAAGCTTTGTCCGTATGTGTCATATATTCTCACTAAGGTGAAAGGTCTATACTTGATGAATTCAGTGTGTAAAAATGTCTTTGCAATCAATTCTCGCACAAGCCAAGATGCACTGCCAGAATGGTTTTGCACTTACAGCAGAAAACATGGGAGTAAGAAGGATTAGCTTGAAGCGCTGTCACTGAGGGTAATTTCAAAGTAGAAAAGTGGAAGAAGAACTTGTTAAGTGACATTAAAAACCCTTCAAACTGGGAGTGACACGTCGTCTCATTATTCAGCAGAGATAGTGACCCGGGGCTCAGAGCTGACAGCCTCAGACATACAGCCCGCTCCAACTGAAGGAGAGATTGATGATGTCCAGAGAGACTCACACACACCAATACAGCCAAACATGAAGACACAAAGTCGACAAATACATCCACAGAAACATGTCAATAAAAGATTTGTCCTTCACTCAAACAGTTTCAAAGCAGTGCGTTCATATGCTTGTTACTTGCATATGATATGTGTAAATTACATGTAGTATAAAATAAGCATTTGCTAATACTTTGTATTGTGCATAAACATTGTCAGTAGTATTCATGTTGTCGGTTCGGTCCCAGTCTAACAGATGATGAATGTGTAAAAAGTGTATGTAGACTGATCTATGAATGTTTATTTATGAATGGGTGAGTGATTCCTTGATGTTAAGCACTTAGAGTGTTTTGAAGGTAAAAAAGCACTGTGTAATTCTAACCATACAATGCTAACCTTATTCAGACAAACTAGGCATAACATGTTTAAAAAAAACAATAAAATACCAGTGCTACTAGTTTATATTTGCACAAAGCACCAACACACTTTTTTCCAGATCTTTGTTTCTCCTGCATACACAGTTGCCAACACAATTATAATACGTTCTGTTTGATTGTATCAGAAGCAATAACAGATGGTTTTCTCTGGCATAAAAGGCAGTTATTTTGAGTTAGTACCCATTGATTCATCCACACAGTATGCTGCAGTTATTAAAGACAATGTATTTACTATACAGGGTTTAAACTTTAAATAGATAATTGGCCCATAAAAGTCAATTGTAATGTAGACTTTTAATATCACACGATGGCCCCCAACCAGATACCATTCGCATGAAATAAAACAACACTATTCTCTTGACAATGGTATGTTGCTCTCTTATTCCCCACCAGAGGCTGCACTCTTCAATGTGATTGTATCTATAATACAAAGTGATTCTCCACTCTAGCTAGGAAGCAAAGGAAGAAACTAAAACAACTAAAGAATGCTCAAAATGTATTTGGGCCTCAAAACTCCTGCCATGATTACAATAATACATTCGGAGAATACTTTTGGCAGCAGGAAAGACAAAATGGATGACAAAACTGTGTCAACTATCAAAGACTGGTCAACATAGTAATTGACAATTGAAAATTTGACATAGACAGACTAGATAGGAACACAAATGCTGGTCTACACATATAGGATATATTTTATATGCCATATTCTGTGTCATGTACTCTGTTTTGTTATATTGGGGTGCACGGTGGCAAAGACGATTAGCGCTCTTGCCTCCCAAGGAGATCATGGGTTCGATCCAACATCACATCATCTCTCTGGGTGGAGTCTGCATGTTCTCCCCGTGTTACCGGGTTCTCTCCGGGTTCTCCGGCTCCTCCCACCGTCCTGTTAGGTTAAATTGGCAAGGACAGGTGTTGAAAATTAGCATATTCTGCTATATACACTTAAAACATTGCATCTGGTTTGTCCAATGTAAATGCTATGTCCTAAAATAAAAAAATAATACCAAAGTGAAAAAATTAAATAGAATGAGGTAGATGTGTTGTCTTAGCAAAGGTTTAGGCGGCAAATTGTGTGGAAAAAATAAAAATAAAGACAGCACATATTGGTTACATATGAAAAAGTCCACTATGAGCAAAACTATTTGAATTAATAAGAGAATAAGTTCATTACAGTTCAACAAATGAATGACATGTCTGAAGTGGATGCAGATGATACCAAATCCAAACTATTTTTGGGAAAACTGAAGCATTCTTAAACCATCTTCAATCTACTTTTAGATACATTTGCAGTATTTTCAAGGTGTGTGGGGTTTAAATGGGGTTTACATCTGTAATCGTTTTCTTGTATTCGATGTGTTTCAGCAAAAGCCAGGTGAGGTGAACTCTGACCCTCGGGTGCAATGGCTGACTTCCCGAGCGTTTAAAAGCCCTGATTGTTTGTGACAGATGTCAGCTGGATCCTGCACCCATGTCACCTCCTGCCTCGGGGATGACACCCTCTGGGACAACGCTGCACTCCTAGTCCTGCCATAACTCGCCTGTCATCTGCGCGGTGACTTTGTGACAAATCTCCCACTATTTCCTTTAAAAGTCTACAGCTTGTATTCAGTGAACATAAGGGCCAAACAGTGTGGACTCTTACTGGCCTGAAGAGAACTCACACAGGCAGAAAAATGTTTGCATTACTTATGAGTCAGAAGAATACACAGTTTCTCATTTACATTTTATTTTGACCTGTCACATGTCCTTGTAGAGTTTGTCCCAGATGTGTCCTCTCTGTCCAGACAGTGAAGTCATTTCTGTGGAAAGAAAGACAAACAGCCGCACAGCAGTTGCATTTAAATAAGATGCCGTATCAGATAGGTGCCCTCTACTGGGCCTAATCAGCAGACAATGCATGTTCACATCAATCACCTCAGCATCACCCATCACCTGGACGCTCTAATATCATATTTATGCATTACAATGTGCCAGGGGCCAGTCAGCAGGGCACAGGCTTTTATTAAGCATCTTATATTTTATTTACATTGTACAGTTTCTATGCAATGTTCAATTATGCCTCTATGTTTCTATGGTGGGTGTAGGCCGAAAGAGTGGTTTATGACAGGTACAAAAAAACAGACTCTCCCTCTTTCTCGTGTTCGAGTTTGTTGTAAAAGCAGCTGTTTAACATGTCGTGCGCATTAGTATGTGCTCACATGTACCTGGCTCACTGCGCTGTAATGAAAAGTGCTGCCCAGTGGACCAAGAATCTGCTGTTTACGCCAGAGCCTCACATTGATTTACAAACTGGTTTACGGGAGGTGTTGTCTTCCATCCAGCACACAGGAACATAATAGAAATCTAATGCTGATAGTCACAAATGGAAACCAATGAAGCAAACATGTAATCAATGCTTTGTGTGGTGTCTAAATGGATCTGTGGTGTGTGCGCTTTTACATTTAATGAATGAGCTGCTGTGAATACATATGTGACTCGCCACAGCAATTGTCGGACCAAGTCGGCCTCGGTGAAACTGAGAAAAACAGCATTTTACTTTTTTTTCCCCAAATTTGTGATTTTCATTTTTTTGCAGAATGTGCTAGTTGAAGTTATGAATAAGCCCCTGTGTGCTTCAGATAACACTATTGGTTGTCTTAAACGTATACATTAAGCTGTTAAAAATGTGGAGTTTTCGGGTCTTTTTCCTGCTCTCCTGGGGGGCGTCACCTTTTTCTAGCCAACGTGTTGTTTACATTTTCCACCAATCAGCTGTGATCCGCATGGCCAGCTGCGTGCTCCGTGTTTTCCTCTCATTACGCCAGACCGTCTGCAGAGCACAGTCTTCAGAGCTTACATTTCCTGGACTACATTGCAACGGAACTGTTTACTCAGGTACACTTTTACTTTACTACTAAATTATTGCTTTAACGCTGTGTTTTAAGGCGGTCTCGTGATCACTTTAGAATCTTACTTGTCTGCTCCGGTGGAGCTAATGCTAAGCTAACATGTTGCTTCAGTGCACTCTGCAATACGGGCTTAATGTGACTACTTGCTGTTATCACCATGTTATCGGGTTATTTTTCGGCGTGGGTTGGCCCGCGGGTTGTGTGGGTCGTGCTTTGTGCCTGTTTTATGGTGCTAAACCGGCTGTTACCCCCACAGCCCGGAGCTAAACGCAGCTATTCGGAGCTAAGTTGTAAGCTAAACTTTGCTATGTTATCGGGTTATTTTTCGGCTTTTTGTCTGTACAAATTATATACTTATGTAGTATTTCTTGACCCGTGGGTCGTGCTTTGTGTCTGTTTTATGGTGCTAAACCGGCTGTTAGGCCCGGAGCTAAACGCAGCTATTCGGAGCTAAGTTGTAAGCTAAACTTTGCTATGTTATGGGTTATTTTTCGGCGAGGGAAGAGAAAAAAACTACAACTCCCGATACCACTTCTGGTCACGTGGCTTACGCACTGCGTCACTCGAACCAATCACGCGCTTGCCTGGCCATTATCAGCTTCCTGTGTGTCTCTCTGTGCGTCTCTCTGTGCACGGTGTTGGGAGAGACAACAGGACGGCTGAACCAGGAAAGCTTTGCGACTAAAACACCCGCTTTTAATCACTTTAATGTGCGCCGGTTTTAAACTCGAGTGTATGTTTATGTTTTGGTGTGCTGTTCTGCAAGTGTTTTGCTTTTACGAGCCGTGTTATCTCAAGTGAGCTAGCTAGCATCGCTAGCCGATGGCAGATGTCCCAATATCTCCGCGTTTTGCATCTTAAATACACCGTTAACGTCACAATGTGAACTGTTATCTGTGAAGCGTGTTATTCCCATATTACTGTTAACCCTAATCCTTTTATCCCCCTTTTCAGAATTGGCAAAGACACCCTGACTGATATGACCTGTCTCTACGTGAAGTCTGCTAAGGAGCGGGGTAAGTGTAAAACATTATTTTGGTGATTTTCGTGTTTTAATGATTAGAGTATAATTAACCATAAGCAACATCTGTTTTTCAGGTGAGCCTGCAGTTTGTACATCAAGCTTCAGATCACTGTGGAAACAGCTTCTCCCACACATCAGAAGCTGCAGGCCACGCACAGATCATCAGATTATCACGCGAGCATACATGAAGACCAGGGTTGACACTTTGGAAGACATCGCTGAGGTTAGTTTATATTATTTGACTACTGTAATGTGTAAACATTAGCCTGGCAAAACTTCAGTGCTGCTCTCTGCTTAAGATATGTTTCTTCTGTTCTCATTTTTTTTTACATTGTCGCCCTTGTCATCAGGTAGTGGAAAACAGCTCTCCTGAGTCTCACCTCAATATCCCACAGCTTGTTGGAACGGCGGATGGCAAAGTGTTTGTCAAGAACTTGGACTGGCAGAAGCATCTGAGTCCCTTCTTCAGACGGCTTCCAAAGATCAAGAGTTATCAGCACTTCAGGTATTTATATTGAAACTCTCACATTGTGTTAAAAAAAAAAATAGTTAATGAGTGTTTTATGTGAAATAGTTAGCCATTTCTTAAATGTCCTGTTATTTGTTTACAGCTTTGATGCCAAGAGCCGAGAGTCACAGCACAGAAGAGTGCACAGACGAAGAAGAGGATGAGGATGTGATCTCTGATGTAATTGGACTCTGGTGGTGTACATATCATATCTATTATCTCATATATTCAAAGCCATGGACCCGTTGCAGTTCGTATACCTGGCCCTGGCATCGGTTTATAAGAGTTCTTCTATTAAGAGTGTTTTTTAAACTTCCTATAAGTTACTGTCCTTTCCCCCTGTATCTACTGCGTTGTAACATTAAAGGCTCTTATCTTATCTTTTGTTGTTTGTGTTGAATCATTCAGTGCACCATTGTTGGTGCACTGAATCACCTGTGAATTATGTTTATCGACAAATGCAATGAACCCTATTCTCATTCTGATTCTTTGATTCTATTCAGGGCCTTTTGTAATCCAAGTATTTCCATTTTAATATAGTAACTTCTAATTCTGATTCAAGTCCAGTTACCATCAATAACAACACTACTTGAGTCTTGAGTGACAGCTGTAGGGGGAAGGTGGTGTCAGTGTGACAGGGGGGAGGGCTTATCTCAATGAGATGCAAATGAGCCCCCCTGTGACTCTGGGCTCACTCCGGTGAGAAACTTTGGAAGCCGTTTTCTCAGTGAATGGGTTTGAGAGTTGTATACATTCAAATGACCACAACTTACTTAAATATTATCAGATCTACATGAGTGAGACATCATTGGAAAGCTTTGAATTCACACTTTCAGAATCTGAATAACTCAAAATGTCTCCGGGTAGACATGTAACTGGATTGGCCACGTTCAGTCACATATGAACAATCCTAACCTGCGGGTGTTTTAAGGTCTAGGGGAAACCTTGCCAAGACCACATGCTTTGACAATACTTAACAAACATGATTTGGTCTGGAATCATAACCGGTTTCCCTGATTTCAAATGAGCATAATTGACAGGCGGAATTCAGAGAAACGCATGGTCCGCTTGTGTCTAGACAAACATGTCGGCTTACGAGCAAAAAAAGAAGCAAAAAGAGTCAACGGAGTCAACAAGCAAAGCACTAAACTCGAGTCTATGCATCTGAGGATAGTTGGATCATTATATAAGATAAGATATTCCTTTATTGTCCCACATGGGGAAATTTCATTGGTGCAACGCAGGTAGATACAGAAGAACAGATCACTTATAGGAAGTCTGAAAAACACTTTCAGTAGAAACTTTATATATTTTGTTCTGTTACTAGGAGATTTGAGAGATTTGCAGATCCACATTTGGCCTGCACAGGGAGACAAACTCCACATGGAAATGGTCTGGGAATTGAATTTCATAATCGTATGGCTGTAAAGTGAGGCTTAACCACTGTGCCACTGTGTCATATATAGTATAATGATGCAACAAGGTCTAAACTAATGTTGCATTGCAGGAAAATGGGAGGTCAGTCATTTCCCATTTGAAGGTTACGAGCAGCATTCCGACTGCAATGTGTTTCAGATTAATTAACATGTGTAAACAATATGGTTAAAGCTAAAACCAAAATGTTAACGTTATAGGAATGTTTCTTACATGTTAACTGCTGCAATTGAGTCAATTGTGCGCCCTAAGAAATGTACACATCATTTATGTGGTTAACCACTCAGATCCACTTTTCCATGGTAATGTGATTGATGTGTAATATGTTACAATTGATCTGTGTGTGAAGTGGAAGACCCTCGACCATCAGTTCAGGAGCAGGAATTAACAGTTTTAGATTGAAAGGTCCCTTACCAGTTGCCTCAAACGCAGAAGACTAAACCACAACTATGACAGGACTAGAGAAATAAAATAAGAAATAGGTAGAAACCAGGTCCAGTCAGTTTAATCTTAGACCAGGTGAAAATGGAGTCTTATTAACACAATCTAAAGCAGGAATCCTGGGAAAGCTAACAAGTTTAGCAGAAGAATAAAAACAAATCTGTGGACACTGATTTACATAATGAACACAAACATATGCAATTTATAACCACACTTGTTGAAATGTAAATGTAAAGTAGAAAACATTATTTGTCTCTGCCTCTCATCACATCTATCATCTTTTTCAACATATACAACAATCTCATCATCACCCGTTTCCTTCATGTGACATTGATCGGCTTGTGAAATAGCTCATCATTACTTTCTATCAAGCATGCTCATCTGTCACCACTGTGCTATGAGAAAATGGTCAAAATATATTGGACAAACACCCACATAACAAATAGTCCCTGCGTGGATGATAACAGCTAAAGAGCCATCTGAGGAGAGGAGGGGAGCCCATAAAGCCGGCCCTTGATAGATCACTTGGGTGTGCTTGGGCGAGCCAGGGTTTATAGCTCAAGAGGAGGCAAAACCAGCTAAGGAAGATGAATAGGCAGTGGGCGCTGGATGTTGTGGTGCGTGTGATGGAGGGGAAAAACAGGAGAAGTGTCGATGTTGTTGCCGGGTAGACAGATGGATTTAATCTGAAGGGATGAAGACGGTCTCAGCCAGCAGCAGCCAGCAAATAATGTGCTGTAACATTGATGTCGTCACAGGATGAGCTCTAGTTGGTTGTAGAGACTGAAAAAGCCTTACTGACGGGAGAGTCGGAGGAAAGCACACCCTGTGAGCGCTCAGTGGAGGGACTCTCTGGACATGAGTCAAGTTTAACAGATGAAGGGTCAAAGAGACCACTCTGAGGAGCTCAAGGACCGGTCTCAGGCTGGTGCCAGAGTTAGGACTAAACATGGGGAATGTGTGTGCATTTTGTGCAGCTAAAAGATGTGAGACAGGTCTCTACTTTGCATTGTGTGTATGACTGAAAACATGTTACTGTGATCTTCAAATAAACTTGTCTTGCCACTATTGAATTATGAATTTGGTTAGCCATATCAGTCTAAGAATTAACTGAACTTCAAGATACGCTCGTCTAACAGCAGTGACTTGATTGGTAAAAGGGACATTTCCTAACAGGAATTTGTTGGTTTTGATCTTGCTCAAATGAGTGAATACAGTTATTGTGCCCTTGGTGTATGAATAGATTTTTATTTTTTATTTTTTTTAAAACCCAACACTAGGAGGCATTAAAATATGGAAGGATTATATTCCAGTTATCATGAAAGTATGATGTGTAATAGTTTCGTGTGAGAGACAGAAACATCTCCTAATATATTGTTCTGTCTCTTGCGTGTTGTATGAGCAAGACCTGAAGTACTGCGTGTCCTAGGGGATTTCATAAGTAATATGAAGGCGCCTAATGAAAGATAATGTCTAGTTAATGATGTGTCAAAATGAAGTGTTTGCTTATTAAGAAATAAGGAGGATGATCCGGGGCTTAATGTTTCGCCATGCGACTCATATGAAGGATATTATTAGACCCGAACACATACTCTGCTCACTAACTAAAAAGGCTGGCACCAACTCAAACACAAAGGGAAGAAAGCTCTGTGACTGCTCTATGTTTTGTGTATACACTGGGAACTGTTGAGGCGTCTCATCAAGCACTTGAGCCGGCGGCAGATTAACAGACGAGATGGAAACAGGGAGTACAACAGCCCAAACGGCCATAAATGGACATCAAGCCAACAGTGGCGGAGCAGGGATTAGCCTCTGCTGTAAAAACAAATCTCAACATTCTATTCAAAATCTGAAAGTTGATGTTGATGATGATGTGATTTGCTGTATCAGGACATAGAGAAAGAAGATACTGACCCAAAATAAAACTAGACAGGAATAAAGACATACATATGTGGTTGACTAAGCAATGATAAAACTATGCATAAACATGTAAAGAAAAACAGAAGTCACAAAAAGATCATAGCATGGAAAATAATGGGATGCAATATGTAGTTTCTATATTATCATGAATATGCACCACCGTTACCAGGAACAACCCTAAACAGGTGTATTATGGGATATTGAAATCACTTGCAGTCAATTCATTGAGAACATTTTGTTAAACATTTTGTTAAATCAAACTATCATGACAAAGATATCAAGAGTATTAGTTGAGTGAGAGGAAGCTTCACAAAAACAAGAGCACCAAAACCAAACTAGTCCAAGTAAGGGCATTAAAAAAGGACAGAGGAATGACACTTTGCAAACTTAGTGCAGAGGAAAGAGGCCAAGAAAGTATCAAGAGGAGATTTATTTCACTCTGGAGAGATTCCTACAGAAACAACGACAAGCATTAGAAGAGCATGATTGAACAGCATAGCTTTTCTAAATTCCACATTATCAAAATAACTCTTCAACCACTAAAGTGTCTTGTACCTCTCAAAATGCCTGTACCAATAGAAGTTGAATAAAATGCTCGATTCCGCTTGCATATTTCAACTCTTGAAGGTCCCATATTATGCTAAACGGAGCTTTTAACAATGCTCCTCCTCATCAATCTAGAACCCGCCATATTTAAATTGACGTAGTAATCTTCTAATTAGGGATGAGACGATAATCAATATTATGATAAAGAAGGAAGACAATAATTATTTGTGCAACATTTTGTATAATTGTGATAACCGCCAACAAACCATAATCACCATTTTATCATCAGATTGTGCAGGGAAACATCTTATCCACGATGAGCTCTTCTAGATTGTTGTTTTCACTTGTAACAAAGTACTAATCTACATTTAAAACACAGGCTAATAATGCGACCGTATCAATGTCAGCAATTTAAATAAATATTGTGATTGTTACTCGCAATCATTATAATCAATCATAATCGTAACATAATATTTCAAAATCATCTCATGCCTTCTTATAATTCTGTGTACCTTTAAAGGCCACACGTTCATTGTAAGATAAGATAAGATATTCCTTTATTGTCCCACATGGGGAAATTTCATTGGTGCAACGCAGGTAGATACAGAGGTAGATACAGAAGAACAGATCACTTATAGGAAGTTTGAAAAACACTTTCAGTAGAAGATCTCCTATAAATAAATAAAAACTCCCATAGACAAATAAATAAATAAATAAATAAATTCCATTGTCTTATTGCTCAAAATACTTTTCCTTGAATTACAAAAAGTACCAATGCTTAGATGTCCAAAGGTACTTCATAAAGGCCTTGTTGAATGTCTATCTTACATACATTTACATTTTCTGGAGCAGAGCAGTGTCACACAAGGAGCTTCACCTGAAAAGAGATCCTCCTGCAGCTGGAGCCTGTCATTACACCAGTCAGTGGAGCACAGCACTGGTCACTGGTCCATCTAACACTGACATATAAATCACAGAGTCCTACACAAAGCACTATATTGAACTAGTGAAGGGTGCAAAGAGAAACATGAGTTATGATACAAGTCTTAAAGAAGCAGTGTGGACAGAGGAGGGGTGGCAGGGCCGCCCCGAGGCTTAAGCTCAGTGAAAGCATGAAAAACAAGCAAGACGAGGGACTGAATAAATAGCCACCATTTGCACTTTGTTTATTTATAACCATATAATATTAATAGTCTACATGTTTCTGTAGACGTCTTGGGTATTCATTCATTTGATGTTAAATGAAAGTAAATTAGCACATGAGCAGCTAAGGAAAAATTCAAGCATTTATTTAGCTACATAGGTGTTTTTAATGCCAAAAAACATACTTCCTTACTGTGAGCAAGCTTGTCTCCCCACAGACCTGACTTGTCACTTGGCTTGGAGATCAACATATAACTGCTTTGCCAGAAATATTCCACAGACTGACATAGAAAATGGAGAATGTTCTACAGTTTGGACCGTCACCAGCTACATAACATCCTTGTGGAAGAACTTGTGTTTGATATATGACAATGGATTTTATTGACATGTAAAAAAACGGTAAAATAATAGTATTTTCCCACTTCCAGAAATGTGTTTTTTTTTTTCAGAAGCTGCATCACATTCAAACTTGTAGGTGGTCTATCGATCACCAGATCAGCGTGTACCAGAGCAAATGTGCTATGCCATCCATAAATTCTCCTGCTCAGTGTGTCGCCCACTTAAGACTGGTATTTTGCTCTGCGTGGTCAATGTTGTTAAAAACTGGCTGCATCATTACTGTAATTCATGCCTCTCATGCACACAGTGAACACAAATAGTGAAAATACTACAAGACCTGATTTGTGTCCAAAGTCTCTGTTATGTTGTAGAGTTCAGGTAAGAAAGAAGAAAAAGGAATCTCAATAGAAACTCTAAAGTCGAGCAAGTGATTTGAGGAAGGGAGACCAATAAATATTTAAATTTGATTTTATGCACACTTTCTTGCATTTTTATTTATGTATTAAATGTATACTATATATTTTCTCTCGGAGGGTCATGAGGATGATATTGCTATTCTTGAGACGTTGCAGAGTATGGCATTAAACTTATTTATTATTTCCATGGAGTCAAGCAGGCAGGGCCTTTTTCCTGCAATTAAATCCAAGTAAGGTAAGGTAAGGAAAGGTAAACTTTATTGTCCCCAAGAGGAATTTTGTCTTACCACTTAGCTACATGACATAAACTCCATCAATGTATATATGTGATAAAATGTGAATATATGATTATATTTCTGTGATGTATTTTATCTGCATAATAGTGATATATTATCTGCATCATTAGTTTAAGAGAAGAGCGGGTGTGTGACAAACTGCATTTGTGAAGGGGTCGTAAAGATGGGCCAAAGGATGTTTACCCGAGGGGTTGTGACAGCCCAGAGGAGTTTGGGTAATGTTGGCTTGATCTCTAGGAAAAATACCAGCTGTAAAACAAGTGCCTTGATGTGAGGCTGACCAATGAGAAATGTGACCCGCCTATTCCAGAATATCAAATAAAACCAACCAGCATGGGAAAAAACGGGGTGAGACGCAGGAGGATCACGCAGGCTGCGTACCACAGCCTGCGTGATCAGTCCCGGCGTTTTCTCCCAAGCTTGCCATGGTCTGATATTTCTGTGTCGTTTCATATTCTAAGTTGAATTGTGTTCGCGATGTGTTACGGAATAGCATCGGTGTATTGTCTAATTCCATGACAATATACAATATCAACTTCACATAAATGCAGTACAACAGCCATCTATCCGTTCATGCATCTTCTTCCACTTATCCGGGGCCGGGTCACGAGGCAGCAGTCTAAGCAGGGACTCCCAGACTTCCCAGACACTTCTTCCAACTCCTCCGGGAGGATCCTGAGGCGTTCCCAGGCCAGCCGAGAGGCATAGTCGCTCCTGTGTGTCCTGGGTCTTCTCCGAGGCCTCTTTCCGGTGGGACATGCCCGGAACACCTTCCCAGGGAGGCGCCCAGGAGGCGTCCGGAACAGATGCCCGAGCCACCTCAGAGCAGCGACTCTATTCCCAGCTCCCCCCGTGTGGCAGAGTTCCTCACCCTACCTCTAAGGGAGCGCCCAGCCACACGGCGGAGGAAACTCATTTCGACCACTTGTTACCACGATCTTGTCCTTTCGGTCATTACCCAAAGCTCATGACCATAGGTGAGGGCAGGAACGTAAATCGAGAGAGCAGTTCCAGTTGAATTTCATTAAAATCCTATAGATCCCCATCATCATTGCAACAGCAATTAAAGCATTTACTAAATAAGAGTATTTACACATAATATGTATATAATTATCTAATTGTAAGAGATATAAGTTTAATGCCTTGCTGTTGACCATTACAAGCTATGAAATAGCATTGTATTAAGTTACTTTTTTACCATTGTGATATCAGGTTCTATCCTAATTTACAGACTCAGAAACTGGTATGAAATATAAGGTGATAATAAGTTATCTCTAAATCATTCTCAATAAATACTGTAGGTACCAGAGCCCAAAACAATTCTAGTATATGCTAAAGAAGTGGGGTGAGCGCCTCAACTGTTATATGTAACTTTCACAACAGGAGTTTCCAAATTGATCAGTATTCACAGTTTGCACCTGTGAGAGAGGCAGGCCCCCTGCCGTCTCCTGCAACGCTTCAATGGAGCGTGTTTTAACTTTGTCCCCGAACCACGCTCTAGGATCACATGACCACCCAAAACGAAGAGGACCACCCATAGCTTTGGTCTGAGACATGGCTGTGGTTTGATATTAAATTCATGGTGAACTAAAGCTGTGATGACCTTGAATAAACTTAAAATTGCAAGTGCTAAATCCTGAGGTTTCCTTATTTTATGCTTCAGTAGCACATAATTAGCAGACGCTCTCAACAGTGACATCTAGTAACACTCCTGACACAAAGTGGGAGGCTGAGAGGCTAAACAGGAAGGAGGAACAGATTTCTTATATTTCTGTTTTGTTTAATGGGAAATTCCATTATTGGACAGTAGAAACATGTACTGTAAATGAATACCAAGGTTGTTGGGAAAAGGAACGTTTTCTCAGTTAAGCTTTTTTCGAAACTTCAGAATTGTAATCTTCACACTTACTACATCTTGTTGAGTACCTGAATGCAATGACACACTAATTTAACAGCAATATAATGTGGAGGGAAAGTCTTACAAACTTTCCCACACGTTGTAGGTCAGAGTTTGTTCTGAAGGACAACAGAATGGTCTCAACACAGCAGCAGCTCGACTCCCAGATGCTCATTACAGTCAGCTCTCCTTCCTCCTGCAACGAGGTCGACCTGGCACTCCACTGGCACTCCACTGGCACAGATGGCCCAGGCAACACTCCAGCCAACCAACGTAAACACACACAGGTATATGCTTCTTCTGGGCCCGGAGCCAAAGCTAATAAGCATTTTCATGAATTCTGACCTAACAAGATTTCACATTTACTTGGTAATTTGTCTGATCAATTCAAATTCCCTGCAGAAGCATTGGGTATGCACACACCAACGAGAATGAGGCTCTCTATTAGTCAAAGCAGCCATTACATTTGTTATTGGACTTTCAGGTGATCAATTTTCCAATGAACAATCTTAACTGTGGATATTTACGCTAAATGTATGGGAAAAGCTGGAGCAAGTCGTTCTCATAATGTAGATGCAACATAAACAAAGGATCAATACAATCCCATAAGTTTACTTTCACTTTGGAAAAAGGTGGAGACATAGTAATAGTTTTTCCTTGCCAATTTCGTCAGTGGAATATGAGACGAAATACCAATGTCTGAATATCATTGTTTGACTTTCAAAATCTATCAATTCTAAATGACAGAAAGTACACATAGAAAAAACTCTAGCGCAGTAACACAAGAGACGCTGACGCAGTGATGCAGTGATACAAGGGTAGAGTAGACCTACTGCTCCTCCACTGCAAAATCATTGTGTGTGTGTGTGTGTGTGTGTGTGTGTTTGTTGAATAGTACAATGTAAGTACATCAATGTGAGCAGGAATAGGGGATAGGTGATAAACAGGATTTTTTTGAGCACTCAAACCTTAAATGCAGGACAAGACAATACAGGATTACCATACTAAAACATGCAATGCATGAATCAATAACACTGCAACGTTGAGTAAGACAATGACAAATGAACTAAACACTGTTGTAACAGGATTTTAAAGCATATTTGAAAGAAAATGTAAACGCTTCAACAGACCACGGATTAAAACAAAACTAAAAACCTGGGGTACACCAAAGGCCTATTGATTGTGGGAGGGCTCTACAAAAACCTCCAGTGGTATGATCTGGGACAGACTCTAAACTAGTCTAGATATGACAGGTAATCAATCACAGACAATTTGCTTCGACAGAGGCAGAAATGTGTCAGAAAAAGCTCCACGTCAACAAACCACTCAACATGACACATCCAGCCGTTCCTACACAAACTCAGTCAGAATCACTTTGAATCAGAGCTACTGCTGCTGTCACCAAAACACCAAGCAGCCGTTAGTGGTTTGCTTTCAGGAATTATTTGTAATTCTCTGAGCTCTCTTGGGTCTTAAGCTGCGTTTACCTATTCGGCGGATTATGGCTCACTGTCTATATTTAGCCCATATTGATGATGAGTCAGGTATAGCCTCACGTTGAAAGCAGCAAAGCTAAGCTGCTGTGTTCTGTGGGATATTGAGGGGGCGAGATATTAGGAAACCATGGCAACATAGCTCTAATTTTGAATTTTTGTATTTTCTGTAGAATTTTAAAGAGTTCTTGAAGAAGACGGATTAAAGTGTTATTCCTGCAATTAAATCCAAGTAAGGTAAGGTAAGGAAAGGTAAACTTTATTGTCCCCAAGAGGAATTTTGTCTTACCACTTAGCTACATGACATAAACTCCATCAATGTATATATGTGATAAAATGTGAATATATGATTATATTTCTGTGATGTATTGTATCTGCATAATAGTGATATATTATCTGCATCATTAGTTTAAGAGAAGAGCAGGTGTGTGACAAACTGCATTTGTGAAGGGGTCGTAAAGATGGGCCAAAGGATGTTTACCCGAGGGGTTGTGACAGCCCAGAGGAGTTTGGGTAATGTTGGCTTGATCTCTAGGAAAAATACCAGCTGTAAAACAAGTGCCTTGATGTGAAGCTGACCAATGAGAAATGTGACCCGCCTATTCCAGAATATCAAATAAAACCAACCAGCATGGGAAAAAACGGGGTGAGACGCAGGAGGATCACGCAGGCTGCGTACCACAGCCTGCGTGATCAGTCCCGGCGTTTTCTCCCAAGCTTGCCATGGTCTGATATTTCTGTGTCGTTTCATATTCTAAGTTGAATTGTGTTCGCGATGTGTTACGGAATAGCATCGGTGTATTGTCTAATTCCATGACAATATACAATATCAACTTCACAAAAAATCCTCTCTGGAGGATTATAGGCCACACCTGCACACTTACAGCACTTACAGCCGAATACACGACTGTAGTCACAATAAATAAACACATTAGACATCAGTTTGGACTCTGTAGAAGTGCACGTTCCTTTGGCTGTGGAGTCATTACATACAGTAATAACGCCTGCCCTTCTGATCCCCAGGTGGGGCTCTGCAGCGGAGGTGAGCAGATGTGAGGAAGAGGAGGGGAGGCCCGAGGATGAATGGGGCACAGTAATCGGGTGTGAAATCAGTCAGGCCTCTGTGTGATCAATCCCTCTTCTGAGTTTGACAGCAAGAGCAGACGTGTCTCAGCAATAAAGATCAAGGTCAAAATCAAGCGCCAAATGGATTTAAAACATTTATTTAACTAAGAAAGTTCCACTGAAATTCAGAATCAAGACCACACAGAAAGGCCACCCGAGTTATTGAGTATTAAAATAAAACAATGGAAATATGAATGATTGTCATGATGTGATGCAGTTTGTTTTCTGTAACACAATTGTTTTTTGGCTTTGGTCTATGCAAAATGACCCCAATAAAGGACAGCAAGTGATGTATTTTCAACAATATACCACTGAAAGAGATATGTTAGAGTTTAGATGGATAGGTAGATGCTACAGGTCTTGCTAAAAGCTTCACTGAACCAGTCCATGTTTTAGTCTGGTCTAGAGCTCAACTGAATTCTCTTTGGTCCTGACCCGGTCTTTGCCTCAGATGGATAGCAAACCAGAGCACAGAAGGAGAATTGTGATAAAATGTGAATATATGATTATATTTCTGTCATGTATTTTATCTGCATAATAGTGATATTTTATCTGCATCATTAGTCTAAGAGAAGAACGGGTGTGTGACAAACTGCATTTGTGAAGGGGTCGTAAAGATGGGCCAAAGAATGTTTACCCTAGGGGGGGGGGGGGTGACAGCCCAGAGGAGTTTGGGTAATGTTTACCCAAGGCTTGATCTCTACGGAAAAATACCAAGTGCCTTGATGTGAGGCTGACCAATGAGAAATGTGACCCGCCTATTCCAGAATATCTAATAAAACCAACCAGCATGGGAAAAAACGGAGTGAGACGCAGGAGGGTCAGCCAGGCTCCTTACAACGGCTTGGCTGACACAGCCCAGCGTTTTCTCCCAAGCTTGCCATACAAATGTCTGATGTTTCTGTGTCGTTTCATATTCTAAGTTGAATTGTGTTCTCTATGTGTTAAGGAATAGCATCGGTGCATGTCTCATCCCAAGGACATGTTTGTCTAATTCCATGACAAGAATATAATGAGCCAATCACAGTGTTCAGTGATACTGAGACCAGGAGAATAAAATTATAAAGCTGTGGACTTCAAGAAAATCCCAATCAAAAGTAAGCTCAGGGATAAATGACAGAGAAATTACAAGAGGAGGAGATGGATATATCACTTTAAACTTTAAACTTTACTTTTAAGTCAATATTCACCATTTGACAAGTAAAAACTTGAATTTGATTTGAATAGGTTGTTTCCAGGACACCTGGCACATAGGACAAATGTCCTCCTCCATACATTCACACTGGGACTAGGCACATGCAGTAAGAAGGTAACAGGATTGGGTAACATTGCTAAACGATCCAAATAACACACAGAATGTTATCAAGAAGTCATGGTGTATTTTAATCCACAATAATCCATGCACAACTATTGCCGAAAATGTTTAACATTCAAACGGTAAATGGTCACAATTAATTTAATGCTGTGATGATCAATCAAGGAAACACTAATTCACACTTTCATTCCCACACCAGTGTACGCAGACACAAATAAGACTTCAGAAAATCAATTCAATTCTCTAACTACCGCCCCATCTCCAACCTGCCGTTCCTCTCAAAAACGCTGGAACGCATCGTCGCCGCCCAACTTCACACCCACCTCCAGTCAAACAACCTCTATGAACCCCTCCAATCTGGCTTCCGCCCACTTCACAGCACTGAAACAGCCCTGGTCAAAGTACTCAACGATCTCCTCACCTCTGCAGACTCCGGGGCCCTAAACATCCTGTTACTACTAGACCTCAGCGCAGCCTTTGACACTATAAACCATTCCATCCTCCTAGCTCCTGGCTCACATCCTACCTCACCAACAGGCAAGAGTTCATTTCCCTCTCCGGTCACTCATCCACCCTCTCCCCAGTAACGCAGGGGGTCCCCCAGGGCTCAGTCCTCGGCCCCCTCCTCTTCATCTGCTACATCTTCCCCCTTGGTCACATCCTCCGCCAACTCAACCTGGACTTTCACTGCTACGCTGACGGCACCAAGATATACCTCACCACCAAATCCACCCAAAACCCTCCCCTCAGCCACATCGAAACCTGCATCTCTACAATAAAATCATGGCTCATTCTCAACTTCCTCAAACTGAACAGTGACAAAACAGAGCTCCTCCTCATTGGCACCAAATCCACTCTCAATAAAACTGGTCCCTTTTCACTCAGCATCGACACCTCGACTATCACCCCCTCTACCCTGGTACGCAATCTCGGTGTCATCATGGACCCCACCCTCTCCTTCACTACCCATGTCAGCCACATCGTCAAGACCTCATACTTCCACCTCCGCCGCATCGCCAAAATCCGACACTGCCTCACCCTCCCCGCTGCTGAATCCCTCATCCATGCCTTCATCTTCTCCCGCCTTGACTACTGCAACTCCCTCCTCACTGGCATCTCCTCCCATTCCCTCCATAGACTCCAAATGGTCCAAAACTCCGCTGCCCGCCTCCTCACCCACACCCGGTCCCGTGATCACATCACTCCCGTTCTCCGCTCTCTCCATTGGCTCCCCATCAAGCAGCGCATAAACTTTAAAATACTCCTCCTCACCTTCAAAGCTCTTCACCACCTTGCCCCCCCCTACCTGTCTGACCTCCTCATCCCCCACCGCCCCTCCCGAGCTCTCCGATCCTCCTCCTCTCTCACCCTGACTGCACCAACATCCCGACTCAAAACTTTTGGCGACAGAGCATTCTCCCGAACAGCACCCCGACTCTGGAACTCCCTCCCCCAACCTGTCCGCCACTCTCCCTCACTCACAACATTCAAATCCCGCCTCAAAACATACCTCTTCACCCAAGCCTATGACCTCCCCTACCCCTAGCCTCCTCTACCCCAATGCCTACTCTTCTACCCCCTGTTACATCCCCATATTTTTCTCTCTACTTCTACTTCATTTTATCTGTATATTAATGTGTATTGTACGTGTTGTCCCCCCCTGTCTGTAAATACCCCCCCCTTTTTTATTATGTTCAGCGTCTTTGGGTCACTGAAAAGCGCTATATAAATAAAAGTTATTATTATTATTATTATTATTATTATTAATTCAGAAATCAACCATAAATGATTACCCAAAGCACAATTCATTTAGTTCAGTGTTTGAGCTCTATAAAATCACATGATGTGTCTGTAGATAATGGTGAAGATCAGAACAGGCAGTGGTGTGTTTAGGGTGACCATGTACTGACTGTGAAATACTGAGGCGTAAAGTAGATGCAGTTCCTGTGTTCAGGGGGAACAACATGATCCAAGAAATCTCCAGAGTCTGGGTACATCATATCTGAAATGAACCATGCAATTTATGTTTCTTCTTATTGCACAAACAAAGCAGTCCTGTGTATGGTACACAGGGACAACAAAGTAAGTTTGAAGCCCTCTGTGTCTATGTGAGTTATGGTGGCCATTGTGGTGCAAACTGTTATCTTATCTAACAGTTTTATAGTCAAAAGGTCCCTCTTGAAAATCAGACATACGTCTAAAGAGGTTATCTAAATAAATGATGATTAATATTGATAATAAACAGTTTTTAATAACAATAATAACACATTTGATTTATATTACACTTTTTGGACAGTCAAAGATATTAAACATTGGATTACTATGTCATTCCCCACTCTGTGGTGATAAGATACTATTGTTGGCACAGCAGACAGACAGAATTTAGCCTCTCACCAGATTCATACCAGGTAATGTGGGTGAAGTGTCTTGCCTCTTAAAACCTTTGTCCAGGTGACAGAATGCTATGTCTGGACAAAGAACGCAAGAACAGTTTTCACGTGAGTCGCTGCTGCCACTGTGGCATCTGGTTTTCCCAGTCGTCTCCCATCTAAGAACTAACCAGGCCTTAACGCCCTTAGCCTCCGAGATCAGACAAGATCGGACATTTACAAGCAGGTGCCATTCCTCCATCCATACTTCAACTTAACATGAGATTAGAAATTAGTTCAGTCTGTCTTTAGTAATCTAATCTGGCAGCTCACTGAAGCCTAAGGGTCAACCCCCGCTCAGAGCTGAAATGGCATGGCAGCTCTTTGGCGTAAATGCATGTGTGTGTGTGACTGTGTGGGGCCATTTACCAATGGCATTTACTCACTAAATGTGCTCAGTGGCCTTTGGATAATGTGTGAAACAGCTGACTCTCCCTGGCCCTTTTACTGAAAGCAGACTAATCTATGGATGTTTATATTGAAGCACTTGCTAAAGACATTCTTTTGAAAGGCCATTTATTGCGGTTGTAAACAGCTATTGAGTACATTCCCCTTATACTTGATTCTATTTACCATTTATATATTATATTTATAATATTAGCATAATACTGCAATGGGTGCAGTTTTAGCACACAAATGTTATTTAATATTCCAAGTAAAAACGCTCATTGAGATCTTTATAAAATATGTATAAAAATATAAAAATGCTTGATAAAGACAAAAAGAATTCAGGAAAAATTGTCCGACATATAAGAACCTAATGGCAGTATTATACTAAGTAGTGTGAGTAAAGGACACTTGTATGGGACGCCCCTATAGTTAATAGTAATGTCTTTAAAAGGTTAAAATATCAGTTTACATGTAAAGGGCAACTCTGGGCTACAAACACTGATCAATAACCACTGCAGAGCCACTGGACGAAGGCCTAAACCACTAACAATCCATTTCAATCTTCTCCCCATAAGCCTCAAAGATCACATATACTACCATCCACTGTACACCGACACAGTCTCACTTTCACTGATTTATGTCCTCCTCCAGCGCTGTGTTCATGGGGAAACACAACTGGGAAATGACTGCTTTGAACTGGTGCGAGAACACATGGAACAACAGAGGACTCCATATTGAATGCCATGATAAAATAATGAAGACTTGCATGATCTAAAGACATTTATGCCAAAGACATGAATACAAAAAAACAAGATAATTGTATTCCAAAGAAATGTAATGAAAAAAGACTTCACATTGTTGAAAAATGATAGAAAATCTCATGATTCTGAAGAGTACAATGGCTCTGGGCCTCAGTGTTGGCTCTTCCCTAGTGGGATTAGCTTTGTGGGATATAAGGGTTAATATTGAAACATACACAAATGTAAAACCACCTGCTTTTGTCATGTGCAGCATTTATACTGCAGACAAACACTGAAACAATTTACAATTCTAGCTGTTGCTCCGTGCTAATTGCATGAATAAAATTGCATGAATAATTTATACATATGATCTTAAATGAGGCATACCGTGGGAGCAATCATTAAATTACCCAGGAATGAAAGATGCACAATAACCTTGAAGTTCCTACAAAAGCATTACTTTCTGCGTGTTCTTTACTTTGTATTCACACCAAAGGGTCTCTCTCCGGGGTAAATTGAAAACAAGTTGAATTTACTCTGATATCAAAAAGTGAAGTAGCTTTGAAGATCTAGTAAGGCAAGGCAAGGCAAGTTTATTTGTAGAGCACATTTCATACACAAGGCAATTCAAAGTGCTTCACACAGCAGGAAAAATGCATTAAAATCACAAAGAAATTACAGAAACAGAAATACAATAAAATTAACTAATTTAAAAATTATAAATCCAACTGATTGTCTAAACTAATAAAATCACAAACAAAAGAGAAGAGTGCAAAGAAAAAATCCTTTCAGTCATATGCGCAGCTAAACAAAACTGTTTTTAGCT
Source organism: Eucyclogobius newberryi (assembly GCF_026437365.1). Taxonomy (NCBI): domain Eukaryota; kingdom Metazoa; phylum Chordata; class Actinopteri; order Gobiiformes; family Gobiidae; genus Eucyclogobius; species Eucyclogobius newberryi. The sequence goes on along the minus strand of NW_027316500.1, from coordinate 15,527,982 downwards.
TAGATTTGAACATTGTCAGAGTAGAAGCCTGTCTCACATCTTCAGGAAGACTGTTCCAGATTTTAGCTGCATAAAACTGAAACACAGATTCCCCATGTTTTGTCCTGACTCTGGCACCAGCAGGAGGCCGGTCCATGTTTAGTCCTGACTCTGGCACCAGCAGGAGGCCGCTCCATGTTTAGTCCTGACTCTGGCACCAGCAGGAGGCCGGTCCATGTTTAGTCCTGACTCTGGCACCAGCAGGAGGCCGGTCCATGTTTAGTCCTGACTCTGGCACCAGCAGGAGGCCGGTCCATGTTTAGTCCTGACTCTGGCACCAGCAGGAGGCCGGTCCATGTTTAGTCCTGACTCTGGCACCAGCAGGAGGCCGGTCCATGTTTAGTCCTGACTCTGGCACCAGCAGGAGGCCGGTCCATGTTTAGTCCTGACTCTGGCACCAGCAGGAGGCCGGTCCATGTTTAGTCCTGACTCTGGCACCAGCAGGAGGCCGGTCCATGTTTAGTCCTGACTCTGGCACCAGCAGGAGGCCGGTCCCTGAGGTCCTCAGAGTCCGAGATGGTTCATATGGCACTAACATGTCCAAGATGTACTTTGGTGCTAGGCCATGGAGAGACTTGTACACAAGCAGAGCTGCTTTAAAGTCTATTCTCTGAGCCACAGGGAGCCAGTGCAGAGACCTGAGAACAGGACTAATGTGATCATACTTCCTGGTTCTGGTCAGGACCCGAGCAGCAGCGTTCTGGATGAACTGCAGCTGTTTTACAGCTCGTCTGGAGAGGCCAGTGAGCAGGCCGTTACAGTAGTCTAATCTACTGGAGACAAACGCATGGATAAGTCTCTCTAAATCTGGTTTTGACACAATATTTTTGATTTTGGCAATGTTTTTAGATGGTAAAAAGCTGCTGATGTTATTGATTTGATGTGGCTATTAAAGCTCAAGTCTGAGTCCATTGTTACCCCCAGATTTCTAACTTGGTTTGTAGGTTTTAGAGCGAGACTCTGGAGGTGACCGCTAACACTTTCTCTTTGTTTCTGTGGGCCAAAAACGATTATTTCAGTCTTGTCTGAGTTCAGCTGGAGAAAGTTGTTTTGCATCCACAAACTGATCTGTTGGATGCAGCGACAGAGTGAATCCACTGGTCCATATTCACCTACCGACAGTGAAACATAGAGTGTCGTCTGCATAATTGTGATAGGACACATTTTCACTGCGTATCAACTGACCTAACGGCAGCATGTAGAGGTTGAACAGAAGGGGACCCAGGACTGACCTTTGGGGCACCCCACAGGTCAGGGTCATGTGGTCTGAGACACAGCTACCAATTTCAACAAAGTACTTCCTGTCTTCCAGATAGGACCTTAGCCAGTTTAGGGCAGTGCCAGTGATGCCCACCCAGTCCTCTAGTCTCTGTAAGAGGATCCCATGATCGACAGTGTCAAAAGCAGCACTCAGATCTAACAGAATTAAGACTGAGGCTTTGCCTGTGTCAGTGTTCAGGCGGATGTCATTTGTCACCTTGACAAGAGCAGTCTCAGTGCTGTGATGAGGTCTAAAACCTGACTGAAAAACATCAAATGAGTTGTTTATTAAGAGGAAATCTGTGAGCTGTTGGTAAACAACCTTTTCAAGGACTTTGCCCCAAAATGGCAGATTAGAGATGGGCCGGTAATTACTCAGTACTGCGGCATCAAGACTGCTCTTCTTTAGGAGAGGCTTTATGACCGCAGTTTTCAAAGACATTGGGAATGTTCCAGATTGAAGCGACATGTTAACTATGTGTGAGTGGTGCTAACAAACTGTTCAGCTCAGACTTTAGAAATCTGGTGGGTAACACATCGAGGCAGCATGTAGATGAACTCAGACTGGTGATGATCTCATGGACAGTTTTGTCAGTTACTTGTGCAAAGTGAGTTAGCTGTGTCTTGGTGGTATTAGGGTAATTTTTTGCATTGTGGGATTTATAGCATTTTTAATGCCCTGAACTTTGTCATTAAATAATAATGCAAACTCATTACACTAGGATGTGGAAATGAGTTCTAACGGCAGCTGAGCTGGAGGGTTTGTTAATCTGTTTACTGTGGCAAACAGGACACGCCAGTTGTTACTGCAGCTTCCAATAATTTCAGAGAAATATCTTTCCCTATTTCTACATAAAATGAGGTTGTACATGTTCAGCTTCTCTTTGTAAATCTCTTTTTGAACCTGGAGCTTTGACTTGCGCCATTTCCGTTCGGCCCTGCGGCACTCCCTGTTTTGTGCCCTGACCGAATCATCATTTCTCCACGGCGCCTTCTGCTTATTTTTAACCATTTTAGCCTTCATAGGGGCGATGGTGTCCAGAACATTCAAAACACTAGATGTAACATCCATCCATCCATCCATCTTCTGCCGCTTTAGCAGTAGTCTGAGCAGGGACTCCCAGACCTCCTTCTCCCCAGACACTTCCTCTAACTCCTCCGGGGGGATCCCGAGGCGTTCCCAGGCCAGCCGAGAGACATAGTCTCTCCAGCGTGTCCTGGGTCTTCCCCGGGGCCTCTTCCCGGTGGGACATGCCTGAAACACCTCCCGAGGGAGGCGCCCAGGAGGCATCCGGAACAGATGCCCGAGCCACCTCAGCTGGCTCCTCTCGACGTGGAGGAGCAGCGGCTCTACTCCGAGCTCCCCCCGTGTGGCCGAGCTCCTCACCTTATCTCTAAGGGAGCGCCCAGCCACACGGCGGAGGAAACTCATTTCGACCGCTTGTATCCGCGATCTTGTTCTTTCGGTCACTACCAAAAGCTCATGACCATAGGTGAGGGCAGGAACGTAGACCGACCGGTAAATAGAGAGCTTTGCCTTTCTGCTCAGCTCCCTCTTTATCACAACAGTCCGGTGCAGCGGCTGCATCACTGCAGCCGCTGCACCGATCCGCCGTAGATGTAACAGAGTTCAACAAATCATTTACATTAGAACATGAGACATTTTCAAAGTTTATCATTTCCATAGTAGAGTAGAGCCTCTATGGCATAACAACTAGGTTTACAAAGACAAAGTATATGTTTTATAGTGAATAGTACTATTTATGCCATCAGTAAAATGTCTTTGATGCCTTGACCTGCATATCCGTGAATCTTCAGGAGTAAGGAGCTATCTGGGCAGCAAGTTCTTACAAAAACTGTTACGTTAGACATTCTGCAGCAGTCTATCGTTTTGTAGTCACCAATGTGGTTCGGGGGAAAAAATACAGACAACCGTCGTCTCTTTGGTCTGAGGGAAAAAGAAACAACACTACTGACCATTTATTGCGCATGCTCATTACAACACAACAACACATTCACTGATCACGCAGGTAACACATGGCTTTGCTCCATCTGCAAGTATGCTCAACACTCCCACTCAAAGACATGTGTATAGTTCTCATATAGTAAACAAAAATATATAACCCCAAAATAAAACACTTGGCATACTGGCAAAGTTCTAAACATTTCAAAACAACTTTAAAATAAAACATTTGGTATATTAGCAATGTTCAACATTACTTCCCAAACAAATATCCCTTAAAACTTTCAAACTTAGCTTTTGTCAAAGGCTTGGTAAGGACATCAGCTACCATGTTTGCAGTAGGGCAATATTCTATACATATTTTACCTTCTGCGTGTGCAGACCGTACAAAATGGTACTTTATGTCTATATGTTTGCTTCTCTGTCTGCAAACTGGGTTCTTTGATAAAGCTATCGCCCCCTGGTTGTCCTCAAATATCTTGACTGGTGTATGCTGGTTACAACTATCTATTCCTCCAAGTAGTTGTACAAGATACATACTTTCTTGAGTAGTGGCTGCTAGCGCCATATACTCAGCTTCGCATGTGGATAATGCTACCGTTTGCTGTTTTCTGCTCTTCCATGATATAACTGGACCATTCTCAGTTAAGCTGAAACAGTATCCAGTTGTGCTCCTGTCATCCATATCGGCTGCCCAATCAGCATCACTGTATCCCTCCAGCTGTAATGGGCTTTCCTCACATTTCTGGTAGTGTAGTTCTTGATCCATAGTACCCTTTAAGTACCTCAGTATGTGTTTCGCTGTAGCCCAATGCTGTTGCTTTGGTTCTGCTAGGTATTGAGATAGTTTACTAACAGCCCAGCTCAGGTCAGGTCTTGTACATGTCATAATGTATATCAAGCTACCTACTATCTCTCTGTATCCTGTTGAATCAATAACTTCACCCTCACTGTCAAAGTTTAACTTTTGCTCACATGGGGTGGATCTCGGTTTGCATTCGGACATTCCAAATTTCGCTAATATCTTCTCTATGTGTCTCTTTTGGGTCATTTTGATTTCTCCATCACTCTGTCTGAAATCTATACCCAGGAAGTATTTAAGTGGACCCATATCCTTCATCTTAAATCTTCTCTTCAACATTTCCTTCACATCACTGAGTAAGGTGTTGTTACTCGCTGCTATGATTAAATCATCCACCCATACTAACAAAATCACTTTCTCATTCTCAGATTTTCTGCTGTAGACACAATGATCAGCATCATTTTGTACAAAACCGTTCTCTGTAAGGTGATCATGTAGTAACATATTCCAGTTACGCCCGGACTGTTTTAAACCATACAATGACTTGTTGAGTTTACACACTAAGTGTTCCCCTGTCTTTGATTTGATTTCAAAACCTTCCGGCTGTTCCATATATACCTCACAGTCCATTGGAGCATGGAGGTAAGCAGTCTTCACATCCATTTGGTGTAAAATAAGATCCTCCTGTACAGCCACCTGCATTAATGCTCGTACAGAGGTCATGTTGGCTGTTGGTGAAAAAGTCTCTGTATAGTCAATTCCTTCCACTTGACCATAGCCCTTTGCAACATATCTGGCTTTACAAGTCTCAGATCCATCTGGGCTCTCTTTCACTGCATATACCCAGCGACCTCCCACTGCTTGCTTGCCTCTTGGCAGTGGGGTCAGAGTGAAAGTTTCATTCTCTGTCAAAGAGTTCATCTCCTCTTTCATCGCATCAGCCCACATTTTTGACTTTTTAGAGTCCATTGCCTCTCTAAGTGTTTTAGGAACATCATAAGCTACTCTGTAGAAATAATCTACATTCTCACTTTCGTCATTGTTACACTCAACTTTACACTGGTACTCCTTAAAGTATTCTGGAGCCTTTCTCTGTCTTGTAGGGTATCTCCTTTCTCCCTCTTCTTTCTGAGTACTATCTGTCTGGGTCTGGTTATCTGTGCCACCTTTGGTGATACATTTTACCAGCCTATGTTTTAGGACTTTTCCTGTCTCAGGATAATACACATTATATGCTGGACTATATTTGTCATAGCCTACAAGGATCCCCTTGTTGCATCTAGAGTCTAGCTTTTTCTTATCCTGCTTGTAAACATAGCATTCAGAGCCAAATATCTGCATGTTGGATAGGTTAGGTGTTTTTCCTGTAAAAACACGGTAAGGTGTCTGCTCTAGCCGCTTACTGTAGCACCTGTTGCGGATTTGGGCTGCTGTTTGTACAGCATATGTCCATAATTGCTTTGGGAGGTTACTCTCCAATAGCATGCATCGTGACATCTCAAATAAGGTTCTCCACCCTCTTTCGGCAGTCCCATTCTGATGAGGTGAGTAGGGTGCACTCTTCTCGTGCCTTATCCCATTACTCCTAAGTAGACATTGAAACTCTTGTCCGGTAAACTCTGTGCCGTTATCTGACCTTATGCACTTTACCTTTCCATATGGGGCTACATCCGCTATGAATTTTTCTGTAGCTTTTGTCGTGTCACTTTTTGTTTTAATGAAGTATGGAAATATCATCCCACTGCAATCATCAGTAAATGCTATTGCATATCTGTACCCATCTTTATCTGCTGGTTCTATAGGACCGCATAGGTCTGTGTGTACAAGCTCTAACACAGCTGTGGCTTTAGAGTCTGCCTGTCGGTTTCTGCTTTGTGTGAATTTGCCCTGTGTGCATATTTCACATTTTTGGTTGGATTTGTCATGTTTCCCTTTTATAGACATTCCTTCAACCACCTTTTCTAATTTTGCAACATCATCAAAATTGCAATGACCAAGTATCCTATGCCACGTTTGAATGTCATGACACCCATATACTTCATCAACATTTTCATCTTCTACTGTGCTAAGGTAATACAGCCTACCATACACGTCCATTTTGAATTTGGTACCATCCTTGTGGACCAGGCAGTCATTACCGTCCTTAAAGTGGACCTCAGCTCCGTTGGCCGTCGCTGCTTTAACTGAAAAGATGTCCTGTGGAAACGATGGGATGTAGAGTGCCTGTTTGAGAATCGTTTTCACTCTTCGTCCCTCGCTGTCCAACAAGTAGATTTCAGCATCTCCCCTCATTTTCGCCATCCCGCTCACCTTGGATCCGTCGGCAAGCTCGATCATGTGGTCCTCAGGTCTGAAGCTCTTGTCAACTGTTTTGAACTTTGTGGCGTTGTTGATCATGTGTGTTGTGGCGCCGCAGTCGACCATGAGACCTTTCTTGTTTCCTCTTTGTGTAGAGCAGTCACTCATCTTGAAGAAACAAAAAGATGTAGGCTCTGCCTCCGTCTCTCCATCAACTTTCTTCACATGGTCACGGCCTCGTCCTCGATATTGTCCCCTTCCGCGCTGTGTTGTGTCCCATTTTCGTTCCTCTTTTCTCAACTGGTATCCGTCCGGACATGTCCTGGCCATGTGTCCCTTTTTACCGCACGTGTAACATTCAACATCAGCCAGGACCATTTTCTTTCCTCTTCCTCTTCCTCGTGACCTTGTTGCCCAACTAGTCTTCATCACGTTGTCTTCATCAGCATTCACGTCACTCTTCCCATATTTTTCAGTACTCTCATAACTTCGCAGTTTCGTTTTAAACTCGCTGAACGTTACAGTGTCATTTGTCTGGGTGATGTGCACGACGAATGGCTTGTATGAATCAGGTAGCCCTTTAACTACCATCGCTATCTGAAGCCCATCACTAATGTGCTCTTCTGCTCTTCTCAATGACGTGAATATAGTCTCTGCTCGAATAATATAGTCAGTTACCGTTTCATTGCTGGTATTATGAAGCGAGGAAAGTTCACAATATAAACTCACAACGCGAGGTTTGTCCTTTCCAGCGTAGTGTTCGCGGAGAATATTCAGCGCTTTTCTTCCGTCTCTTTTCGCGTCTCTCATTACCAATGACAAGCTCTTGTTGTCCAGACATTGCACAAGCTCTGCATATGCCTCGCCGTTCTTCGTCTCATCTTCCGCCCAAGCATCTTCGTCCTCCTCATCTATCTCCGGGTCTTCCGAGATAACTCCTCTGAGGCCGCGTAACTCCATATGCGCGAGGAACCTCGTTTCCCACAGCTCGTAACTTTTCTCTTCGCCGTCGAATAAAAGTCTGAACCACTTTTGGCCTACTTGACTGGGCCCATAACCTGTTACGTTAGACATTCTGCAGCAGTCTATCGTTTTGTAGTCACCAATGTGGTTCGGGGGAAAAAATACAGACAACCGTCGTCTCTTTGGTCTGAGGGAAAAAGAAACAACACTACTGACCATTTATTGCGCATGCTCATTACAACACAACAACACATTCACTGATCACGCAGGTAACACATGGCTTTGCTCCATCTGCAAGTATGCTCAACAAAAACACAAGCAAATGTTACTTTATTTTATGAGATAACGCCATTACAGACTTTTTGTGACATATCATTCCACATAGTTCCTTTTCACATATTCTATTCTGTACATAACAAAATGTGCTAGGTATAAATTCACAAACAACTAAAAGCCATGTAAACAACATGCAGTATGATTTTAAACCTAATTTGTGTCCACTTGTACATGCACACTGAAGTTTCCCTGTTAAATAAAAAGGTTGAAAAAAAACACAACTACCAAGGCAAATGTTACGACTGATAAATATTTCAGAAAACTTCATGCAAAGTGGATGTCTTGAGAAGCATTTTCTTATCATACTTTATATTCCACACAACAACATGCTCTCTTTGCAAAGCACTATTTCCTACAATATACGAAGATCAGGGTTTAATCCTCATTAGGAGAAAAAAAAAGCTCTCCTCAAATGTTGACCAAATCCTGAACTTAAATCTGTCTCTAATTGGATGCATGTCTTTTTTAAATGGCCTGACAGGACCCCCTCCTCCCACCACATAACTGTGCTTTGGACTCACTTCGAGGCTCATGCAAGTTTAAAATAGAGATCTGCTGGTGCGGGCGAAGCAGCCAGTTCAAATTATGTAAAGCTGTGTTTTTGCATGCTAAGTGCTCCCCATACTTGGCTTTGTGGAAAGGGCAGTTTTCATTTGTGGTTGGTTTGTGAGGGAAATGAAAAAGTTTGTTTTTTTCCAACACACAGTCATGAAAATTTTATTTATTTGAAAAGTTCAGAATAACTCAAATTAAACTCAAAATATTTTAACATTAAGGAGCGTTAAGTAGTGGTAAATGTGATAAATGTGGCAATAAACAAATTGTGATCTGATCCTGTGACGGTTCTACGCTCAAACACAGACACTTATTTGTTAGCTTCTGTCATGAGTGAGTGACAGGTGGATTCAATCAATCACATGGAGCTTTCAGAAGCAGCAGATGGCAATAAGGGCAGATAAATAAATTACTGAATGAATTATGATGAAATCAAAATTTAAATTATGCTATCGTGATTTGATTTATTTATATATTTATTTGCATGTCGCCTTTGGCTGCATAATATTGGAAATAATTGCGATATGCAACATGGCTGGTAATTACTGATATCAACACAATGAAGTATTTGAATAAACTCGTTGTGTCCCCCTTCTTGTAAATCATCATGTAGAAACAACAAGCAACATTTAATTGGTTTATCCTTTGTAATCCCAAGCACAGCTGTAAGCCTCATAAGCGAACTATAAAAAGTGAAAAAAGAAATATGAAAACAATGCTTTAAACTCTGAGAAGTTGGATTGATTTGGAACCTGAAAATAAGTGAAAGCATGATGTGATTGTGAAATATGAAAAGGCAAAGCCACGAGGCCTCAATGAGCTCTGATGTAGAAGGCTAATTAATCTCACCACATGGCAGCATGTCAAAACACTGACACATGTTCACCCTGATGATGAGGTGCAGGAGGAAGAGCATCAAACAACAGAAACATGTCAGCGTACACTTTAAAACAACGGCCAGTGCTGACGAAAATATAGCCTTGTAATAAGTAATTGAGCTCAGAATTATTGTCAAAATATATTTTTAAAACTTTATTACACACCCACTGTGTAGACTCACTGTATCTTGTTGAACATAGCATAAGCATAAACATAGATGTAAAAAACATAAGGGTTTTGGATTGAATCTGTGAAGATACAAACAATCCTGATCCCTGTTGCATCACACCATGTGAAAAGAGCTCGGGATTGTGACATCACTCATCATAGATTTTCAGTTGGCATAATGTTAAACCAATGGAGATTTTAAGATGCTAATGACTAAACTTAGCGTTCATTCGAAACTATTCTAACACTATAGATTGATACATGTATTTACCAGTAGTGGCTCAGCTGAATATCAGGTTGTTCCTCTGCTTTTTGGTTTACTTTTTTGCATTGTTTTGTACGTTTAGCACACCAGCAACAAACATGGCAGATTGTCATGGTAACGGAGGTTTTATGTTCCATTCTTCGCACTATTTCCTGGACAATTCATAAAGCGCACACGACATCAGGGGTCATTCATCTCGTGTGGATACAAGTAGCAGAATAAAACCAGGGCCACATGTGTAGACAGAAGTGTCACTGCCGTCAGATACGTCCAAGGTGTTTCCACTTTGGCTCAGACTCACACACCGAGGCGTCATATTCTGTGGCTGTGGTCCCTGCATGGATTCTGATGACTGTGCCGTCCACAGAGGAAACACACAGGTTAAACCCACAGGGACAAAGCAAACACTAGACAGTTTGGGGCAGAGTACATTAATACAGTCCGTGAGCTGCAAAGTAGTGCATGTGATGGGGCTTTGTTTAGATTATTATCACTTTATTAAGCCGGAACGGATATTCCTGTGCCCGAGAAGCCAAGACGTTTCAATGGATTTGAGTTTCTGTTTGAAAAATATGCACATTTTTCAGCATTTTAGACATGCCTAAATATTCAAATATATATCATCACTTATATTAACAACTTCATATTACTATGTCCCCAAAGGGTTAGGGTTAGGGTTATGAGGGACATGACTTTTGTGTTTTCTAATTAGGGCTGGGCAATTATTTGAAAGATTGAAGATTTGAAGTTACGTCATGTGAAATGGTCAATTATTTGGGAGTTGAGAGTCCACAGTCGATCCTCTGTCAATAAAAACATGTGGTTCTGAGCAGAGGTTAGACTTTAGACTGTAGGAAGAAATATTATGCTTTAGGCGCTATTGAACTAAAGACACTAGCCACATAAAAATTCTAAATCCAGTAGTAAAGGTTTAAAGTAGTATATAGGCAAATGTGCATTTAGTATCATCACACTACGATAAATGCTTGAAATAAATGTTTAATTTGCAGCAGGTATCATCATGTATACTGGACATGTTTTGAATTGGACCCCACTGTTCTTAATGCTGCTAATTTAAATGCATTGCCCTTTTCCACATAGATTGCAGACAAACTGCATGTTAAATCCTTAATGATGTAAAGGCATTTCTAATTACCCAAGGCGATCAGATTCTCAGACATGCATAACCAGCTGGCTCCATCTTACTATAATAGGTTCTCACACACACACACACACACACACCTGAAGGAAGATTTGTATTTGCGTGTTCTATTTATGGCTCTAAACAAATCCTGTTCCTCGCATCTTGCATTATTCAAAGCGAATCCTAAAATATTTGGATTGAGAGCGAACGGGAAAATGCCACAAAATGCAAATATTCTGGAGTCAGACCAAGTAGATCTCTCCTGATGCACACACAGGAGCTGAGGACAGAGCTGTCCACTTGACAAACGAGCAGTGAAAGCTAAGGACGCTCACAGAGAGCTTCAGCCAGACGACAGAAAGGGAAACCCGACTCTGCCACAGTAATAATTCACCTGCTGAATTTACCTTTCTTCACACTGTCTCACAAATATCTGTGGTTAGCAAAAGTCATAGGAGAACAAAACACTCTCAAGTTCAACTTATTTCCCTTTATATCCAAAGAATTAAATCCGTTTACTTACAATACAGCATGGAACATGAAATGTTTTGGCGTGTCTCACCCGGAGGAGGCTTCAGAGAAGAACATAGAGATGTTAGAAGTCTTTAGACAGCTTGGGCGTATTTCAAGATCCCCCAGGAAGAGGAGTTCGGGGAGGGGGAAGTTTGGACATTTTGTTCGCCTGAAAGAAGAGGTTGTAGTTTTATTCAAAACTTCAATTTCATCCCCAGTGTCACAATAAATATGCTTCAAATACGCCACACATATCTTTATATACGTATGTATATTGCTACAATTTCATATCAAAATAGACAACTGTTTTTCATCCCTTCTCTCCAATTGAGCCCCAGTTTTAACATTGTTTTTGAACATTTAAGTACCAACACACGTTATTCTATTTCAGGCCCCAACACTATTTTGTACAGTATGCATACTCTTTTATATTGTAAAGTGATTAATAATCCATTAAATGTTTACTCAAACATACTAAAGGTTATCTTAACTATTTGTTAGCATTCATATTATTTTAGTTTTATACTTTCTTCCTCCTATTTTCTACTGTGTACTGTGTTTGTACTGAAATCACACGTTACCAATACTCAGTGCATCGACCTAAAAACAATCTTCTCTTTTCTGCACCAAGAGGCCCAGCTACAGTTCAGCCCAGCTGAAGCCTCTGTGCTGTGTTATGTAATGCATCTCCACTCAGTTGTGACAGAAACACTAGACCTTGTATCTCACACCTCTTCACACACACACAGACACACACACACACACACACACACAGACACACACACACACACACACACACGCACACACACTACAGTGTGAGGTGAGCAACAGTCACGGATGAATACTTAATACTTCTCTTTGAACAGAACATCGTCTCACCGCTGACGACGGCGGAATATTTAACCATAATGGCATGTGTAAGGTCTGTAAACAAACTGTGAGTGGATTTAGGAGCACGGGGTCCACCTGCTTGTCCTCCAGTCCTCCATGTAGGATCATCATTGACCAATCTGTTTGTTAAAGCCGGACAGTTTAAACCAAAGTTTGGAACGTTTCTCATGGAAATAGATCCGTTTTATGCCATTGTTTGGGGCAAAGAAAGAACACCTCTATGGAGACAAAGAGAGAGAAAGTTACAAGTCAGGTTTGTGGAGAAACAAGCCCCATCAAAGCTTCAAAGTTCATGCTTTTCACAGGTTTTTGTACTATATTAATTTAGTTTTGGCTGGGTGGGGCTTTAACTTTCACTGGCACAAAGATTGAGAATTGATTGTTTTTTTTTATTTATGGCGCATTGTTGACAATTAATGAACAGACCATGAAATTAAAGAGAGTCAATGATGAAGCTAAAGCTAATGACTAAAGTCTAGATTGTGTTGTTATGTTGTTGTCAGTTATTGTGTCACAAGATGATACTTTTTGTGGCTCATTAGACTTGACGTGTTCTCATATGATGCATACATTTTCACTCACATCAAAATTGTTCGAAACACAGCACCATAACAAAAGAAAGAAAGAAAGAAATCTTCTCTGTGTGTAAGTAATCAGTCGTGTCTGTCTGACAGGCCTTTCTCCGGCTCAAAGCAACAACATGATCTCTCCTGGAGTCATGTTTCTTTTTGTTTCCCACTTTCGTCTGTTTTATTGATGACGAAACTGCTGAAGCTCAGAACTCTCAAATGTCAAATTAGATTGACATGAGGGGAAAATGTGCAGTATATTTCTCGAGCAACAGAGACAGTCACTGTTAATGGCCTAGAAATGTCACTCCATTTATACACCGCACAGATGGGAAGATTTTGGAAAGTACTGCTCAGCCTCAAGAATAAGATTGTTGGACTGTTACGTCTGTGAAATAAGGACTTGTTAAAAGGTGTCATAATTACATGATTGGATTTATTTCACTTTCAATACTTCATAAACGTATAGTAATGTAGGGCTTATTCTAAAGCAGACTAACCATGGATTTTTAAAATGTATTATTATTTTGTTATTATGACATAGGTAGACATTGCTTTTTTCACTGTGAACCTGATTGTTGATATAAAAGGGCAATAGAAACAGGCTAATCTACTTCCTGTTCAAAACTGCAGAGGTTTCGACTTTTCATAGTGGCATTTCACTGTAGCAAGCGGCAGGTTTTAAATTATTTGTTGAATTGTAGAAAAATGGCTGCAAGACAAGTATTGGGCTTGAGTTAACATTACAACATAAACAAGTATTATTTTAGACTATGTTCTCTTTAAGCTACTGGCTATAGCGAAGGAGTTTCTAAAACACCCAGTTACGAGATAAATGGCATTAATTTCCCAATTTGACGCAAACAGCTGTCCTTTTGGCAAGATATTTTAACTCTCAGATGTGGCTGTGTGACCCAGATAGACCATAAAACTCTCAACCTCAACTGTGTAATTTATATGAGTAAATAAAACCATGACTTCTTTAATTTGTTTGTAGTTTATGAGGATAGTTCAATCCAATCTTTGCCGAATGAGCCATAGATTTGAAAAAGCATAAACAAGCACTTCTTCTGAATAGTTTAGTTTGTGCCGTAAAAACAAAACTGCTAAACTTCTAAATTTGAGAGTTCTTTTGTGTAACATAAGGGACTGACTTCATTACTCATGCATGCACCACACGCTCTCACACACCCAGCACCTTTTCCGGTGACTGATAAAATATCCATGAAGCTTTGTGTGGAGAAAAATGCCTTCAAATCAAAACCGAAAATAGGTCATGTTTTTCTTTTTTTTACTTTCATCTTTTTCTGATTTCTTGTGACAGTCACATTTCATCAAAGAACAGGCTCATACCCACATCGTACTGTGAGGCGAAAAATAGACAATACAGAAGAGTAAATCCATGAATAAGAATAGGTAAAATAAAATATATACTAAAAAACATGGTGAATAATGAACTGAGTGACTTCTATTGTTGTAATTGTACGATACTGAGACGGGAGAAAAGTTGTAGTCAGGGAGGCATTGTGAAACTAAAGAAGAGATTAAAATTAGATAATGTGAGGATTATGAGAGGGATCCAAAAATACTTGGTTGTTATGGCAGCAAAAAAGAAAACTGAAGGAGAAAGTTGCTGTGAAAGATTTCTAATGCTTTGTATATGTATGTATGTATGTATGTATGTATGAATGTATGTCCTCAGTCATCTATAAGTTTCAGCATAAGAATGTTGTAAAGTATGTAAGAACTAACGTTGAAGGTATTCTCATCATCATTTTGTCCAAGGACACAGAAGTACACATAAGTGCGACTGAATGTGCAGTGAATGAATAATAAACTTGTTTCAAAAGAGCTCTTTGTAAACCCGATCCATTATTATCCATAATTACTTCTTCATTGTCACTATCTGCAGGCAGCATGTCACGTAATAGATATTGAATTGCAATACCTCTAATTGGTTTGTCCATCATCTCGTTTACTGCATTTCTTTTAGCAATACAACTAGCAATACTTTTGAACCGATATTTCACGGGTCACGTGCACTATAAGCACCATATATACTAAGGAAAAACGTAAGGAGTAATTTGCGCCCTGTTGAAAGCAAAATAATGGCGACACCTTTCTCGTTTCCTGCTCACACAGTCCGACACACTTCTGCCATTAGAGTGCATTAGTCTGCCACACTTATAAATATAGCTTGTCATTTTTGCATAAAGCTTCCCTCCTACACATCACAAGCCTCTGTATATCCTCCACACATTCAGAGGCTGCTGCTGTGAAAGTGTGGAGCTATGGACACCCCGAGGTCCGTTTCTGCCCATTAAGCCAGATTTACACCTCCATCTTGCCCGCCTCGGTCCTCAGGGCATCCTGCTGTTGGTTGTACCCTGCTCAAGTCAGATGCTGTTTCTTATAATCAGGAAGAGCATGGAATGGTTTGGTCTGTCCAACTAAAAATTAAGTTAAATATTAGAAAGGTACAACGTTTAAATTAAAGGCATATTTGCTTAATTAATCAAGGAATGTTTTGAGAAATCCTGACAGAAGTAAGAATCCGAGTCCAAATGATTTACTGAAATATTCAACAATTAAAGCCCCACAGCGTAACATTTTAGCCAAAAATGAAAAAGTATCCAAATTACTACTTGTGAAGCCATTCCTACCATGGACCATTCCTGGACATTGACTCAAAAAATATGTAATTTCTGATAATAAAGGAGAATTTCCAGTGTTGCAACATAGATTAGGTACAGAAACAGATGAGGCACAGAAGTAAATAATTAAATAATTAGACAAAAGACGGAAAAAAAAATACTGTTGTTTTTATTGTACTGAAAAACAAAGAAAAGCATGCATCCTTAATGTGAGCGAGCTTGCGTTTCCACAAACCTGACTCTCTCCACCTGCTTGTCTTCATGGAAATATTGTTTGGCTATAATATTCCACAGTCTGGCATAAAACATCAATCTGGTGAACATCCAAAGTATGATTTTAACTGTCTATTTTTTCTGTCTATTTTTGAAGTTTCCTGCACAATAAGATGAATAGATTACAGCCTTCTGTCTGCAGAGGTGTAAGGAAGTAAAAGTGACATTGTGAGAACCACTCGAGACATGACCTGTGTTGCTCTTCTATATAAAGTCACACCATAATGCACCTGCAGCAGTCACCAGCAGACCCCTCTTACCCCTGCATCTGGTTTTATAGGTAACGCTCAGAATTGCCAGTATAGATGTGAACATATATATTATGGCCTCCCTGTCTTGCTCTGTGCATTAAATACAAAATGTAACCTCCGCCCACAGACTGCAGTCTCCTCTCTACCTGCAGGAGCTCACCCACGTACCAACCCTCCATAAACATCACATGTTGAGAAGACCTCAAGCAAAGAGAAAATATGTCTCACCCATGTGTAATGATAGGAGTTATATTTGCAAATTAAATTACTTTTATAAACATGATGCATGTCGTAGGTGTGTTGTCATGGTAACTTTAAGTTTGGCAAATCCAGTTCTGAAGCTGCTTTGTTGGCAGTATTTGTTGTTTCTGATCCAAAATGGATCAAGTTTGTGCTATAGTTGTTGCAAAAAGTAATTTAAACTTAATTAAACATTTAAGATTCAAAGTACATTTTAGTATAAATTGTTTAATAACAGTGTGCACTTATATTATCCAAACTCGATATACTGTCTGTCACCGTTTTCTTTTAAAACTGCAGTTTGAGCTCTCAAAATGTTTTAATAATTTATTTCAAATTACAGGTTTCAACATCAAACTCAAATAAAAGCAAACTAGATTAGGATGTCTGTTTTGAAGAAATGTAGATGTAAATGTAGACAAATTTCAATTAATCCTATTGTTCCTTCAGGCTCATTGACTCAACCGCATGGCATAAATATATTTATACTGGATAATTCAATTAAAGTCTCCAAATAAACTGCTTTGCTGAGACTATTGTTGTCAGATATTCTGCATCAGAATGTTGGATATTATTTTAATTACCGGTAATGTATTCATTCATTCATTCATTCATTCATTTCATATCCTGTCAAGGTTGATGTTGCTAGGACCTCAGACATCTGCTTCTAAGACGCAGTGTAATAAATAAAACTACAACCTGCAAATCCTAGCTTCATTATTTATTACAATGGATAGTAAAAAGTCAATTCCAAACGAATAATTTAGCCAGTAATTCTTAGTCATAAACTACCATTTTTATATATTTTGATATCTTATTCTAATACTGCTTTTTGTCCTTAATTGTATTTGTGTTGTGGCTACGATAGGGATATGATGTTTAGGTGGATGTCTTCCACATGAATTCCAATTTATTGGTTAAATGAATAATTATTTACTGTATTAGTTTCCAACAACGCCACCCTGGATTAGTGCCAGGAACACATACACAGGTAAGGCAAGCACAAATTATTTGATTGAGTGGACCAGGAGACTCAGATAGAGGAAAACAAGTTTACAATTCATTAAATTTAAGGACAGAATAAATAAAACATTTGTATTTTTACTAATAAAACTACTACTACTCTCATTCACACCTCTAAAACAGTAGACACATTTAATCATAATTCACCGAAATAACAAGAGTAAAATAAAACAGCAGCCCAGATTGTCCCTTAAGGCACTTAGCCCAATTACCCTACCAGGAGGTGGCGCTGGTCCTTAGCATCAGGCCTGGGACCCGGTACAGTCCCACAGTCCGGCCGGGTGGCGAATATTTTTTTCGTACTTGGGTTGGGGCACTCAGCCAATCAGAAGGCGAGCAGCTTCTGGGTGGGAGTTCACTTAAAATCCTCCCAGGAGATTGCAGTGCCACAGAACCTACACGTGAATGAACTAAATAGAGAATGACAATGGACATGCAAGCAAGACCATAAAATAAATAACCCTAACCCCTAAACCTAACCTCTAACCCTAACCACTAACCCCTAACCCCTAACCCTAAACCTAAACCTAAACCTAAACCTAAACCTAAACCTAACCTCTAACTCTAACTCTAACTCTAACTCTAACTCTAACTCTAACTCTAACTCTAACCCTAACCCTAACCCCTAACCCTAAAACTAAACCTAAACCTAACCTCTAACCCTAATCCTAACCCTAATCCTAACCCTAAACCTAACCCCTAACCCTAACCCTAAACCTAACCCCTAAACCTAACCTCTAACCCTAACCTCTAACCCTAACCCCTAAACCTAACCCCTAAACCTAACCCCTAACCCCTAAACCTAACCCCTAAACCTAACCCCTAACCCTAACCCTAAACCTAACCCCTAAACCTAACCTCTAACCCTAACCTCTAACCCTAACCCCTAAACCTAACCCCTAAACCTAACCCCTAACCCTAACCCCTAACCCTAACCCCTAAACCTAACCCCTAAACCTAACCTCTAACCCTGTAGCGTCCAGTCGAATTGAGAAGGCCAGAACTGATGGTTAAATGTCTTTTAATGATCCTTTCCGTGTCATTCAACCAACGTAAGAGCTAGACAGAATAAAATAAAAAGACAATTACATTTTGGACGTAAATCCCCGTATTGCTAACTCATTACATTGGTACTATATTTTCACAACATATACATCCATTAAACATTTCAAATATCTCATAAATACAATCAATTTCCACTACAGACCTTGTTCCCCTGTCGACTGTAGCTAGATCCTTGAGTTTGTCCGTGTTTTGTCCGTGTTTTGTCCGTGTTTTGTCCGTTTTCCGTTGTTCAATTTACTTTTCGTCTTTTCCAGTGTGTCAAGTAGACTTCCGTTTTACCATCACTTCCGGTTACACAGGAAGATACCAAAATAAAGCAAAACCTTACCATAAAACATAAATGTGTCAAATTGACCTTTACAAACCCTAACCCCTAAACCTAACCCCTAACCCTAACCTCTAACCCTAACCCCTAAACCTAACCCCTAAACCTAACCCCTAACCCTAACCTCTAACCCTAACCCCTAAACCTAACCTCTAAACCTAAGTTTTTGTAGTAGTTAGGAGATGAAGGGGGGGAAATTAAACTAGATTAAACTATAATTTACAGGTGGGAGCGGGAGTGGAACTCAGGATCTCAATGGTCCTAGACTGTGTCTTTTACCACTGGGCCAACAAAGCTGAAATTTGATTACGCGAGACGATAAATCACCTCACATGTGATCTGGGCCACCAATGGGAGTAGACCAGATTTTAGGTCAACGCCCACCTAGAAGCTGCTCGCCTTCTGATTGGCTGAGAAATCTGCCCTGTTCCCAACACAAGTACGAAAAAAATATTCGCGGCCGGATGCCAGAGCCGACACTCAAAAACTCCAAACGTTGATATGTTACAGTCTGTCAGTGTAGAATGGGGCTGGTGCGAACGTGCCTGAACCCACCAAGGGCACTTGGAGGGAAGTTCTGGGTTTGGGGTCGAAGGAGAGACCCGCGGGGTTACCAATCCTATAATGTACAATATTTTGGGAAATTAACTCTCAGATGGATGTCCAGAACCGTGCGCAACAAGCGAGGGAGAGAGGAAAAGAGATACATACCGGTGCTCGAATCTGTGCACTATGCGCGCTGCGGCTGGGAGGAATCCCGACGCACAAAGCCTGTAAGTAACGTCACGCACTACAAACAGTGCTAAATTAGAGCGAGTTTGATTACAATATAAATCTATGGAAGCGAGACAGCTTACCGGGGCGTTAAACCTGGGGAGCGTGCGGCACGAGTCATACAAGGTTGGAGCAGGGTTTGGTGAGCGCACGGTGCGCAAACCAACCTGGTTAACACGCTGGTGTGATCGCTGGCTTTAAGCCTAAACTTTGGGGTGTTTTTGGGGCGATCAGAGCGAATGCTCCGGTCCTCGTGCCGCTTGCACTGCTCCCAGGTGGCGGGTGATGTCAGAGGCGAGAAGGGCCAGCGCAGGTGAGGAAGCCTCCTTTTAAAGGCCCAGGTCACAGGCCATAGGCTGTCAGGGGTTATGAGGGCCTACTGCCACATTCTCAAAGTGCTATTCATGCACATTTTGTCTTAACAGGGTAAAAACAGTCCAAGAAAATAGGCCTCTAGGGGAAAATAATAACCACACAAAATAAAACTAAAAATATTCATGTGTTGATATATGTTGAGGGTTAAGTTTTTTCTTGCCTGGTTTTAAAAATGTAGATAGTGTCTGCTTCTCTGAGAAGGGCCTGGTGAAAGCTCCAACCCTAAACTTGTGGAAATTTAGAAAGCCTGCATTTTGTGAGCAAAGTGCTCTGTTGGGATGGAAAAGCACACGCAGATTTATGATGCAGGAAGGAGCAGAATCATTTAAAGATAAAAGTAAAAACTGTTTCCTAGCTTGAGGCAAAGGAAAGCACCGAAGATATGTGTTCCTGTCTATTTGTCCATGTCAGTAATCTCGTTGCAGAATTTTGAATTGGTTAGAGACAGTGAGTTATTGGGGCATCCAGCCAGTAATACATATTGCAGTTGTCTATTCTTCTTCTAGCTTTTGTCTGCTTCATGTTTTAAGAGGAAATAAAATAAAGCAATTTAACAGATTTGGGTAATGTGTGATTTAAAAGTACTGGTACTCTGTGGTTCTTTGATGATTGACTTTGGTTCTTGGACAAGGATGACAATTTCAGTTTTGTCTGAATTTAATAAAAGTTAGTCAGTTCTCATCAAGGATTTTATATGTATCCCTAAGACATACATTAAGTATGTCCTGTTGGTCAGGCGCATCTGATTTCATTGATATTCAAAACAACTGTATATCTGTGGAAATGTTTATTATGCAAACCAAATTTCTGTCTCCCTACGAGATACAATTCATCGAGGACTTAGCATCGGAATCCAACAGACTCGAGCCTGTAACAGAAATGTGTGTTCCAGTGTCTAAAGTCTATGTGTGCTCTCTGTGCTGTAGTTGAGCCTGGATACATTGGAGGGTAGGAAGGGCATTTGATTAAATAAAATTAAATGTAAAATCATTGCAAACGTATTACATAAAAATGAAAACAGAGCCGTCTATTTTGATAATGATGAATAGAACCAGTAACAACTAGACGAAAACAAGATTCCACCTTTTACAAAACTGACAGTAAAATGTTGGTTTACTGTGGCTTATCAGCATCATAGCATAAACAGATGCTACTTTCTCTTCATTTTTCATGCCCCAAATCCTTTACTTGCCACAGACTGAAATCTGTCCTATGTGAGTCCCATTGTATGACTCACTGGTTTGGTTTTCCCATCTGCCTCAGCAGCACCAGGCGGGCCCCCTACACCCACCACTGCTCCCCTCTGGCAGAGGAGTCGAGGCTGGCTCCAGGTGCACTGCTCTGGCCTTCTGCTCTGATGATGCCTCCAACATGGTGGACCATGGAGACCTCAGACAACTGGAACGCATTAGGAAGCATCATCATTCTGCTGATTCACACTGAAACACTGCCCCCCCCACAGCAGCCAAATCTTCCATGTAAGTATGCAACGTTCCCCTCAGCAAATAAGCACTTACACAATTAGCATTTCATGAGTTTCATAGTGAGGAGAAAACAGCTATAAAGTTGTCTTGGAGAACAATCAACAACTGTTTGGTGAAAATGTCTTATGCAACGTTGAAGGGAGGCACTGGTCCATGTTGAGTGAGCCCATGTGCTCCGCTGAGGAACACATCTTGCAGAGTGTGGAGAGCATAAGGGACAGATGTGATGGCACCTTGCACTTCAAAGTGGGACCATGTGTGTTAGAGGTAATGAGTCTATCTCCCCTGCTCTACTGAGGTACGAGGTGTCCCAGGAGCACCTGTGTGGACATCCTGGACAGATCATTAGCCATGAAGCCTCTACACTATACACTCCTGCATACTGATGATGTGGAAGTCATTTGAAAAGTCTGAATAATGTTGTTTGGCTGGAGTTCAGATGTATTCTTGTGTTCACCTCTGTAACTAAAGGACATGAAAGACAAGAAATGGTTGTCTTGTAGTACCTTAGAATTACTTGAGTATTCATATAGTTTGGAATGTTGACATTCCATACTTGATTTTTAAAATTTCAGATAAATCTTTAAGCTTCTAATAAATGTATTCCCTCTTTTATTTTTGCTATACAAGTACCAGAAGTCAAAACCTTTAACCTAACTACTTCAGAACAGAATGCAGATAGAGCCATACAATTCTAAGGGGACACAACAATAACTCACAAAGGCGATGCTTTACCTATGTATATGCATTTTTGACGTAGATTTTATTGTCCAGTCCAGTGCATTTGACCCATACTTCTCAGCAAAGCTGTCAGGAGCAGGGAGAATGGGACAAAGAAACTCGTCAAAGGCCCCACCTAACTGGGTCACTGTAAATAGAAAGCAGGAAATAGAAGAATAAAAAATAAAAACTTTTTTCTTACATTTTCATAACTGAAGTTTGATGTGCTCCATACAGTATCTCTGACTATGAACAAAATAATCCCCCCTTCTTTGCAGCCTGCCTTTGTCATACATGTGACCACAAAAGATCATCTGTTAAAATGTAAAACAGCCTTATCAATCATTGCTGCGTTGCCTTGCAAATGAGAAGGAAAATGTAATGGATTTATTCACGCTTAATTAAGGGTTAATTGTCATTATAAGCATTGCCAAAGTAAATGGGGTGACTGATGAGCCATGACAACACAACAGAACACAACATACCGCTCCCACCTGCTGCACTTGAGTATTTAGCACATACTATTTTGATTATTTGAAAATATTTTCTCTCCATTATCTTTTGATGCCCAAGAATTTCTCAAGGTCTTTCTTCTTCTGTTTATTCCTCTTCCTTCCTTGTATGTGCAGTCCTTAATTGCTTTTCTCTTCTATAAATCCCTTCCTTCACCACAAATGAACAAAGCATTATTCCTTGTGCTGCTCGAGGTCAAGAAGAAAAACAACAGAGAAAGACAAAACCATGAAAATTAGGACCAATCATGAAGCATGTATTGAGTAAAGACTGAGATTACATCATTATTTTTGTTCACAGTTGTATTAAAGATTATTAAGTGCAAGATCACCATAGTCAGAGACAAACATTCAGTAATTACTGCCCCTATTGACTGGGTGTCGCTCTATTCATTGTATCAAATATGTACTGGCTTATGGCTAATTGATTCAATGAATGGCTTAATTTTTACATACAGCCAGCTACAACTGATGTCAAGATGATTTTGATCATTGATAATCATGATTATACAGTTTATAATATAATCGTAAGAACTAAAAAATAAAAAAAAGAGAGATTTAAAACCAGTAACAAGTTGGTACGGCCCCTCATTCCGATTTACAGTCTGGTGGGTGCGTTTACGTAGTTCGAAGAAGTCGGACTGAAGATGGCGTCGTGCCTAACAGTGAAATCTGTCACACAAAGTAAAGTAATTCTAATCTTATCAAAACGTGAAGAAGACTTAATGAACCTAACCGGACTATTGATACATACTAGAGGAATGGAAATATTTAAGACAATGTGAATGAAAGTGAATTTAGGATTTTACTGTTGCTTTCAATAATCTTAAATAATCGGGGAGGGAAATGTGTTGTTTCTTTTGAAAATACTCAAAACACAAAAGTTTGATATCATGACATCCCTAACTACAACAACATAAAGATATGTATTATTAAATTGTTATTAATTGGTTTTGCACATAATTGTATATCTGTATTGATGCATGGCATTTAGATGATAATCCACTATCAATAGAGTACAAATCAAAACAAATGGCATACGCACTATTTAATGTGTGCCTACATATATATTGACAAACTAACACACCACTTGCCTACTTGACTAGATTGCATCTTAAAGGGGCGGTACAGTGCGCAGAGTCTGGACAGTGGTTCAATTGAAGTAATAAAAATCCACTCTGTGAGCTCTGTCAATGTTACCTGATGAATACTTTTACAAATTATATATGACTCTCACTGAAAAACATAGTTTGGGGGAAATAATTGTTCTTCTTCGGTAAGATATCATCATTGGTGCACGTGCGGTCAATACAAAGCTATTAATCTGTGTGTGGACGAGTGGATACCCGGCCTTTACTTTAACTTGGCCAATAATACAAACCTTTAAATCCTGCTCAGTCCGCCCACTTTGGTCACTGTGGCCCAGCGTGGGACGATCCATCACCACCCGACTTTCTATTAGGATTTCAATTTCAGGGAGATATGAAGAAATCAATACACATTCAGTTACAGGGGAAGTGGGAGTCACAGATAATCTTAACAAACTGCGTTATCACGAAATAATCAACACATGGCGAGACATTGAAAGTGTAAACAATGGTATTTTTGTACAGAACGGTAATTTTATCTGCTAACATAAAGGGAAACTTGTCGTCGTGACACCTAGTCTTGGTTTAGTCTTGGTTTAGTCTTGGTTTAGTCCTGGTTTAGTCTTGGTTTAGTCTTGGTTTGGTCTTGGTGTAGTCTTGGTGTAGTCTTGGTTTAGTCTTGGTTTAGTCTTGGTTTAGTCTTGGTTTAGTCTTGGTTTAGTTAATTGGACAGTATAGTCCCAATTGTGTGTGTAACAGTTTATTTCATTCTTTATTCATAAACACAGGTCAACAGTGCATTTAAACAGCTCTTCATCTGCAAAAGCCTTAACCTTAACCAAATTGACTGTTCCTGAACCTGAACCTAACCTTAAAGGTGCCATAACATGCTTTTTTTCACGTTTCGTAGTCTATCCCGTGTATATTTGATAATAATAAGGGTTGTGCAACACCCTTAACATAATAGTTAAGAAATATCACCCAGACCTTGGACCCCCTCACCAACCCGGAAATGCAAACGGCTTGGTTTGATATTCGCCCCCACCCTTGCGAAGAGCGATCTGGCTCCCCCGCCCAACCCGTGACGTAGTCTCAGCGAGAGCGTTTCCCCCGCCCAACCCACGTCATAAGGGCAAGCACGCGTCATTATCCCCCCTCAGCGTCACGGGTTGGGCGGGGTGAGGGGGGATAATGACGTGTGCCTGCCCTTATGACGTGGTCTTGCCCCACCGCCCGTCAGTTTGGAGATTCGAGGAAAGGATATGGTCTGTAGTATAGCTAAAAACTGCGGGAATCAATCAAAAAAACACTCTGGGTACATATATGAAGCACAAATAGCAATGTAAGAAGGTTAAAAGCTCTGAAAAGTCGATTTTGCATGATATGGGACCTTTAACCTGATCGTGACATAATATATTGTCAGAAGTAAGAATAAGGACTTCTTGTTATGAAGTCGGGCTAAAGACACACACTTCTACCGTGGAAAAAAAATAGATGAGTAGACCATGGATCTATTGGAGTAGACAGGTAATGCTACGGAGCTAAACAATCAAACTTGACGTACCATAGCCTCAGTGGAAAAAAGACCCATTTTACAGCTGACAGGAGCCTTAGGCTCTATTTTGCCCTTTAGTAATTGGTTTAATAATTGGCTCAAACATCACAATAAACTTCTACAGTAAAATGTTAAAATTACTGGCATAAGGCTCTTCCTATTTACTGGCCAGTTTTGGCACCGGACCATATTCATTTTCCACAGTAATGACAACAGTGCATCCCAGAGCCCCATATGAACAGCTGCACTTCTCCTGTAATCTCTGTCTTTGCATGTTAATGTTCTAAAGAAGCAAAATTGTTGTATTTTCTATACATCTTAAATTTTTGACAAGAATAACCAGACATTCTTATTTTGCTGTAGATTATTTACATCATGATTTACCAATTATTCACAATTAATGACGCCATGACCAAACAGTAAAATCCTGAATCATTGTCTCACTTAATTGTGATTCTAAAATATTCACGGTTATAATTGTTTTGGTCCTTACAATTATATTGTGTTCTGAATAATAATAATCACACATCTTAAAAGAATAATCTTGACGTCCCTACTTTAGAAAGTATTTTTTTTATTTTTTAAATTACCAATAAAAACAATGCCACTTTTCCATTGCGGTTTTAAATCTGCTTTATTATTCCTTCTTTTTTTTACTTTTTCATAAGGAAAATATAATGAAGTTTTCAATTGCTCAACATGAAAAGAAAATACAAGAAGTATAGTTACTAGGAATGTATACTATTCATACAACAACAACAATAACCGTGATGGAGAGCTGTGCATGAGGCGGTCCAAGCTGTAATAATGTAAATCCAAGTGCAGCCAGACAGACAACATAAAGAAATGAATTGAGACAGTCAGCGCCATCGCCCTGGGTCTGCCAAGAAGACAAAACACAACACATTACAAGCAAATAAATAGCACTGGCAGCAGCCTAATGTATGTGCATGCAATAATACGCTCTACTAGCTCCGGGCTATACGCGCGTTAGCAAAGACGTCACGTATGGGCCTTTCCAGTCTGAGTGGAGACATGCCAAGGATGTGGGTATACTGAATTCAAGATTCAAGATGTTTAGTTAATCGATAATTGTGATTTCAGGTCTCAACATAATCAGTAAGAACTAAAGCGTAAATATTGTGCACATTTTGGAAGCAAATATGCACAAACATACTCTCCAAAATTCAACCTAAATGTAAAGGGCAAAGTCTGACACATCAACTATACTTCATCAATCAGTAGCATCAGTTCATAAAGTTGGCCACATGATCCATAGACAATGTGAATGAAAGAAAATTAAGGATGTCACTGTTTGGTGCGTCAATGTTCATGAATAATTGTAAAATATATATGTTTCTCCTCACAATAATCGTAACATTTGAAGATTAACACATACGTTAACTCTTGGCTGTAACGTTTCCCACATTATTAGCCTCGTGATTTTGAATATTCTGTTTCCAAAGCTGTTTTTAATCTGTTGAAAATACTCTTGGCAGCAGGAAAGAAAGCCATTAGGAGAAAATGGATGACACAAACTGCACCAACACTCAAAAATGGGGCCAAATAAAAATGTTACATGTGAAAAATTGAGAAAATTACATTAGGACTACATTTTAAACTAAACAAATTAAATAGGCTTTGGACCAAATGAGATGAGCATTCCGGACAACATGATTAGGGCTATATATGTTTGAATGCTCTGTCCCTGTGTATTCATCATGGCTCATGAATGCAGCCGTTTTCATTCAAATATGTTCATCCCTCAGGCCTACGGTGGCCATCGTAACCATCAAGGAAAATGGACTCATATCTTGCTATGGTAAAAGTCAATAGAAGTGAATCTATGGGTCTGGACATTCGTAGACTGGATCTGATTCAAGATTGGAGGTTCAGGCTGAACTCGTGAACTCAGAATGGCCTTTAAGACTCTGGATGGATTTCTTAGCCGATAAGAAAACCAATTACACCATATTTAACTCACTTTCCAACAGTCTCATAGTGCTCACAGGAACATGTACCAAAATAGACCATCCATACAACCCTACAGCTTTATGTTAGGCGGGACAAAGTCTAAAGGATTTGGTTTTCAAGTCAATCCTCATCTGACATGATAAAGCTGTTAGTTTACTTCATATTGTTTATTTTTCTCAGCATAATAGAGATGATCAATATATTTTCAGACTTGTTTGGTGGTGGGTGGGTGTAGCCTACTCACAGTTCCTGTTCAAGTTAAATTCAGCCTGTTATCTGAGCAGTGAGTGATTCATCAAATCTTAAGATAACATCTCTACAACGACGAATTTTCTATATACCATAAAAACAATACTAAGTTAGAAGAGCTATTGGGGCCGGAAATATACAAAAACAGTAAAAAAAAATAGGTGCTCTTCAAAGTTTTAAAAAATACACTTTAAAAGACCAACAATACCCTTAAAGGCAAGGCAAGTTTATTTGTAGAGCACATTTCAAACACAAGGCAATTCAAAGTGCTTCACACAGCCGGAAAAATGCATTAAAATCACAAAGAAATTACAGAAACAGAAATACAAGAAAATTTACTAATTAAGAAAGGCCGTGGCTGCAGAGCTGCGGCGCGGTCAAATGGCCCAGCAGTTTCAGGAACCACGGCACGGCCATATAGCCTCATAACTAGGCTAACCCTTAACCTGACCCTGACCCTGACCCTGACCCTGACCCTGACCCTAACCCTAACCCTAACCCTAACCTTAACCCTGACCCTAACCTTAACCCGGCGCAGTCAAATAGCGCAGCAATTTCAGGAGCCGAGGCACAAAATAACATGGCAGTTTCGGCCGCGCGCCGCGGCTCTGTAGACACTTCCATTAAGAAAATAAAAATAAAAAAACCCTAGCCACAAGGGTAACGTGTTTTCGGAGTCCAACTCCCTTAAATCAGTCCAACTGATTCTGTAAAATAATTAAATCACAAAACAATTTAAGATATAAAAGAGAAGAGTGCAGTCATACGTACAGCTAAACAAAATTGTTTTTAGCTTAGATTTGAACATTGTCAGAGTAGAAGCCTGTCTCACATCTTCAGGAAGACTGTTCCAGATTTTAGCTGCATAAAACTGAAATGCAGCAGGAGGCTGGTCCATGTTTAGTCCTGACTCTGGCACCAGCAGGAGGCCGGTCCATGTTTAGTCCTGACTCTGGCACCAGCAGGAGGCCACTCCATGTTTAGTCCTGCCTCTGGCACCAGCAGGAGGCCGGTCCATGTTTAGTCCTGACTCTGGCACCAGCAGGAGGCCGGCCCATGTTTAGTCCTGACTCTGGCACCAGCAGGAGGCCGGTCCATGTTTAGTCCTGACTCTGGCACCAGCAGGAGGCCGGGCCATGTTTAGTCCTGACTCTGGCACCAGCAGGAGGCCGGGCCATGTTTAGTCCTGACTCTGGCACCAGCAGGAGGCTGGTCCATGTTTAGTCCTGACTCTGGCACCAGTAGGAGGCCGGTCCATGTTTAGTTCTGACTCTGGCACCAGCAGGAGGCCGGTCCATGTTTAGTCCTGACTCTGGGCACCAGCAGGAGGCCGGTCCATGTTTAGTCCTGACTCTGGCACCAGCAGGAGGCCGGTCCATGTTTAGTCCTGACTCTGGCACCAGCAGGAGGCCGGTCCATGTTTAGTCCTGACTCTGGCACCAGCAGGAGGCCGGTCCATGTTTAGTCCTGACTCTGGCACCAGCAGGAGGCCGGCCCATGTTTAGTCCTGACTCTGGCACCAGCAGGAGGCCGGTCCATGTTTAGTCCTGACTCTGGCACCAGCAGGAGGCCGGTCCATGTTTAGTCCTGACTCTGGCACCAGCAGGAGGCCGCTCCATGTTTAGTCCTGACTCTGGGCACCAGCAGGAGGCCGGTCCATGTTTAGTCCTGACTCTGTCACCAGCAGGAGGCCGGTCCATGTTTAGTCCTGACTCTGGCACCAGCAGGAGGCCGGCCCATATTTAGTCCTGACTCTGGCACCAGCAGGAGGCCGGTCCATGTTTAGTCCTGACTCTGGCACCAGCAGGAGGCTGGTCCATGTTTAGTCCTGACTCTGGCACCAGCAGGAGGCCGGTCCATATTTAGTCCTGACTCTGGCACCAGCAGGAGGCCGCTCCATGTTTAGTCCTGACTCTGGGCACCAGCAGGAGGCCGGTCCATGTTTAGTCCTGACTCTGTCACCAGCAGGAGGCCGGTCCATGTTTAGTCCTGACTCTGGCACCAGCAGGAGGCCGGCCCATATTTAGTCCTGACTCTGGCACCAGCAGGAGGCCGGTCCATGTTTAGTCCTGACTCTGGCACCAGCAGGAGGCTGGTCCATGTTTAGTCCTGACTCTGGCACCAGCAGGAGGCCGGTCCATATTTAGTCCTGACTCTGGCACCAGCAGGAGGCTGGTCCATGTTTAGTCCTGACTCTGGGAACCAGCAGGAGACTTAAATTTTGTAGCTTTTAGAATCAGAATGAGTTATTAACAACCACACAACAAGTTGGTGGAATTTGTTTCGGGTACAGCCAGAAATGCTCACATCTTCTGTGAACAGAACGGGCAAATAATACACACAGGTTACATTGCTTTAGAGTCCAAATAGTTATAGGAAATAAACAGTTTTTGAGCGTAGAAAAGAGTATAAACCCGAGGCACTAATTAAAAGTAATTTATTTTAAAGAAAGCGGACAATTCTAAACCCTCTTCAACACACTAAACCATTGAAGGGTATTTTAGTCTTTTCTATATACCATGTGGTATTTATGCAGATGAAATATAATGGCAGTGTGCATTACTGGTATATGGGATTAAACTGGTATCCTCATATGTTTAAGTAGTAGAAAGTACACTCTCAGAATGATGCTGAATTAGAATCATTGCCACAGCAATAAACAGTTCAAAACAACATATTATATCAGTACAACTTTATAATAACCACACCACAATAGTGGAGAATCCCTGGGTATAATCTGTTCTTACGACTTGGAAAAATTCATTCAAAACATACAAACTGAACAGAAATGTTACAATATTAGACTGGTTGGCTTATGGATGAGGTTTTGTACTAAAGTGCACCGGCCTATGATTTCTTTGTAAAAGTAAAATAACTGAAAAGCTTTGATGTACTGAAGGATCCTTTCACATGGAGGAACAAGACTTTATAGGAATCTACAAATAAGGAGTTATTATAACCAAGAAATTAAACAAAGCAAAAACAAATTGAAAAAGTAAATATAAATACTTAATTGTGGTTAGGGTTAGGTGTTAGGTGTAGCCTCATCATTGTTAATAACTATTAGTTCTATATTAATTAAGTATTGCGTTATTAAGGCAGATGTAAAAGTATCTATTATAAAGTGTTATATACCTTATTATATCTTTTGAATGAAAAACAAAAGAAATCCTCAAAATGTTACAGGAAGCTGAAACCAATGAATATAGTGTTCAGATATCAAACGTGCTTCACAATACAAAATACAGAAGAAGAATGCTAGCTTGGGATGGAAAGTAAAAAAACGGCAGTTACCATGGAAATTTGCCATTTTTGTTGTAAGTGTGCAAAACCACAGAGACATAGGCTTGAAGAAGTTGCAGTGTAAAAAAGTAAACAAAAGAGAAACAGCTGTGTCACTACTGTAAATACATTTATCACTCCAGTGTGTCAGAAATACTTTTCAATGAATGCTAACTTTAGTATTTAGCATCTTAAAATCTCCATTGGTTTAACATGAGGCTAACTCAACACAATCGTGAGCTTTATTGCCTAAAAAAGGGAATGTGTTAGTGTTCTGAGTTAGAAGGTGGTTCACTCTAAGCATTTCCGGTTAAATTGCCATAAACTGTGGCTTGTGCAAGTCCTCCCGCTAACTAATTCAAAGTTTAAGCTGCCTAAGGTCTCTCTTTCCCTCTCCTTCACTCCCCATGTCAGCCACATCGTCAAGACCTCATACTTCCACCTCCGCCGCATCGCCAAAATCCGACACTGCCTCACCCTCCCCGCTGCTGAATCCCTCATCCATGCCTTCATCTCCTCCCGCCTTGACTACTGCAACTCCCTCCTCACTGGCATCTCCTCCCATTCCCTCCATAGACTCCAAATGGTCCAAAACTCCGCTGCCCGCCTCCTCACCCACACCCGGTCCCGTGATCACATCACTCCCGTTCTCCGCTCTCTCCACTGGCTCCCCATCAAGCAGCGCATAAACTTTAAAATACTCCTCCTCACCTTCAAAGCTCTTCACCACCTTGCCCCCCCCCTACCTGTCTGACCTCCTCATCCCCCACCGCCCCTCCCGAGCTCTCCGATCCTCCTCCTCTCTCACCCTGACTGCACCAACATCCCGACTCAAAACTTTTGGCGACAGAGCATTCTCCCGAACAGCACCCCGACTCTGGAACTCCCTCCCCCAACCTGTCCGCCACTCTCCCTCACTCACAACATTCAAATCCCGCCTAAAAACATACCTCTTCACCCAAGCCTATGACCTCCCCTACCCCTAGCCTCCTCTACCCCATTGCCTACTCTTCTACCCCCTGTTACATCCCCATCTTTTTCTCTCTACTTCTTCTGTCTTGTTCATTTTATCTGTATATTAATGTGTATTGTACGTGTTGTCCCCCCCTGTCTGTAAATACCCCCCCTTTTTTATTATGTTCAACGTCTTTGGGTCACTGAAAAGCGCTATATAAATAAAAGTTATTATTATTATTATTATTATTATTAAGGCCCTTGTTGCATAGGGATGAAAGAAAAAAATCAATAATTAGTCTAAAGTTCCCTAAGAAGAAAGTCCTGTGTCGGTGGCTGGATTTAGTCTCGCTTTGTGGCTGGACTGAACCTACAATTTTAAACCAGAAAACAGCAAAACTTTACATTATTCAGCATATTCACATGTCTGCCTGTGGTGACACGAGCAGCCTTTGCGTTTGAAAATAAGACTCCATAATAACAAGATTCCACAACTCTTTTTAACTCTTTCTTCACTCAACTCACAGTCTGTGCCCTCACTTCTGCTTCAGAGGCTCAGAAACACCACACACGGAGGTACTAAACTATACTTTTGACATGGGCTGCATAATTCACGTCTCCAAATAAGAGCACATGAAATCATGAAAATGCGGCACAGTCAGAAAGCCATCTCCGGCTAAAAGGTGCTCCTAATTGGTGAATTTAGTGACAAATGCTAATAGTATGTGCTGCTCACTCATGGTTTTAAAAGCACTGCCGCCAAACACTGAAGCAGAAGAAAAAGGTTCCCCAGGAGAGAGGTGGAGCGTGAGGAAAAACTGTTATTTACTTCAACATTGCAAGCGCTGGCCACAAACTCAAGGCAATAAATGTCTTCATCCATCACCAAGGTGCTTACTCCTGAGCAATTATGAAATAACTAGGAAGTCATCCCCTCAGTCATGATCATGATGGGCCAAAGGCTGCTCTTAAAAGAAGCGCTCAATTGGGCTTATACTGCCATAAATAAATACAATTGTAAAACTAAATATAAACTAATGCATAAAGTCTCTTTAATGTTTCAGCCTGTTGAAGATTTAGCCAACATGAAAAGAAAATGGGCCCCTGAATGGGCAAAAACACATTATCATTCTATATCAGTGTGTCATTAAGAGTATTGAAGCTAATTTTCACACTGAAAGTTTAGCAAAACAAAAGAACAGGGGTTGCATTTACAAACTTAAATCTATTTGAGGATTTTTGTGGAAATTAGAAAACCATTGACTGTCGCTCTTGAATCACTGCACATGTGCTGTACTCGCCCCTCCCTCGCTGCTGCTCCAGAGTTGAGTGCACTTGGCTTGGATACACGTGCATCTGTTTACAGCCACTACCCCGGCATAGCAGCTTCGAACGTCTCTCCCCGTATAAGATTTGATTTGCCACAAGTAAATAATCTACATTTTGTTACAACACATACATGCTATGTAAGTCAAAGAGAAAGACAAAGTTAAATGTGGAGGCACATCATCACACAAAGAATCCCCGAGGAAAACCCTTGTCTTGTTCCTCTCCTCTGAAGCCTTTCACCTCTTCTCAGCAACCTCAAAGACTGTTTCCCTCGTCTTGCGACCTTCATCCATTGTCGTCTTCTGTCACATCTCTGAAAGCCCAGAAAAGTAGAGCAACGTTTTTGGACCAAATCATTAATTTTCTTTATATCACAAACTTAATTTTAACTCACTCAAAATTAGAGCTCACTAAGTTCTAATTTTCGATACCACTCACAGGTATATTCGTTCTTGTTTATTCCTCCGTTTTTCCGTAGCCCCTGGATACTTCCCCTGGACGATTCTCGTCCTTCGGCTCGGGCCTAATTCATAAACCTTGTAGCCTTGAGTGGACAATTTGAGCACAATCTGGTGTAAATACTCCAAAAAAAGAAAAAATACAATCAATTATGGGTCTAATTATGTGTCGTACAATATATATATTTTTTTATGTTTATATATATATATATATATATATATATATATATATATATATATATATATATATATATAATATATAGATTCCCCAAACCTATATATTGGTATAGTAATGGTAAAACAATATTTAATACACTTCAATTCTTATTCAGCTTTAAGCGTTCACACTCGTTCACATTTTCCCTGGGCTCAGGACTCTGACCGGGTCCAGACTCCTGACCACATCCACAGCAGCACCACCCACTCAGGCCTACGCTGCACTGCAGGGCACATACTGAGCCGCATACTCACAAACTGATTTAGAGTTTTGTCCTAGTTCAGACCCTTATGAGCTGACACTTAGGTTAGGCATAGTCTCGCTTTAGTCCTACAATAAGTTACGTCTTAGCTCTAATGTTTTTGTCTTAATGTCTTTGCTATTGCTTGTTAAAGCTTTGATTTTAAGTCATGATGTTATCCTGGTTTAGAAACCTGATACTATATATTGTGCATTTGTTTTTCTTTCAAAAATAATGCCCAATATAGCACCGTCTTGTTTTTATATCACACAATGGAAATGTGTACAATTGATATATTTGATGGATAATCATCTGTTCACAGGACTAGTATATTTAATTGCGGTATGTGATCTATTGACTGATATGAGTTGA
This sequence comes from Eucyclogobius newberryi, assembly GCF_026437365.1. Taxonomy (NCBI): domain Eukaryota; kingdom Metazoa; phylum Chordata; class Actinopteri; order Gobiiformes; family Gobiidae; genus Eucyclogobius; species Eucyclogobius newberryi. The sequence goes on along the minus strand of NW_027316500.1, from coordinate 15,493,922 downwards.
AAGCAGAAAATGGTAGGTAAATATCCATTCATAAGACAAAAGCTATGCTCATTGCAGATTGAGATGTGTGGTTGTATTTTCCATGTGTGATGTTGCGTTTGAGTGTGTATTGGTGAGTGGACATTGACCATTTTTCTTATTGTTATTGTTTATTCCTGTATGAAAGGGATTGAAGATAGAAGTTATTTGCCATAATTTGGTGTAGAACAGTTCAGGATTTGTATGTCTTTTTATATGTCTCTGTAACAAGCTAATGCATTTTCTATGTTCTAATTTTCAGTGTTATCGCTTGGTTTTGACCTGGGAAAATCCTGATGTAAAACCCAAAATAATACCCAACTAAATTGTAGACGGATTAATTGGATACTGAAAAAAACAAATAGTCCTTGAGATGAGCCGCAAAAACCCATTACTTCAACTTCTTCAGGACTATTTTAAGTGAAAGAAGACGTTGGCTGTGTGTCTTAGTTTGCCAAGATGAGACTACATGTTATATTATGATTAATCTATGAAGCCAGTCAAAATAATGAAGGAAAAATGGGAGCTGGAGTAGATGATTACAATTCTTTTTTCTGAGGCACAAGCTGAAAAATATCCCAATTATTTTCCAAGGTTACTACAGGAATCCCCCGACTTTTTAATCACACAGCCCTCAGTCAAAGGCAGGCCCGATCCAGAGTGAGAGGCGGGAGCAGATAAGCTATCAGAGGAGCTCAATAATGCACAGGCCCGTAATGAAAAGTGAATCGTGATAGGCAGCACTCGAAATAATTGTGCTTATCTCCTTTGTTTGTGTTGTTTTGGTGCAGCAGCAATCCTGAAATTTAACGGGTTCCACACAAAATGTACGCTTTGGCCATTTAGATAATTGCCAGATCTCGCTCGGTAGACGTACTTTATAACCAGATAAGAGGCAGGAGCAGGTGGGGTGTCTAATGAAAACAGAATCAAATTGTTTTTATTTGATTTTTCGAAATAGATAGTATTAATAATACAATTATCTTTATTCCTTCCTACTTTTGCCTCTTTCTGCAACGGATCGGCACTTCTTTTTTTTTGCGAGAATTTTGTTTGCTTGAATGGAGAACGAGTGAAAATTGTCGCCACTGAAATTATAAAGTAGATTGGTTTGTGTAAAATGTTCAATGTTCATGTTCACTAACAACATCAACGCACTGTTTGTGTAGAACGTTTTTGAGATTAGAAGCCAAACAGCACCGACCTGAGATTTAAGATTAGGATAAGAAAAGGTATAAGAGTTTTTTTTTACCAGATTGTAAAAGAAAATCTAATTAAATGCTTTGATATGTTGAAGGAATAATTTGGCTTGTAGAAACAGGACTTAGACAATAGGTATTTACAAATATGGACATATTATAATCAAGAAGTCATAAAACAAAGAAACAATTATTATTAACCTCTCATATTATTAAGGCATATACATCAGAATTGTCAAGGGGAATAATATCTAAAATATATAAATGCATTAAAGACTAATCTGCTAAATATATCAAAATGAAATGGCAAAAAGATGGTAATTTTGTTTTGGCAGACGAAGAGAGGGAAAAAGTATGTACTTCACAATGGAAGACCACAAAGTCTCATGTTTGGAAGGAATTCTGTTGTGACCTATCACAATGTACTTGAGCCTCAAAACCCCTGCCACGGACATAAAAAATGGATACCTTCGGAGCATACTTTTGGCAGCTGGGAAAAAGGCCATCACAAAACACAAATTGCGACGACAATTAAAGACCATACGCAATATGGGAGGAAAAAATCACTTTTGGACTCAATTCGAAAATGGACAAATTTGACATTGGTCTAAATGGCTCTTATTTTGGAACTAATATGCTTTAACCTTTTTCATTTGGATGCCATCCCTTCCTCATTTTCGAATTTATGTTTTTATCTATTTATCCTACTTATTGTGTTTCTCTCTGGTCCTGCCTGTTTTTTGTTTTGCTGTTTTATGTTCTTAAAAAAAAGGGGGGGGGGGGGGAAAGAGAGAGATCAGTAGCTCGATGTAAATCATTAAAGCAGAAGGAAGGGCACAATAGTATATCTTTACTTACCTTGGTCAGACTGACACAGCTAGAAACACATTTTTGTAAATGCTCTATTTGCAAGGACAAACAGCAATGCCTTGACTGGGGTCTGCACAATATGTTTTTAGATTAAAAAATAAAAATGAGACATGATTTCAAAACACTACAACTATTTTTTCTTCAAAACCACCAACAATCAAAAATATAAAGCATAAACTTCATCACACATTTCAAGTATGTAATTAGTTAACCAATGTCGACAAGGATTATATTCATAATTAGCATTATGCAACTTATTACGTTGCTAAAACAATCATCTTTGTTGCTCAAAGATTATTTTGTTTTAACCTCACAATGTATACAAATAACCTACATATATTTCCAGTCATTTGTAGAGCATTATGAGACTTTTTGGGATTCAAGCCCACGCTGCTGTAAAGCCTCTCAAGCTAACTCAAAGTGACACTAATTAATGACTCTTCTAATAGCTCTTTCTGCAAAACACTTGGACAGCCAACAAGCTTTCAAGGTTAAGCCGTGACACTGTGGTACTGTTCAGAGACACGGAGCATGATGTCCGACATTAACAAACTATGTACTTGTCTCTTCAAGTGCTGTTCCCACCTGTTACTGTGCACTCCCCATTTACATGACAGAGCCGTTTACCCCGGGGCTTAATATCACCACAACACAGATGCAGTTATGATGATCTGCCTCCTCATTATATTTAGACAGGTTTCTCAATGACCCGATAGTCCCTAGATTCAGCAAATAGTGAGAGAAACACAGAGTAATAAGTCTTAAGTGAACTCTGGGGAGGCCTCTCTGCTTGTATTAGGGGGACTGGGACAAAATGAGGGGACATTAGGGCGCCTGTGTGTCCAATTTCTTCCTTATGCTTTAGTGCACTTTGCAATACAAGCGGACATCATGCAAGGGCGCTTTATTTTTGGAGTCATAATTGTCACAACGGTATCTTTTACATTGTGGCTGAATGACTCCTCTGTGAATTGGTGAATATAGCAGGTACACAGAAAGAAGACTATTGGTGCTAGAAGGGGCTATTAAAATGATGCTGGATATTCTTGGAAAAGGACACACAGATGCCAAACTTTCTTTGAGCACAGCTTTTAGAGAGCAATTTCCCACCCACATAATAGAGTCATGGTTTATGTAACAGGAACATTAGTGAAGGAAAATCTGGCAGGAACTAACATACATTCTCATCTAAATTCAATTCAATTTCTTTTTGTAATGCCCAAAATCACAACAGTAGTTGCCTCAAAGGGCAACCTTGAAAAAGCAGATTACCGTAAACAATGTTCATAGGGACTTGGCAAATTCCCAGCATCCCGTGTCCTTAGACCCTCCTTCTTGGCCAGGAGGAACTAACGAACCTCTTTGGGAAAAAGTATAAACCTGGAGGAGTTCCACAGTGAAGGAGAGATCTGACTCCCTCAGACGGACAGACGGACGCGAGACAGACAGTGGAGCTGGACCTACTCAGGAGGAGATTATTATAACTATATTTCGAATGTAATAAATAAAAATAGCTATAGCAATTACCTGCTATAGTACGATATCACTCTCAAAATGTTATACTGTTAGTATATACTGTAGTAATGGTAGTTCTCAGAGTCTCTAAAAGCTCAATATACAGTGTCTAGCTAGCGAGCTCCTTTGTTACAGATTCAGCTCCTTCTCCATGGTAAAGAGGCCGACGCAGTCTTTATTTAACGCTTATTTACGCTCAACATTTTTCCTCTTTGGAAAAACCTATGTCCAGGCCAGTTAGGAGCAAAAACCACATTGTCAAATTGTTCAAAACATTCCTGGTAACATCAGAGAACACCTGTTCCCACAGCAACGTGTCCCTACTTTTTATTCTTTTTAATATGTTGTGGCTCCTAGGCTTTGTTGACTGGAAAGGACAGAGTGAAATGGGGGATGAGAGAGAAGGGAGGACATGCAGTAAAATGTCAGAGTTGGGAATCTAACTCACATCACTGCGCCCAAGCACCGGGCAGCGCACATGTCCAATTGTTTCTGACGTGCAGCTGTAATGTGACATTGTCTGATCATATCGTATTTGAAATCCCATTGATTGGGTTTTACAAACAAAAGGTCACATCAATTCCAATATGCAAATTATATAAAACATTTACCAATTAAAACATAAAGTCACAAGCTGAGTGGTTGGACATCCACACAACAAGATGGTCACTGGTTTGATTCTCAGACCAGCAATGACGCATGTCTCTCAAGCGGCATAAATACTGTATCGTTATCTAGAATTATTTTAGATGTAAAAAGATAAGCATCCCAAAACTTTACAAATACATGAATAAGACATTGTCATTATTGTATCTACTATACACAGAGATTGTTATTCAAGTGACCTCAAATGCAATCTGTGCAATACGGACGGTTAACAGAGTGGAGCAGTGGCAAATGGGGTTTCTGCTTGGCCGTAAACATATCTGACAGAATTCATATCTTGTATACATTTGATAGCACTCTGTGTAGCATCTTTTTGGCAGCATCTTCGCCACACAAACAATATCTCCATGACTGCTACCCTAATCAGAGCCAGTATTACCGTAGCACATCCCCAGGCGCTTGGTCCCTCTATCTCCCTTTTATCGCAGGACTGTGGCTGATACTCACACATGCTGCTCCCATCACTGACAAGATTACATGGGAAGAACTCCACATACAACTCCACAGATTAGATCGCCAGAAGATGTGTCCCAGTAAAGCTTGAGAACTGTCTACATGAGGTGATGCGAGGTGATTCTGCTTGTTGCTGATGCTGGCTGTAGATAGAGCAGTGTAACGAAAAAGGCAAATAATTTATGCAATGGGACAAAACCATCTTTTTTTGTGTTGGTAAGAGTGTATGTGTATATAACAATCTAGAGCTGGTCAATAACGGCAAAACTATTTGAATTAGCAAATTGCAAAGGCTGCCATTTTTGTATGTACCATCATTTCATCCACAAACAACAAAATATTCAGTTTTATTCTGCATGAAAACCGCAAACATAGTGTGATGATTCTTTTACTATTTTGACATTTTGTGGGCGTATTGCAGTCTTTATGTCAATTCTTCTGAACGGCAAATCGAACCACAATCGCAATCCTTGTCAAATTGCACTTAGTTATTTTTCCCAAATCGTGCAGCCCCACTGTCAAAATTGACGTAGTGACCAAGTTTCCAATCAATTTGTAGCAGTGCCACCCACTCACCCACTCCAGCTCACCTCATCGACCCAGATCAAATCATACATACAAACCTTAAAAACAAACACTCTTTTTCCATGAACTTTCCTAAGCATGAACTAACCAACATCTGATATCTGTTTAATAGAGCAATAAATATAAATTAAATGAATTAGACTGCTCTACAAGAATCTCTGTATGTCAGAGGTGGACATAGCTTTTTGAGGCACTTACGGATAAACAAAAAAGTGAAAAAACATATATATATATAGTCCTTCTAAATAGTGTGAAGGACCAATATAAATACTGCACTTTAGAAGTAAGAAAACTTTACATTCTACGCTACAATTGAATAGACTTTTTGTTGACTTGTGACTGTTCTAGTCAAGGATTATTATTTTCCATTAAAAGGACCTTTACGTATTTGAATTCGGCCCACACCTCTGTTATACGGCCATGTGTTACAACTGAGTGCCTCTCTAATGATCTCGCTGGGAGAAGCCGTGGCAGCAATAAGCATGAGCCGGGTCACACTCCTCCTCCCTTCTCCTGGGATAATTGGGAGAAAGTTTCTTAGGCCCAACAAAAACGCCATTAGAGCTCCAGGCTGCGAGTGTGGAGTAGTGGCCATGGTGAGTGAAGTATGAATCGCTGACTGTGAGAAGAGAAAGGGAGAAATCTGACAAGTGTTTTAGGACGAGATGCAGCGGACAGCTTGTCATTTGGATGAGACTTTCTACTGTATGCCTGTGTGGGTGTGTGCGTGTATGAGTGTGGGTGTGTGCGTCTGTGTGGGTGTGTGCGTGTATGAGTGTGGGTGTGTGCGTGTATGAGTGTGGGTGTGTGCGTCTGTGTGGGTGTGTGCGTGTATGAGTGTGGGTGTGTGCGTGTATGAGTGTGGGTGTGTGCGTGTATGAGTGTGGGTGTGTGCGTGTATGAGTGTGGGTGTGTGCGTGTATGAGTGTGGGTGTGTGCGTCTGTGTGGGTGTGTGCGTGTATGAGTGTGGGTGTGTGCGTCTGTGTGGGTGTGTGCGTGTATGAGTGTGGGTGTGTGCGTCTGTGTGGGTGTGTGCGTGTATGAGTGTGGGTGTGTGCGTCTGTGTGGGTGTGTGTGTGTATGAGTGTGGGTGTGTGCGTCTGTATGAGTGTGGGTGTGTGCGTCTGTGTGCGTCTGTGTGGGTGTGTGCGTGTATGAGTGTGGGTGTGTGCGTCTGTGTGGGTGTGTGCGTCTGTGTGGGTGTGTGCGTCTGTGTGGGTGTGTGCGTGTATGAGTGTGGGTGTGTGCGTCTGTGTGGGTGTGTGCGTGTATGAGTGTGGGTGTGTGCGTCTGTGTGGGTGTGTGGGTGTATGAGTGTGGGTGTGTGCGTGTATGAGTGTGGGTGTGTGCGTGTATGAGTGTGGGTGTGTGCGTGTATGAGTGTGGGTGTGTGCGTCTGTGTGGGTGTGTGGGTGTATGAGTGTGGGTGTGTGCGTGTATGAGTGTGGGTGTGTGCGTCTGTGTGGGTGTATGAGTGTGGGTGTGTGCGTCTGTGTGCGTGTATGAGTGTGGGTGTGGGTGTGTGCGTGTATGAGTGTGGGTGTGTGCGTCTGTATGAGTGTGGGTGTGTGCGTCTGTGTGCGTCTGTGTGGGTGTGTGCGTGTATGAGTGTAGGTGTGTGCGTCTGTGTGGGTGTGTGCGTGTATGAGTGTGGGTGTGTGCGTCTGTGTGAGTGTGGGTGTGTGCATCTGTGTGGGTGTGTGCGTGTATGAGTGTGGGTGTGTGCGTGTATGAGTGTAGGTGTGTGCGTCTGTATGGGTGTGTATGACTGTGGGTGTGTGCGTCTGTGTGGGTGTGTGCGTGTATGAGTGTATCATCAAATCAAATCAAATCAATTTATTTTTGTAAGGCCCAAAATCACAACAACAGTTGCCTCTGAGGGCCACAGGGAGAAATTAATCAACAATGTCAATGTGTAGGTGTGTGCGTCTGTATGAGTGTGGGTGTGTGCGTGCGTGTATGAGTGTGTGCGTCTGTGTGCGTGCGTGTATGAGTGTGGGTGTGTGCGTCTGTGTGGGTGTGTGCGTGTATGAGTGTGGGTGTGTGCGTCTGTGTGGGTGTGTGTGTGTATGAGTGTGGGTGTGTGCGTCTGTATGACTGTGGGTGTGTGCGTCTGTGTGGGTGTGTGCGTGTATGAGTGTGGGTGTGTGCGTCTGTGTGGGTGTGTGCGTCTGTATGGGTGTGTGCGTGTATGAGTGTGGGTGTGTGCGTCTGTGTGGGTGTGTGCGTGTATGAGTGTGGGTGTGTGCGTCTGTGTGGGTGTGTGGGTGTATGAGTGTGGGTGTGTGCGTGTATGAGTGTGGGTGTGTGCGTCTGTGTGGGTGTATGAGTGTGGGTGTGTGCGTCTGTGTGCGTGTATGAGTGTGGGTGTGGGTGTGTGCGTGTATGAGTGTGGGTGTGTGCGTCTGTATGAGTGTGGGTGTGTGCGTCTGTGTGCGTCTGTGTGGGTGTGTGCGTGTATGAGTGTAGGTGTGTGCGTCTGTGTGGGTGTGTGCGTCTGTGTGAGTGTGGGTGTGTGCATCTGTGTGGGTGTGTGCGTGTATGAGTGTGGGTGTGTGCGTGTATGAGTGTAGGTGTGTGCGTCTGTATGGGTGTGTATGACTGTGGGTGTGTGCGTCTGTGTGGGTGTGTGCGTGTATGAGTGTGGGTGTGTGCGTCTGTATGAGTGTGGGTGTGTGCGTCTGTATGAGTGTGGGTGTGTGCGTCTGTGTGCGTCTGTGTGGGTGTGTGCGTGTATGAGTGTGGGTGTGTGCGTCTGTGTGAGTGTGGGTGTGTGCGTCTGTGTGGGTGTGTGCGTGTATGAGTGTGGGTGTGTGCGTCTGTGTGGGTGTGTGCGTGTATGAGTGTGGGTGTGTGCGTGTGCGTGTATGAGTGTGGGTGTGTGCGTGTATGAGTGTGGGTGTGTGCGTCTGTGTGGGTGTGTGCGTGTATGAGTGTGGGTGTGTGCGTCTGTGTGGGTGTGTGTGTGTATGAGTGTGGGTGTGTGCGTCTGTATGAGTGTGGGTGTGTGCGTCTGTGTGCGTCTGTGTGGGTGTGTGCGTGTATGAGTGTGGGTGTGTGCGTCTGTGTGGGTGTGTGCGTCTGTGTGGGTGTGTGCGTGTATGAGTGTGGGTGTGTGCGTCTGTGTGGGTGTGTGCGTGTATGAGTGTGGGTGTGTGCGTCTGTGTGGGTGTGTGCGTGTATGAGTGTGGGTGTGTGCGTCTGTGTGGGTGTGTGGGTGTATGAGTGTGGGTGTGTGCGTGTATGAGTGTGGGTGTGTGCGTCTGTGTGGGTGTATGAGTGTGGGTGTGTGCGTCTGTGTGCGTGTATGAGTGTGGGTGTGTGTGTGTGCGTGTATGAGTGTGGGTGTGTGCGTCTGTATGAGTGTAGGTGTGTGCGTCTGTGTGCGTCTGTGTGGGTGTGTGCGTGTATGAGTGTAGGTGTGTGCGTCTGTGTGGGTGTGTGCGTGTATGAGTGTGGGTGTGTACGTCTGTGTGAGTGTGGGTGTGTGCATCTGTGTGGGTGTGTGCGTGTATGAGTGTGGGTGTGTGCGTCTGTGTGAGTGTGGGTGTGTGCATCTGTGTGGGTGTGTGCGTGTATGAGTGTGGGTGTGTGCGTGTATGAGTGTAGGTGTGTGCGTCTGTATGGGTGTGTATGACTGTGGGTGTGTGCGTCTGTGTGGGTGTGTGCGTGTATGAGTGTAGGTGTGTGCGTGTATGAGTGTGTGCGTCTGTGTGCGTGTATGAGTGTGGGTGTGTGCGTCTGTGCGTGTATGAGTGTGGGTGTGGGCATGAAGGCTGTAGTGGTGATGCTTGGATGAGCATGTCAGGGCGGGGGGGGGAAGAGAGAGAGAGAGAGAGAGAGAGAGGGGGGGGGGGGGAGAGAGGAGAGAGAGAGAGGGGGGTCTAACAGGGTCACTGTCATCAGTTTAGTGGACCTACGAGAAGACTTTCTTAAATATCTCCGGTGTGAGGCACAAAGGGAAGCAAAAGGGGGAAATGTTACATAAAATATCAGTGTTTTCGGATATTTTCATTTCCTTTGAAGCTAAAACATGACATCTAAAAAAAACAGTTATATCACATGAAAACTGTCATTTTATATTTTAATCCACTATTCGTGCTTTGAGGTGAATACAAAGGACTAAGCAAAAGCAGTTTTATTCAATCAGGAATAAATAAGGAGTATAATAGGACCAAACCAAGTCTGCATTAAGGCTAAACTTTCTTAAAACCAGGGGCAAAATAGGACCAAACCAGTGCAAAACTAGGGCCAAATCAGGGGCAAACCAGGACTGCACATAATCTGATTTATAATTTTAAGTTAATGTTTTCTGTTATTTGAGAAAATGCACTATATTCACACCCAAACCAATTCCAGATGATTTTCCTCCTGTAATCGCGACTCACAGACTGAGGTAAGAACACATTTGTATGAGTTGCATTATGAACGTGTGCATGAGAAAACTGCATGACTAACTTTAAAACGCACCTCATAATGACTCATAACGTAGAACGATGAATCACAACACTCTTTGACTTATGCTGTGCTCTGTTGAATACGATAACAAATGTCAAACAAACAAACTACGCTGAAATGCTCTGCCAATGACACAGACACACTCCACTCTACCCCAGGCAAGCAACAACTCCTATGTACAAATCCCCTCAAAGGCACGTCAATATCATCCTCTTAAAGCCACTTTCCAAAGCAACCCGAGCTGATTCATGAATAGCTTAGTAATAATAACATTAACAGGCAGAGCGACATGTTAGGCTGACTTTTACATCTCACTTTTCCTGCTGTAACATAAGCCACGCATGGAAGAACTGTCAATCACACAGAAACCTCTTACTCAAATAGGCTTGACTCTTTAAATATTTAAAACCTCAGCAAACAAGAATAATCAAATTATTGGCAGCACTTGGATGGAAAATAATAATAATGCGTTCTGAAAGAGCAGAGCATTCTGATGAGAATACACCCCTTTTGTCTCCTCGGTGCAGTTTCCACACCTGAGTGCTCCTATTAGCTGCACATTAATCATTCAAATTGCTGTGAAAATGCATTTTTGGAGCTCAGGAGCAATTTTACAGCACGATGTAGTTTTAACCCAGACCCAGAGAGATTATTTAATAGAACAAGCCAATAAATATTGGACAATAAGGCCACACCTCTGCTATAAAGTAAAACCAGATTGAACTAAAGTTATGTTGCATTCAAAGAGAATTTTTTTTTTTTTCTTAAAGAATAGCAATTGCACTGTTCTGTTCTTTAAAAACAATGAAAAGTAATCATATTATAGTACTGTAATATTAAAGCAAAAAAGCCGTCACTATAGTGCCCTGTACTAATAATTAAAGTTAACCTGGTGTTTTAGCTGTATGTGCAGTGTAATCTTCTACCTTCACTTTTGCAGCACGAGAACATCAGCTTCTTCAACTTCAACAACTTCTTTTCATCAGGGACTTTTGATTCTATTACATTTTCCTTGCAGTTTACATCTGTTAAAACACCTCTACTTGTTTAATACTTTGTCTATTTCATGTTAAAGTGAGAACATATTTGTTAGGCAGGAAATCAATTATGTTTCTATTCCACTGGCTGTTACATACAGAGAGTATACAATTACAGACCCACAGTGAGGACACAAAAGCTTCAAAGACGCACAATTAGAGTAAACATCCAAACAAAGTGCTCATTACAACAACAAAAAGCTATCATCACCACTTTATGTCTCCGGCTGTTTTTCATTTCTTTTCTCTCCTACACAAGAAGGCACCTTTAACATTATCAGATTATACAAGTGATCATGCATACATTATACAACAGCAGTAGCATAAAATATAACTTCAAAACATGACTACATTTGATAATAAGTGTGTCTTTGTGAATGTGTTTAGAAATTGTCTAATAACCGCATCTGTTGTTGTCATCTCTCCTCGATATAAACATCATCAATCTCCACAAAATCTGACATCATTTACAAGGCTCCTGTTTCTCATATGATTGAAGCGGTTTCATCATTGAAAAATAAACATTAATATTAGAAGAGGCTGTTTGTTTCATAATTGGGTCAAGAATTAAACATCAATCTTCAGTCAGTCAAGTGAGACCTCTGTCCCAATAAAAAGCCCTGAGCTTAATGTGTGGTCCCCGTTATATTTTGGGGGTTAATATTAGATTTGTAGCTTTAGTGGTATAAGGCATAATATTAAACATGTTAAGAAGCATTTGCACTGCAAACAAGATTGAAATAAGATCTAAACTCTAAAGTTTCAGACCTGAAGACTACTCCTGCTGTCTCACATCTTTCCTGCTCGGATACAAATTGTGATTTATGTTTGATTTGTTTTCAGTGTATTTGCAATTAAAGCAACTCAACATTCAGGCCAAAATTGAGTAAAGTGGTTGATATCAAGAAATCCTATCAGACCTCATAAGATACTGCGCAGAACCCTCAAGCCTCTGGTCGAGGAAATATATTATTCATGAATTATTTTAGTATTCATTTAAGGATTGTTCAATTGCAAGATATTTGTACAATAATTATCTACAAAGAGCTACGTGACAACTAGTAGCATTTTCCATTATGTCCGCTGAATATAATCTATACAGGCCATTTTACCGTACTTTGGTGACAAAACAACAAACTCCCTTGTAAATCTACAAACTTTGCAGTCTTAGCCGTAACATCTGGTCAATAAGTCCCTAAAGCCACTACATTAAGCAAGGTAAGGTAGGCAATCACTCTATTATCTACAGTCTTCTGTCTTCAGCCCCAAAACGCCCACTAACTCGTCTCACTCTTTTCCTATAGCTCACTGTTTTTATTGTGGCAAAGCCGAGCTCCTGAAGAATCGATTGTGTGCAGAGAACTAATGGCCCTGACAAACGCGGCGTGGGAAGCAGTAGAGACAGGAAATAAGACAAAGAGATGGATAAGGAAGGGCTAACTGAGAAGGACAGAGGCAACTGGATCGCCCGGCTGTAATATTGCCCCCAACCATGAGAGCGTCACATCTCCCCATGAAGCATGCAATACGACTTTAAATGTTCAACATTCAAAATATAGTAGTGTAGAATATCTTCCAACTCCTGAAACATTAAAAAAGACATACTGTGCTTTTCTGGCATTTAGTATTAACATTAGATCAATATTTAGCATTTTGCTCATTATAGAAACCTCAATATCTGTCCAAATTGGCTTATTGACTTCCTGTTCAGAGCTCCGCCTCTTCATAGTGGCATTTCACCGTAACAAGCAGCAGATGTTCATTCATTTTATTATTGAAAAATGGCAGTGACATTATTGAACCCTTCATAGTGTCCGGACTTTTTCAATAATCACAAGTACAGAGCAGTGGGGGGGGATAAGGGGTAGGGGGAAACAGATATATTCAGAGCACTCAGACCTCATATGCAGGTACATTACTCAAACATACCTGAATCGATCAAAATACAATTCTGAGTGAAATAATGAGGAAACATCAGTCTGACAAAATGTACGTAAAGGTTTATTTTAAATATGTCTCTTTCTCTATCTCTTTAAATTAAAATTATTTCTGTTGCAGAAATGCAAACGAACAGCACGAGAAATTCAAAAAGTTTGAAAAGTTAAAAAAGCACTAAAAATAAATTACAGTTGCAGATTTATTACAGTTCCACAGTAATACATCTGAAATAAATAGACGTTTGCATTATTTATCAACTCAACCCTCAAATAAAGATAAACATATCAGACCGTAGGTAAGCTAAGGCTACACTTTGCCTCTGGAGGGAAATTTGTCCTCCGCATTTGAGGGACACGAGGCAAAACATGCAAACTCTGTCCGGGCAGCACGGGACTGCAGAGTAGGGCCACTCAGCCTCCGTGCTGTATTTTTTATAAGTTACCTAACGCATAACAAATATAGTACCTGTACTTACCTTCACAATATATTTACATATTTATCAAAAGCAGCAACATGTGTAGCTTGAGTAAAACGACATTCTCATGCTTGACCAAGAGGGCATTCGATACTTTTTGATAGATATTTACCTCGGCCATGCATTTGTTTACAATATGTTGCTTGGCACACAAATCCTTACTGTTTCCTGCTTTTATATATGTGTGTATATTTCATGTTTTACTTGTCTGCACAGTTATACTAATATGTTTCTCTCTGCTCTGTAAAGCAGTGTAATGTTGAGAAATGTGGGTGCAGATCCGACTAAACCCTCCAGCGTTATCTCAGAACAATCCAGACAGACAGACAGAAGAGCCACCAGGAATTGATCCAACTTTGAGAATCAGTGTCCTTTCCCCTGCACATTCACAAATGAGTCTCAAGATAGCACTTTCTTAAACCATCTCATCACCTCTCTCTCTCCACTGACCCTAATACCTGATCAGGCCGGACTCCTCTGCCCACAGGAAATCATTATATCCATTGTGAAAGCCGCCACCAAAGACTCTGCTCCTGTGTGCACTGACTCCTTCCAATTAGGACGTGTACCAACAGTTGCTGCCTATTGCATGTTTTCCCAGGATTTCACACTCGCACAATCACATCAATAAATTAAATAAGGACATTGTTCAAAGTGAAACTTAATTCGACATCAATTTTAAAAGTATACAATATTATTATGGAGCCTAATCGTAATATTAATGGTTGGTACCTTTTAGAATAGAAATAAAAATAAAAAGGAGGTGTGAAAATGGTGAATGCAAATATTTTAAGAAATTGGGATCTTATATAGTGATGCGTACCTTCTTTCAGGATGCCCAAGTGGAACCACTTACAGCATTTACAATGTTTATTTGTCCAATTGAAAGCCTTATTGGAAGAAAACCATATAAAAGCAACTGCCTGTGACTATCCCTGAAGTGAGCACTGCTAAGAGTTTAGTTTAGTTTAGTTTTTTAAGATCCCCATTAGCTCCTGCCCTACCAGTTGCAATTCTTCCTGGGGTCTCCTCAATTTCCTTACATACATTTCTATGCATAACCGACCTACCCCTTTACACACACACGCACACCCCCACACGCACGCACACATAACGCACACACACACGAAAGCCCAATGTATATCTATTTATATGCCTATATATACGCATACATATATTAAAAAACACACTTTTAAATAGATGTGCTTCCTTCTACTGGTACATCTAGGACTGCAGTGTCATTTGTCAATTTAATTCATCTTTATTTTATCTTTATACACACACTTATATAATAAGCTCAAACTAAATATTGTTCCCTCATGGTTCAAAATGTGGTCAAGCGCCTTCTTAGGGGGTAGGGGTTTTTGCAACCCCCACTATATTGCACACAGTTCCTTAAACTCACAGCTTAGTAACCTTTACAATGTGTTTTGTTCCAGGAGAAACTAAAACTTACAACATTTTCATAAAATTAAATTGTACAAAAATACATCACAACAAGCCTGAGCTGCCAAAATGCATAGTTTATGGTCACATTTTGGTAAATTCCCACTTTAATTGTCTAGAAGTGATTTAACAGTTTGGTGGCCCATACCGCCTGTGGTTAGCTGGTAATGAATGTGCGGTGTAATGTTGGCCGCCTATCCTGGGACCTCATTTATCAAGGAAAGGCCAGCCGTGTCAAACCATTTCCTCAGAGATGCTGCCACAGAAAACACAATGGCTCAATGAGACGGTAATGTGCAAGAGCAGCCATACATCCTCGCTCCATTCACAGCACCAGGTCAGACGCATGAGAAGAGACCAAACAACAGCCCTGGGAGAGAGAGAGGTCCCCAGCTATGGAATATCGATTCATCTAGAGACGAACTATTGAAACATTTTAGACTTATGTATTGTAGACTTATGGTTGATCGTAATTTGAATGTTCAGTCTCTCGGTCCCAGCATTTAAACATTTTAAAAATACTTTTTTTCAAACAAAGGGAAATCATTATGAGTTGACAGTTTTAGATGTGAGTCACTTGTGGAGGTTTGGTTTCCAGGCTTGTAAATGGCAGGTCACTGTAGGACATTTTAATGAAACAGAATGGAACAATGAGCAATTAGTGAAGAAAGACAAGCATCTTACAGCTACTTTAAGTTGCCAATGAAACATATACCAAATGCTATGTGGCATTGAATTATCTTAAATACTGTACTGTTTATAAGATTTGAAAGACCTGATTATAACTTTTTTCCATTTTCTTTCAAACAAGGGAGAATTTAGTATTGTATAAGTTATATTTTAATATCATAAAAGGATAATAAAAAATTAATTGTGATTGAATCACAATGAGCACAATAAAATGCTATAGTTTGTCAGCCCCAAACGGTTTGCTTCTATCATTTTCCAAACGTTTAAAACTATTAAAATGAACTCAAAAAGTGATAGAAACATCTAGCGTAATCTCCCCAACAAGGAAAAGGTTAAGGTTACTTGTATAATCCATTCATGTTTTGTGCAATACTTGAACCTCATGACACACAGGCACATTTCACACATATTGTTATCAAGATAATTAAAAAGAATATCAAGAGAAAAAAAAAATTGGCAATGTTGCTCACCCCAATTCTGCACGATGCATTTTCCATTGTCAACACCAATCTTGTGAGATAAGCCTTGGCTCAACCCGAGGGCACATCGGACAGGCCAGTTGGCTGTAACACGGGCCAAGTTAATGCCACGCTCTGAGCCAAGCGTTTGAGTCGAGGCGGGAGCCAGATGCTGATTCCGGAGCAGGTCGGTGTGGCAGGAATGACAACACCCTGCTACGTCGCGGAAATTGAGTTGTTGTAATTTTTTGTGTACTGCCTCTTATGATTGATGTTCAAAATGCCTTCTTTTACACACTATTAAACTGATGTCAATCTACAAACCGCTTGTGCATCATCATTCGTTTTACATGTTTGCAAAATGACTTGAGTGATGGCCTTTCATGGCAACACTTTATAATAAGCTGTCTCCTTCAGAATCCCTGGCAAAAGAAGTGGGCCTTATGCCTAGATCTTCATGTGATGGCAAGAGACACTGTTCAATTATAAAGAGCATCAAAAAATAGCACCGAAAAGGAGGAGAGTTGGACACTTGTGACAGAGCAAGGGCAGCAGATGCTTTCATTAACATGCTGTCGTCTCAACTATCACGGCAGCCCGTAAAATATCAGAGGCACATAAAGGCGATTGTTGCAGAGGCTTTCCAATGCCAGCGCACAGAAAAAACTGTAGTGGATGATTCATAGGTCAACGAAATGGATAAAATTCCACAATTTAACACCTTTAGCTAAGCGTAAGTTAGAGTTTAGGGGGTACTAATGCGAGCTGCTTCTTCCTGGAACTCGTTTTTAACTGTGATTGGTTAAAGCTGCCACTCAGACATGTCAAAATCTAATCTTATTTCATATTATTACATCCCCCACAATTCAACTTAAATGGGCTAATTTGGGTATTGGTATTTGTAAAGTGGTGAATCTAACTCTAATATTGTCTGACGCAATAATCAATATGGCAAAAAATTAAATATATTCTGATAACATCCAGGTTCTCCACCTGACATAAATGTACATATATAAATATGAAAGGCAGGCAGATTAAATGTATTATTGTCCCTCAAGTCCTAAAATAACTGATTTAATATAAGCATACAGTGATGATCCCCATTTGGCTGTAGTGATAAGTCTACGGTCTGATCTAAAGTTATGAAAAATATTGCAAGTAATTATAAAGGTAATTAAAGGTAAAGTAAGTAGTCAAGAGTCACGAGCCCGTTTGGTCCGTGGGTGGAATTTTTGGCAGTTCATACAGACAAATATGAAATTAAGATGCTTTTTATAACCATCCTGAGAAGAAAATATGATTTATTTGTGCTCACCAAAGCCCTTCATGGATACTGTCCTAATCACTTTGACCTTTCATCCTGGTTGAGCCATCTCTTCTGTGCAGTAGCGCGCGCATGTGGCCACTCTTGGTACTGCACTTGAGGGTTTTTCTGAGGGGGAAAACAGGGACAGAATTAGAGATGCTGGGATAAAAGAGTAGCACAAAACATCCGGCAACGAGCCAAGGGCCATGAATCCGAATTAATAGCGTGATGTGTCAGGATGTGTCATGAGTCAGGGTATGGATCATTGAGATAAGTGTATAGATGCCTAATGTGCAGGGACTGGCAATGGTAAAAGGCCTAATGTGCAATTAGCCAATGAGGCCAATGAGGGGTTGTTGTTGTTGTCGTGACCTCTGGATAACAAACAGCCACTTGATTAATTTAGAGTTTATTCTTCTTTGGTGATATGCCATTAATTCTCCATAAGTCAAATATAAAAATGTTCAGGCTAAAAATTATAACGGACCACACTTGTTGTTGATACTTTCAGTCATTTCATTACAAGATGGATACAGACCATTTGTCTCGTAAATGAGCCGCTAAGAACTGATCAAAAATCTGTTTCAGCACATGGCGATGAGTGGATTTATGAGAGATCCATTAGACAGTCAATATTTCTCTGAGTCAGATGTTTAAAAAATAATGGAAAACATGGAAGTATTTCTTCTACTCACAGAAAGTTTGTTTAAGCAGCAGTTAAAATCTAATTCAAATGCCAAAAAAATGATGTGAAACAGCAAGTGCGTGTTTGACCAAAGGAATGACTCAAAGTGAACAAACCAAAAGCACAATAGAAGCTGTATCCGACAAACATCTTCAAATTAAAAATCTGTGAATTTATATCAACTCTGGACAATTTTCATCCAATTTTGATTGAAAAATGGCTCAAGAAAGAACTTGTGTTGTCATTGTACTTAAAATTGTAAAAGCAATAACATCTTCACAGAGACAGATGAACAGGTGGTGTACCTGTTCATCTGTCTCTGTGAAGATGTTATTGCTTTTATTATTACGCAGTATGGCATTAAACTGATCCGTCTCTATGGTGACGAACAGGCGAAGCTCCCAGGCCAAGTTACAGGTCAGATCTGTGGAGAGTAATGTATGTTTTTCAAAGTAACATTCAGCAATAAAACGCATGTGATTAAATAAATGCAATATATATATATATATATGAGTTTAATGCCACACTGTGTAACATTCCAGGCAAAGCAATAACAACCTCTCCAGAAAGGTCAGTGTTGATGTTTTTGCATCGACCAAACGCCAAGTGTGCTTTAAATTTAACAAGGATTTTTACAGAGCAGAGATTTGACACAGGCTTTTGTGAATTGCAGCTCAAATCTTGAAACACAACTCTGAAGTGAAATACAGAAATATGCACTATGTCACATGACCACACCCGAGACACACAGCAGCACTTTATCTGACAAACTATCAACAATCTCTCTTCTCACAGCTCAGAACAAGCTTATAAACAGCCCTTAATTGGACAGAATACATTTTATTGAAGTGCCAAGCTTAAGTTCACATGGCAAGATCAATCATGTGTAACTAAATTGTTCTTGCACTAAAATAATTGTCTCCTAAGGCGGTGCAGAGTTGACAGGATACCCATTTTTTATTCTTAATGCAGCTCTTTTCAAAAGACCTCGATTTGTTTACCCCACCATAACTCAAAAAAGGAAATCTAGTCTGCCTCCAACGCTCTTTAGTCTGAGACAAGCACTTTATCATCCTGACTGGCACAGCAGACTAAACACACTTTAATAATGGTTGTTTTTTGCATGTGCAACTTCACTGGAGGCCAAGGCAATAGCTTACATCTGCAGTTTAAATAACACTCCATTAAGTCTTTAATGGATGCATGATTGGATAAAGTGTATTCATGCTGCAATTTCCAAATGAAGAACAACAGGGCAGTTCTCCAAACAGAAATCATTTTGTGCCAGACCCAAACCCAGATAAAAATAAGTTCCATAGATATTCCATTTTATGGACTCAATAAGCTCAACCTTTAGAGCATTATATTTCATTGGTTACTCTATGAAGGCCGTGGCCTTGATGTATGTAATATATGTGACGTATATGGTGGTGTGACATTAGGATTCAGTACGAATTTGACAGTTACAGGTGAATTGAACTACGTCCTACTTTTAACATGTAATGAATGACAACACTGCCCCCTTGTGGCCAGTTCTTTTTCAATATTTTATTTTCAGTCAATAAACATGACGTTTTACCTATTATCAAGGCCACTGTCTTCATCGAGTAAGTTCAATTAAGTCCCCGTATAATGAGACTAAAACACATCAACTGATGCAGAAATATTCATGAATCAAACGGTAAAACTTTGACTCTTATTGGATTATGTTTATTGGTATCACAAGCGCATCCACTAGCCTACTAACTTCATTATTGACATCACATAAAGCAAGACTAATCTTAATTTGTAGCTGTCTGTCTCAAAAACTAGGACGTAACGAAGATAAAGAAGTGAAGAAAGTACAGTTGGTTCATCTCAATGACAATTGTTTTCAATCAAAGTGGCCACTGAAGTCACGGAACCAAAAGCATAATTACATTTAGGAGAACATACATTTAAAAATAGCTTCTGGTGTGTAGTAGTGTATAATACCTTCAGTATATATGAACATTTTCTTGAGTAAAACGAATGCAAAAAAAGCAAGCTCCACTTCCCTAAGCAATTGACAGTTGTTCCAAAAATAACCAAAAGTTTAAAATAGGCGTCCTCTTTTTCCCTGTGACGTGAGGCGGGTAAATGTGTTGTTTTCATGATTAAGAGTTTCGTGTAGATGTATCACTCTGCTACTGCCGGTTGGTCTCTGACACAACAACTATTCTAGTCACAAAAACACATCATGACCTCATGGGCTTTGTAACGCCAAAGCGATGGGAGGAGTACTTTTACGGACTACGACAGAGTCTGAGGACTACGAAACGTCTGAAGAATAAAGTCTGGCGGTAATGCAACACTCGGATGCCAACCGCCATAAAACAACAACAACAACAACAACTCTGCTACTGCGCGCTTACGTGACCAATTCACTGCACAAGCTGAAACGACTGGGATCATCTTGTCATCGTGACTTGTCTTTACGATCTTTGCTCTTAAGCCCCGCCTTTTATGCAAATAAGCTCTGGTATCCGGAAATTGACAATCCCGTGATGTCAGGCGAGTGTTAGCATAGCGCTGGAATGTCAAGAGAGATTTTCCAGCCTTCAGACTCAAAAAGTAAACAAAGACTAGCATAAAAATCACAGCTCGCGTTCGCCGTCGCATGTCAAAATGGATTTACCTTTGTCGGGACGTGTTGTTTGACTCATTTCGTCTCTCGGGACAGTAGCAGGAGGATGAGGAGGAGGGCTTCGTCTTCATAACGGGGGGGGGGGGGGGGGGGGGGAGATGCTCGCCGGAGTCCCAGCTCGGATTCCGTGACAAATAACTTCGGAGACATGCACGCGATGGCACGGTTTGTGTTGGAGCAGATATCACATTTCCTGGATTACACCAATGGTCGCGACCTCATTGACATTTTAACGCAGAGGGGCAGCGACCTGTCAGACGTCCGAGTCAGCCCCGACGCGCGCCACATTCACGTCATCTTACGCAAACCCACCGCGGGGCTCGTGACTTTTGACAAATACGAAAGACCGCAGCTCGCCCTGTCCCAGAAGCAGAAACAGGATTATTTGTTGTGTTTAAATCGCACCGTGCCGATCGTGGACGTGCTGTACTTGGCGCAAAGCAGCAATGACACAGTCGCGGTGATTTACGAGAATGGGAAAGCGGAGTTTTGGAGATTTCAGGAGGCGATACCGGGCTGGCATCTGCAGCAGACGTCAGATTTGTGCAACAGCCCACGGGCCAAAGTGGTGTCCGTGTGTTCGTGCGTCAACTCGATTCTGTGGTGCGAGGAGAGGCCGCCCTCGGAGAGCTCGCCCGTCCTGAGCTCCTCCAGGAATAAGCTGAAATACTGTGTCTGCAGGCGTGACTTTGAGCTGCAGGAGGGCGGGGTTGTTTTGAGAGGGGTCAGAATTGCACTGCACAACAATCCCAAATTCACTGTTATCAGTTCTGGGGAGCACGCTTATCTCTTGCCTGACATCAAAACCAAACCATTGGCCGTTATCAACAAAGTCATCC
Source organism: Eucyclogobius newberryi (assembly GCF_026437365.1). NCBI lineage: Eukaryota > Metazoa > Chordata > Actinopteri > Gobiiformes > Gobiidae > Eucyclogobius > Eucyclogobius newberryi. Next base: position 15,472,618 of record NW_027316500.1, on the reverse strand, counting down.
TCTGCTGGTCTCCGTCCCATGACACTTTGAGGCTTAGCACCACTTGTAAAACTGCCCCACTCAAAGAAGACACCTTATCCACCAAAGAATCTGACTTTAAAAGATTGCTTACAGACTGTTTAGCTTTCTTATCAATACTTGACCTTCCTGAGATCTGTTTCTACTCATCCTCAGGTTGTGGAGGATTACTTCTTCTGCTTGGCTCAGGGTGGGTGTGTCTTCTGCAAAAAGATGGCATATTACGGCAAGTTTATAAACTGGAGAATAACTTTGTGCATACATTTGGTTCCCACACTAGCCTCTGCATGTACCAGGAAACTCTTGCTTTACTGACGGAGCAATCGCTTCATCTTATAGACATAAACTGTGGCACAGAACGTGGGAAAATAAAGGTTAAAAAGGCAGGGTTGTTATTCAGAAATCAGATCGAGAAATGCACACCACAGTTCGTCTCGGAGGAGGGAATCTTTACGGTGCAACAGGAGACGGAAACAAAGGATATACATTCCAAGCTGAAATCTTGCGGATCAAACAAAGTGGAGAACTTTCAATCTGGGGAGCTCCTGATTGAGGCTGTTTTCGAAGAGGCCTGTAAATATTATCAGCAGAGGAGCCTAAGCAGCACTAGGCTCACTGTGGATGCTCTTAAAAAAGGAGGCAAGTTTCAGGCACCAATCTCTTTAGCCACTATACTCAGGACCTACCTCAGCACAGGGGGGGGGCACAGTGGGGCGCAAAACGGCGTTCACAATGGGGGCGATGCTGTAGCAGGACAGGACAAATTGATGAGTTCGTTAGAGCCAGAGTTGAAGGCTTTGGTTGCGCTGGAGGATGTCAAAGGTCGTCTGGTGAAGGCTAATGTTAAAGACGTGGAGGCGCTGTGTGAGAATCTAGTGGAGAAGGAGGTGTCCAGGCTGCTGTCGTCCGCCGAGATCGATAAAGACTCACTGCTTTACCTCAACTCCATTTTCAAACTCTTCCCCTGCCAGGCGTGGAGGTCAGTTCAGGCCACGCTTCAGTTTCACTACAACAGCGATGGTTTGTCCAGCAGCTCTCCTCATGACATCTGGAAAACTGTGTTAAGTCCTGCTCCTAGCTCCCCCGTTGGCAAGCACTGCACGAACGGGGAGCAGAAGCACAACCTGAACACCAATCATATCACTAATGCGAAAGTGAAAGCTTCACGTGTGCCCGCTGTTCTGCCCGTGTTTGAACTGCTTTGCATGTCAGTGTACCAGTTTGAACCCAACCGGTTGCCCTCATTCCTGGAGTTGTCCCAGAAGCAACAAGGGGCCACTGGACTAGGTCTGAGCCTGGCTTCGTCATCGTGGGGGTTTCCTAGCGGGAGAGGAGCCGAGAGCAGCGACAAAAACGTGCCGCTGTACAAACGGGCCTTGTCTGTGGTCTCCAGCTGCAGCTCAGACCGAGAGCAGAACCAGGACTTACAAGTGGAGTTGTTGCTGGTGAGCGGGCGACCCAATGCCATCCTGCAAGCGCTGAGGATTCTTATGGGCAGGCAGCAGTGGGACAGGGTCACTCAAGTGGCGGAAAAGTTCTGCAAACAAAGTCCACTACTTAACAAGGAAATCTTCAGTACGTTACTTTGTGAAGTGGCACAACACAGAGAACTGGATCCTTATCTGGAGCTACTGTGGTCACTTTGCCCCGAAGACATCACTGTGACCCATATTCTCAACATGGTTTTAAAAAATCTGCCTCCTTCAAAAGCTAATTCATCTTCATCTTTTCCCCTGTCCACCTCAGCCTCCTCTTCCCCAGCCCCGTTTGCTGACCCTCAGAGCAGTCAGCTGACCATCGGGCTGCTCAAACCTCTGCTCCGAAAAGTGCTGGAGAGAGAGACAAAAAGTAATCAGGGCTATGTGGACATCCTCCAGTCACCGTCGTACCCCCCACCCGCACCCCCTCGGCAGCCCGTGGAGCGCCGCAGGACGGGCACAAGCGACAGCACAGAGTCAGACCAGGCCATCACTTCTGCCGGTCTCTCAGAACAACACGAGCCACCATCCTCTCAAACCAATGTCCACAAAGCTGGAATCATGACTTTACCTGCCAAACTGACTTAATTATACCTATCATCAAAGTCAGACAAAACTGCAAAATAAGTGACATTATAATGCTGCGTTATTGCTTTATTTAATTTAGAAATGGTCCAATGATGTATGACTACTAATAATGCAGTACGACTACTGATCTTACCAGTGTAAATAGCCAAAGTCTATTTTAAATGTGTATTTGCCTTGTTATTTAATGCCTTAATGTCTGCATGAGCTGTATAGTACAAACTTAGTGTTATAAATTCCTCATGTATCATGTTTGTGTTATAGTGCCTCAATGACTACCAATACAAGCCACTTTACCCAATTGGGGGAAATCAATTCTAACCTGTTAACTGCAGGGCTTTTATGTTAGTCAGCGCCTAAATGCAGTTGCGTGTCACTTTTTGTAGCCATTGGTCTGTCCAGATACAGTAGACATTTTAACAAGCCATTTATACTGTAATGTAACGGAGCTGATTCAGTATTTTGAAGTGAACATATTACAAAAGCTCAAGCAGTAACTATGCAGCTAATGTATCCTAACTTAATCTATCTTGAATAGCTTTGCTTGTGTGTCTCGTTTGCCCTCACTGTCTCCAGACCTCGTCCCTTCACAGTGCAGCGGGACATTCCAGACCAATGCCCAGGAAAAGTGACTCACAGTTTGACTTCAAATTAGATTTCAGAGCTAATTATGTTAGAGGGCGAGGTGCATAGTGACCAATACAGGCCTCTTTTTTACATGATAGTTGCACTCAACCTGTCAGTATTGTCTCTACTGTTGTAGCATTTTATGTTAATGTTTTAATAATTGTAACTATGTCTTTTATTTGTTTGTCTGTTTTTAATTTCTATTGCTGAAGCTGTTGAATCAATTGGAATACCTTTAACATAGTATTGATTTATCGAATCCAAGTGGAATAGTTATCATTGCTGCAGAATTGCCTACCGGTGCCTTTTTTCATTCAGGGTAGTGCCGAATTACTACAGCAGTAGCCAGCTTTAAACTAAATAATTAAAATTTTATCGTTAACATGGCCTTTAAGATCTGTTTGTTTACAGAAAATTGTAAGAACTGGATGACTTTACATATTTTGCTTTGCATGGCCAAACAAGTCACGGATCCCTATTAAGGAGAAAGTGTTGGAAAAGACGGGATTGTTTTTCATTTAAGGGTTCTCCATGAGAATCATCAGACCCATGTGTTGTAATGGTGAATGCTGCAATTAAACAACAATAATACAGTCTGATGTCTTGGGCTTCTTTTTCAACCTATCTACTTTCTGCTGCAATTCAGGTTTATTTAGTTTGTCAGCACAATCTATTTATAACCACAGTGCCACCACAAAAAGGCTCAGTACATTATTAAACATGGATGGGAGGGGGAATCAAATATCTTAACTTACAACACTAACAGTATAAAGCAAAGACATCATGTGCCAGTCTCGCATAATATTAACATTACAATTAAACATACAAAAATCATATGATAATTATCATTTCAAAGCAGTACAAAAACATTATACAGACAAATTAAGATCAATTAAAAACATCCATAAAGCATTGCATAGTATGCTCAGTAATAATAATGTAAAAAGGGTTATTTTTTTAAAATAGATTTGACTAAAAACTCCAATTAATATACAGTGAGAAAAATAAGTAATTGAACACCCTGCAATTTTGCAACTTAGAAATTATGGAGGGGTCTGAAATTTTCATCCAGAAATCACATTGTATGATTTTCAAATCATTTAATTGAATGTTATTACTGCAAATAAGGATTTGAATACTTGCCAATCAGTATGAACTTTGGCTCTCAAAGACCTGTCCTGTGTGAACAGGAAAGGTTTGACCTCTGTAATTGTAAACAAAGGCATTGACATTGATTTTCTCATGTGTTCAAATAGTGGCAGTAGTTAGAGCAGTGTGGAAGAGATAATTGTAGAATTAAAATAGCATAATGATAGTGCTTTCTACTGTTTATTCCTTTATGTTGGATAATTGTTGAGAGTGAGAGAGGTAATGTTATGACTTGTTCTATAAATGAGCCCTGCAGGCTAAATGAGTGAGAGTGGACATTAGAGAGGCGCATGCACGGCCTCTCTCCCTCATGTCCCGCTCATGTGACCTGCTGCGCCTGTACTCACGGTCTTCACGATATCAGCTGCATTTTTGTCAAAGAAGTCTTGTGCTGCGTCCAGGCTGCTCAGCACCTCCCCCACAATGGCCTGCAACAAATGCCAACATTTAATCCAATAGAAAGATAAAGTACTACTATTAGTACTGCTTTAATAAACCCACATTGATTCCTCCCACAGCCGTCTCGAGCTCATCAATGGTTGAGTTCACTGTTGCCTAAAAGAAGAAATTAAACACTAAAATTAAGACAATAAACAACAAAGATAAAAATGTGTTAAAGATGAAAAATCTCACCAGTTCTGGAAATATAGTAGTCTCAATGTCAGTCTGGATGTTCCTTAGACTCTGGGCTTCATTTTTTAGTTCTTGTTTTGAATCCACTAGCTAATAGAGTAATAATACAAATAATAATAACTAAAGATCCTATAAATGTTGTAATTTAATTCAGGGTTAGATTCAAGAACATTATTATTATTTATCAAGATGAGCCTGTCTGAAACAGGACTTATTTTATCTCTAAATCGTATAGTTATTGATGTTTACTCACTGCTACTGTTGCCAATTGGTCGAGTTTGGCTATTGTGGGGTTGAAGTCGATGTTGGAAATGTCATTTATCTGAGGGGAAAAGCAAAAGATGTGAATAAAATTAGATTTACAGTCATTATGAGCAGTCACTTGTTCAACATGTGCCTCGTACCTTCTGAACTGGAGTTTTAAAATCAAAGCTTTTTGCCTTAAAACTCTGTAGATCCTTTTTCATGTCTGGAGTAAGGAAAGTGACAGGGGACAAGGTGATGTTGTTGTTGTCAAAGTCCTTTGCAATCGCATCTGTGTACTGGGAACAGAAAAGGGTCATATTGGATTGCAAAAAACAGCACAAATTACTCTCAATAGAGCAAGTAATTACTTTGGATACATTGAGCATGTCATCAAGGTTTATCTGTTGATTCAAATGAAAGACAGACCAAGCAGGCTTGTTTTCGTTACAGTCTCTATAATTATAAGAAGAAGAAAAGTACTATATAAATACAATTTTGATCTAATAAATAATGTTAGATTCTGAATCAGAAAAGGTTTATTGTCATTGTAAATGAACAGAATTCACAAACAGGAACTTGCTTTGGTGATACGGATATGGTGCAACATAGAACAATGAACACTGTTAAAACAACTGATATAAAATAAAAAACAAAAATAATTTAAATCTGCAATAGGAAAGAAACAAAATAAAAATAGGTTTTCTATATACACAAAATGTACAGTTGAATTTGCAAATGTAGTGTAGAAAGTGAACAGTGCAGTGAGTGATTGGTTAAATGATGGCTAAATTATAGTTGCAGTGGCAGATGTTAGGAAAGGTCCATGAGTCCAACAGCAGAAGGAAAGAAACTGTTCTTGTGGCGGGAGGTTCTGTTCCGGATGAACCGTAGAAATGTGTAGTAATAAACTTAATCTCCAAATTTCAGTTGAACCTTCACCAAGAAAAAAACAATTGTGTCTTTGCCTACTATTCCTGAGGTAATGATTTCTGACTTTGTGTCACCGTAATTACATGTAATGTGCAGGACTTTGTGTATTAAACTAAACTGTGCCCTCATCTTTTCTGTTGTTTTTCTCTCACATTGAGAATGGATGCAGCACTGGCAGAAGAACCTAAAGCACAGAAGTTATAGCAGGTAATGTACATAAAATTACTAGTACGTCCATTACTATTATTTGACACACTTTTGACACACTTATTTGGAAGAGCTTTGATAAATTGTTTGTTTTCTGCTTGAAACCAGAAGCAAAATGTTTGAAACAGCTGGAGAGTGAAGAGGTGTCACAGGCGCTCAAAGAACCTTTGTGGCCTCTAACAGACTGGTGCGACTGGTATGTGGAGTTTAATATTTGTCTGAACAGCCAATAGAGTTTAAGTTTTTAATGCTGATAGTGTACCATGTTTACAATACAAGAAACATGTTCTTTTTTTGCTCTTGTCTTTAGAATCTTCACAAGCACTAGTGCTGAGTGTGTGCTGGAACATTGCAAAAGTGAGTACAAAATAAATAATGTCTTCATGTTTTTTAGAGGCTCAAACTTCAGATGATGTGGAAAAATGAAAGACTGCAGTGCTGTTTGCATCAGTGTCAGAAATTATGTCCTGGGAAAAGTAATGTGACCAGTTTATAATTGGATGCTGTAAAATATATTAATAGTTATTGTTCAAATATTGTATCACAGACTTAATCACAGTTAGGGAAAAGCACAAAAGTGTTTAATTTAGCAATGTATAAGATTTCAAAATAATTAGTTGTTGTCCTGTTTTCAGTGGAGTTGATATTGAGTTAATATTTTCTGTTTATATTACAGGAGCTTCATGATTTCACTCCAAAGGTGCAGGAGGACACCAGGACACCAGACTTTCCACCCGCTCCAGGAGAATCAAATAAAACATAAAGGACGAGAAGTAATCAAACAACAGAACTACTTTAACCCTTAACCCTACATTTTAAGGCAGACGCCTGACGCGCGTCCTGGACAAAAGCGCGTCCTGGATGACGCTCAAACGCAAGCTGGACGCATGTGAACTGGACGCTTTGGATGGCGCGGTGTGAACACTGCTAAGAATATATAGATGTTTCTCCGCTTTGGCAGTGATTTTTTTTTTAAGCAATACTTGAACTCAACAAGAATCACAATATGTTGATTTTGCCCGAATGGCCCATTGTCACAGGAATGAGATCACGATTCGATTTTTATCATCATATTGCCAAGCTCTGTGCTCTGGTCCTGCTCTAGTGCCGCTCTAGTCTAAAAAGCATTGCCCTATAGAATATATTAATTTTGGTTCTGTTTTCTTCAGCAGCTGTGCAGCACAATCACCTCACCTCAAATGCAACTGTTCAGGACTCCGAGATCAAAATAACCAAGTGGATACAGAATGCTCCGGACCGGAATGGTGGATGCACAGAAAGGGTGATGAGAAAATAACTTCCTTTGTTTACTTTATAGTTCTCTTTGTTATATTTACCGTATTCCATAAAAGCAAAAGAAAAAAACTTTTAATACAAACTACAGAAATATTTTAGCACTCCAAACATGCTTGTATGAGTGCTATGGTTGTTATGTTGTACAAATGTAAGACCAAACTGCATGTGATAGGTCAGAGTACACGTTTCAGTCAAATTGAGAACGTTTGATTATAGTTAATAATTAGTAATTCCACAATGTTTACTTTGCAACCCAATGCAATAGCTATGATTTGCCTAATAATAGCTGATTATTCTGTCTGAAAAATGTCAGTTGCATGGAAATTGTTTGCATTTTTGACTTTGATGACTTTGAATGAGATTTAATTTTAGAACTCAGCTCTACTTCCTGTATTGTTAAACTTCTATTTGTCCATTTTTCTTCACAAATTGCAACTTGGCTGGTGTAAAACTATGATAAATATTTACCACAGGGAATCTCCACTAAACATTGCAAACAAAGAAAGGCGTGGGATTGAACCACAAAAGTTCAGAAATACTACGATACTACGACATTGTTTTGGGGGGGGGTATTTGAACTACCAGTTCTGTATTTGTTTTATATTAAAAACCTAAGCGGGGCCAGGTCCTGGTGTAGTTTCATGTTTGGCTCGTCAAATAAAGAGATGTTGTGTAATTCTGCAGTTGTTGAGGCATTTGTATAGTAAATGTGACCAAATGATAAAACAATTACCCACATAGCACTTACATCTGGCCCATATGGGGCAAAGAATCACGGTCCCCCACAGGCTCAGTGCTGGTTTGTCAGAACTGGGTCAGCTCAGAGTGTCCACATCTGGCCCAGACATGGGCCACCTCTGGCAAACCAGCACTGGGTCAGTGGGGGCCAATGTATTGGCATTCAGATTATGTGCTTATTTATACCAATGGGTCTAAGGACCCTGAGCATGGGTGAACAGGCACTGCTTTTTTCATACCTTACCTGGAGATAGCGGTCAAGAAGAGGTTAACAGATCATCTCTCTGTCTTCACCACAGCTCATAGCAATACGATTAGCGATGGAATGGGCTGAATCTACAGTGTCACAACATTGTGGCAGCCTCTGACAGTCTCTCTGCACTGCAAAGCATTAACTCTGGATCAGATTGTGGACAGGATTTTCTTTATAGCATCTTCTATCTGATACTCTCCGTCCAGAAGGATGTGAGGGTCTCTTCATTTGGGTTCCAGCACATGTTGGGGTGGATGGCTTATTCGCTGGCTAAAAATTACCTTAGACTGACATCAATTGAAACTTTGGCAGGACAAATGGAATCGTTGTGATACTGGACAGCATCTGTATCAAATACAAAGTAGTGTTGGTCCATGCAGATCCATGGGCAGGAGTGCGGGGGAAGAGAGGGCCTTTACCCGCATGAGAATAGGCCACACTGGACTCAATTGGTCGCTGAGTAGGATAGGCAAACATCCTACCGGTTTGTGTAATCACTGTCAAGAGCCAGAAACTGTTGAGCATGTGCTGATTCACTGTACAGCGTATGAAAAAGAAAGAACTGGTTTGGCCTTATGGCTTCAGAATAATAGGCAGGAATTCAATCTGCAAAAGAAAAAGGATGCTAGTTGCCGTTGAACACCAAAGAAGAAGAAAACAACTACAGAGGACTAATAAAGTCGAAGGTTTAGAGAGTCTAGACGTAGAACTATAGTTGGTGGCGGTTGTTGTTGTTGTTGTTGTTGTTTTATGGCGGTTGGCATCCAAGTGTTGCATTACCGCCAGACTTTATTCCTCAGACTTTTCGTAGTCCTCAGACTCTGTCGTAGTCCGTAAAAGTACTCCTTCCATTGCTTTGGTGTTACAAAGCCCATGAGGTCATGATATGTCTTTGTGACTAGAATAGTTGTTGTTGTTTCAGAGACCAACAACAACACAACAACGAACAATACCTCGTGCACTTGGATGCCAACTGCCATAAAAAACTACAACGACAACAGTTTGGATATTACGACAACATAGAGGAACGCCTCGGTCCGTATGACGGGGAAGAAGAAGAGGAAGCGTGACCTGGTCGGTGACGATATGAACAGCGGGGAGGACTCCCCTGGAGCCACTGATCCTGTGCAGCGTAGGGCGTCTTCTTGCTCGTCTATGGAGGGCTCTCTCAGTGAGGAGCAGGGCGGGGGGGTTGCAGATGTCGGGGATGTGAGTTCAGAGTGTAAGGTGTTCATAAAGCTCGCGCAGGATAATGCGTCCTTTAAGGGGTGGGATCCGATGGCGTTGACAAGGAGCCTGACTGTAGCTGTGGGAGTGGTCAAGCATGCGAGTGTCCTTAGGGATGGCTCGCTGCTGGTTGTGTGCAAGGACGTGGCTCAGCAAAGGAAGGCGATTGAAGCTAAGTGTCTGGGGGGGAAGGACATTCTTGTGTCTGATGCTGTAAGAGGCACGGTCAGGGGAGTTATAGTAGGCGTCCCTACGACGACATCTGTGGATGACATAAAGGAGAATTTGACTGGAGCTAAGGTGGTGGATGCTAGGCGGTTGAAGATGACCCGGGATGGGGTAAGGTGTGACAGCCTGTCGATAATGATTAGATTTGAAGGTGGGATCCTGCCTCGTGTGGTGTGCGTTGGGTACATGCGCTATGGCGTACGCCCATATGTTCTGCCGCCCCTGCGTTGCTTCAAGTGCCAGCGCTTTGGGCATATTGCAGCGGTCTGTAGAGGGAAGCAGAAGTGTGGTAAATGTGCAGGAGACCACGAGTATGGGAAGTGTGACGACGGAGCAAAACTCAAGTGCTGTAACTGTGGGGGAGAGCATAGCTCTGCCTACGGGGGATGCGTGTTCAGCAAGAGGGCTGCGGAGGTGCAAAAAGTTAGAGCCTCTCAAGGCATATCCTACGCGGATGCGGTCAAGAAGGTGTCTGGTAGTCAGGTGACGGTGGATGCAGTGGGGGCTGCCAGTGCTGCTGGTGTCCTAGGCGACAGGGGAGGGGGCAGCGTTGCCCGCAGCCAGGGGGAGGTCCCCACTGGGATGCCCGTGAGTGTGGCTTCCACGGGCAGAGGCCCTGTGGGTGCGGAGGATGTACTGGTTGTGAAGAGGAAAGATTTCTTCCTCTTTATAGTGGAAGTGATTAACTGTACTGGGCAAACCAAGAAGAGATCCGAAAAGACTAAGATCATCGCTAAGGCTGCAGGGAAGTACTTTGGAGCTGGGGGCCCCGAGTGGACGGAGATAGAGGATGCGCTGCGGGAGGGCGCCCTGCCCCATTCTGGCAGTGGGAGTGGGGGGGCTCCCGATGCGCCGTCAGGTTCCGGGGGCTCATAATGGCGGTGGTTGTCTTGCAATGGAATGCGCGTAGTCTTCGTGCTAATGGCCAGGAATTTAAGCATTTTGTCTCTACCTTGTTGAACAAGCCTCACGTTATGTGCGTGCAGGAGACTTGGTTACGACCTAGGTGGGGTTTTGGGATACAAGGGTATGTGTGTGTTAGGAATGATAGGGAGCAGGGTAGAGGCGGAGGTGTGGCTGTGTTTGTCCGAGATGACCTAAATTACGTTGTTGTCAGTGTGAGTAAAGCGCCGGAGGCCCTGGCGGTGAGGGTCTGGCTGGGTGGTGAAGCTGTTACTGTGGTTAACCTTTATAATCCGTGTGGTGAGTTAACGCTAGAGTCCTTACATAGTATCGGTAAGGATGTTCGGGGAAAGGCCGTGTGGTGTGGGGATTTTAATGCGCATAGCGCTTTGTGGGGCGGTAGTGGTACCGATAGGTATGGGCAGGTGGTAGAGGGTTTTATCAATCAAAGGGAGTTGGTTTGTCTGAATGATGGGGGTGGGACCCGCTATGATATGGGGACCGGTGCGGAAAGTGCAATAGATCTTACACTTGTGTCCAAGGAGTTAGCTGGTGTTTGTAGTTGGGAGGTTCTTGGTAATCTTTCTTTTGGTAGCGATCACTATCTAGTCCGCACCGTGATTGGCTTTGGGAGCTGTGTGGTCAGGGGGACGAGGATCCAGAGGTGGCAGTTGGCAAGGGCGAACTGGGGGGCTTTCCTGAGGAAAGCTGATGATGGTTCTAGGGTTCTGCAGGAAGGAGGATTGACTCAGGTGGATGATCTCAATAGTGCAATTGTCTCGCTCATCACGCAGTCAGCGGTAGGCACGATTCCTAAGAGTGGTGGTAGTGGACATAGGAAGCGGGTGCCGTGGTGGACTGAAGCATGTGGTCATGCTGTTAGGGCGAGAAATGCGGCGTTTCGCCGGCTAAGGGTTGCCCACACTGAGGGTGCCCTCATTGACTACAAGAGGGCCCGCGCTGTTGTGCGGAAAACTGTGAGAACGGCCAAGAGTGCCTATTGGAGGCGGTATTGTTCCAAAATTGGGAGAGAAACGCGTCTCGGGGATGTTTGGGGGATGATTAAGCGGATGCATGGGGTTGAGCGCCGTCGTGGGACCCCGGTCCTAATACTGAATGGTGTTGAAGCAGTCAGCGACGTTGACAAAGCTGAACTGTTGGCCAGCACCTTTGTGTCGGTGCACAGCTCTGACAATCTCTCACCTGCGGAAAGGCACTACAGGGAGAGTACTTTGGCCCAGAATTCTGAGCTGATTGGGCACCAGCCTTCGACTCAAGATGACCTTGACCTTCCGTTTAGTTTGTTTGAGCTAAGGAGAGCACTTTCTAAGGCGAAACAGACAGCCCCGGGTAAAGATGAGGTGTGCTATGACATGCTCTCTCATTTGACTGATGACACGCTTGGGCTAGTCCTGGGTCTTTTCAACCGTGTTTGGGATTCAGGTTGTGTTCCATCTGCGTGGAAACAGTCTACGGTGGTGCCGGTTCTGAAGCCGGGTAGGCCAGCGTCTGACCCTTCAAGTTATAGGCCGATTGCCTTGACGTCGCAGCTCGGGAAAACGATGGAGCGCATGGTTACCGAGCGGTTGGATTACTTCTTGGAGAGTCAGGGTTTGCTTCCCGCGCACCAGAGTGGTTTCCGTAGGGGCAGGAACACCATGGATTCCGTGTTGTGTTTGGAATCTGATATCCAGCTGGCCAGGGCTCAGAAAGAAAAGGTTATTGCGGTGCTCTTTGATGTGGAGAAGGCGTACGATATGGTTTGGAAGGATGGGCTCCTCATTAAGCTGCGGAAGTGTGGTGTGAAGGGTAAACTGTTTAACTGGGTCCGGAGCTTTCTGTCTGGCCGGCGTATCCAAACCAGAGTGGGCGCTGCTTACTCTGGGGTCTATGGGGTGGAGAATGGGATCCCGCAGGGGAGTGTGTGTAGCCCTATCTTGTTCAATGTTATGATTAAGGACATCTTTGACGACGTGGATGGGTCTGTTGGGAGGAGCCTTTATGCTGACGATGGCGCTCTATGGGTGAGAGGGAGGAATCTCCGGTTTTACGAGGCGAAACTGCAAAGGGCAATACAGCAGGTGGAGCAGTGGACCCTGAAGTGGGGGTTTAAACTGTCCGTACGGAAGTCTCAAGTGATCTGTTTCTTCAATGGACATAGGGACGTCTCCCTTCGACTGCATGGGCAGGTGCTCGAACAGGTCAGGGAGGTGAGGTTCTTGGGGGTCACCTTTGACGAGAGGCTTAGTTGGCGTCGGCACATTGATGAGGTCAGTGGTAAATGCAAAAGGGTGAATAACTTGCTTCGTTGTCTATCCGGCCAGGACTGGGGGGCCAGCAGAAGGTCGCTCCTGGGTATTTATCGGGCCGTCATGAGGGCGGCTATTGATTATGGCTGTATAGCCTACATGTCTGCGGCTGAGACTAACTTAAAGAAGCTTGATGTGGAGCAAGCCCAGGCCTTGCGCATCTGCTGTAGGGCTTTTAGGACCTCCCCTGTCTCGGCGCTGCAGGTTGAGTTGGGGGAATTGCCGTTACGGCTCCGGAGGCTAGAACTTCTGTTGGCTTACTGGGTGAATGTGCAAGGTCATACGAGCTCTCACCCGGTGAGGGACTTTCTCAGGGTTGATGGGGGGCAGAGTGAGGCTGGCGGTATGATTTTCAGCCAGGTAGGAAATGCGAAGGCGCGGCTTGCGGGGGTTGGTGATCTGCGTGTGAGCCCGTCGGTGGCTTTGTCTGCTATAGCTCCGTGGAAGTTTGTCCCGGCTCCTGTTGATGTTAGCTTGCATGGCAAGCTTAGAGGAGTCGCTGGGAGGGCACCGCAGTTTGCCGTTCAAGCGCTCATCGATAAGCACTCAGGTGATGTGTTTATTTATACCGACGGGTCTAGGGATCCTGAGAGTGGGCGTACTGGCGCCGCTTATTTTGTGCCTGACCTGGGGCTAGCGGTCAAGAAGAGGTTGACAGATCGCCTTTCTGTTTTCACGTCGGAACTTATAGCGATACGGTTGGCGTTGGAATGGGCGGAATCTGCTTTGCAGTGTTGCGGCATTGTGGTGGCCTCTGACAGCCTTTCTGCATTGCAAAGCATTAAATCTGGGAAATCGGATTGCAGACAGGATGTGTTGAATGGCATCTTCTGTCTGATGCTCTCCCTGTCCAGGAAGGATGTGAGGGTTTCCTTCATTTGGGTCCCTGCGCATGTGGGGGTGGATGGTAACGAAATGGCTGATGCACTGGCTAAACGTTCCCTTCGGCGGCCATCAATTGATGTGGCGGTTGAGTTAAGCAAATCTGAAATCAAGCCTGTTATCAAGAGTCATGTGGTCGGCCTTTGGCAGGAATTTTGGAGCCACTGTGTTACTGGACGGCATCTCTATCACATACAGGGTAGTGTGGGTCCTTGCGGGTCTATGGGCAGGAACGCGTGGGAGGAAAGGGCCTTCGCCCGCATGAGGATTGGCCATACTGGACTCAATTGGTCACTAAGTAGGATAGGCAAACATCCGACCGGTCTGTGTGGTCACTGTCGGGTGCCAGAGACTGTCGAGCATGTGCTGATTTGCTGTGAGGCTTATGATAGGGAAAGGGCCGGGTTGGCCTTGTGGTTTCGGAATAATGGGCGGGAGTTCAATCTGCGGAACGTTCTGGCGATCCAGTCACAGGGTTTGTGTCAGGCTGTGGTTGCTTACTTATGTAGCACAGGGCTGGGTAAACGTTTATAGAGGTGGGGGGTGTTGGAGACTGAGCCGAGGATGAGGAGCAAGAGGATGTTCTAACGCGCTTGGACTTCATGGGCCTAGAAACGCCAAAGTGATGGAAGAAGGACTTCTAAAGGATAAAACGACAAAGACGTCCCATGACCTCATGGGCTTTGTAAAACGACAAAGACGTCCCATGATCTCATGGGCTTTGTACTTCCAAAGCACCGAACGTCAAAGAGGGCGAGGAAGGTGAAGAAGAGTCTCCCTGGAATAAAGCCGGTTGGTCTCTGACACAACAACTATTCTAGTCACAAAAACACATCATGACCTCATGGGCTTTGTACGCCAAAGCAATGGGAGGAGTACTTTTACGGACTACGACAGAGTCTGAGGACTACGAAACGTCTGAGGATTAAAGTCTGGCGGTAATGCAACACTCGGATGCCAACCGCCATAAAACAACAACAACAACAACAACAACAACCGGCTTTATTCCAGGGAGACTCCTCCTCATCTTCCTCTCCCTCCCCGACGCTCGGTGCCTCCACCACAAGTGATCTGTTTCTTCAATGGACATAGGGACGTCTCCCTTCGACTGCATGGGCAGGTGCTCGAACAGGTCAGGGAGGTGAGGTTCTTGGGGGTCACCTTTGACGAGAGGCTTAGTTGGCGTCGGCACATTGATGAGGTCAGTGGTAAATGCAAAAGGGTGAATAACTTGCTTCGTTGTCTATCCGGCCAGGACTGGGGGGCCAGCAGAAGGTCGCTCCTGGGTATTTATCGGGCCGTCATGAGGGCGGCTATTGATTATGGCTGTATAGCCTACATGTCTGCGGCTGAGACTAACTTAAAGAAGCTTGATGTGGAGCAAGCCCAGGCCTTGCGCATCTGCTGTAGGGCTTTTAGGACCTCCCCTGTCTCGGCGCTGCAGGTTGAGTTGGGGGAATTGCCGTTACGGCTCCGGAGGCTAGAACTTCTGTTGGCTTACTGGGTGAATGTGCAAGGTCATACGAGCTCTCACCCGGTGAGGGACTTTCTCAGGGTTGATGGGGGGCAGAGTGAGGCTGGCGGTATGATTTTCAGCCAGGTAGGAAATGCGAAGGCGCGGCTTGCGGGGGTTGGTGATCTGCGTGTGAGCCCGTCGGTGGCTTTGTCTGCTATAGCTCCGTGGAAGTTTGTCCCGGCTCCTGTTGATGTTAGCTTGCATGGCAAGCTTAGAGGAGTCGCTGGGAGGGCACCGCAGTTTGCCGTTCAAGCGCTCATCGATAAGCACTCAGGTGATGTGTTTATTTATACCGACGGGTCTAGGGATCCTGAGAGTGGGCGTACTGGCGCCGCTTATTTTGTGCCTGACCTGGGGCTAGCGGTCAAGAAGAGGTTGACAGATCGCCTTTCTGTTTTCACGTCGGAACTTATAGCGATACGGTTGGCGTTGGAATGGGCGGAATCTGCTTTGCAGTGTTGCGGCATTGTGGTGGCCTCTGACAGCCTTTCTGCATTGCAAAGCATTAAATCTGGGAAATCGGATTGCAGACAGGATGTGTTGAATGGCATCTTCTGTCTGATGCTCTCCCTGTCCAGGAAGGATGTGAGGGTTTCCTTCATTTGGGTCCCTGCGCATGTGGGGGTGGATGGTAACGAAATGGCTGATGCACTGGCTAAACGTTCCCTTCGGCGGCCATCAATTGATGTGGCGGTTGAGTTAAGCAAATCTGAAATCAAGCCTGTTATCAAGAGTCATGTGGTCGGCCTTTGGCAGGAATTTTGGAGCCACTGTGTTACTGGACGGCATCTCTATCACATACAGGGTAGTGTGGGTCCTTGCGGGTCTATGGGCAGGAACGCGTGGGAGGAAAGGGCCTTCGCCCGCATGAGGATTGGCCATACTGGACTCAATTGGTCACTAAGTAGGATAGGCAAACATCCGACCGGTCTGTGTGGTCACTGTCGGGTGCCAGAGACTGTCGAGCATGTGCTGATTTGCTGTGAGGCTTATGATAGGGAAAGGGCCGGGTTGGCCTTGTGGTTTCGGAATAATGGGCGGGAGTTCAATCTGCGGAACGTTCTGGCGATCCAGTCACAGGGTTTGTGTCAGGCTGTGGTTGCTTACTTATGTAGCACAGGGCTGGGTAAACGTTTATAGAGGTGGGGGGTGTTGGAGACTGAGCCGAGGATGAGGAGCAAGAGGATGTTCTAACGCGCTTGGACTTCATGGGCCTAGAAACGCCAAAGTGATGGAAGAAGGACTTCTAAGGGATAAAACGACAAAGACGTCCCATGACCTCATGGGCTTTGTAAAACAACAAAGACGTCCCATGATCTCATGGGCTTTGTGCTTCCGGGGCGCCGAACGTCAAGGAGGGCGAGGAGGGTGGGGAGGAGTCTCCCTGGAGTGGAGCCGAGTTCATTCTTTCCGCTTTGATCCCATGGGCTTTGAAAACAATGACACATAAACACAGTGGTACAAGTATATATGTCATATGAATGGGTTCCAAGTGTGGAGCTCATGGGCTTTGTACTTCCCAAAGCACCGACCGTCAAAGAGGGCGAGGAAGGTGAAGAAGAGTCTCCCTGGAATAAAGCCGGTTGGTCTCTGACACAACAACTATTCTAGTCACAAAAACACATCATGACCTCATGGGCTTTGTAACGCCAAAGCAATGGGAGGAGTACTTTTACGGACTACGACAGAGTCTGAGGACTACGAAACGTCTGAGGAATAAAGTCTGGCGGTAATGCAACACTCGGATGCCAACCGCCATAAAACAACAACAACAACAACAACAACAACAGCCTCCACCACACAGCTCCATTCTTTAGGCTTCACTCCATAGGCCTCAACATGTCCACTGATGTCGCCGCTTGGCAGCCGCGCGTCCACGAGACCGGGCGAGGACAGGAGACCACCCCCACCCCCATCCCGCCACTCCGATCACTCTGACTCCCCAAAAGCAGACCCCCATCACTCCGACTCCCATTCAGCGCCCCCAGCCCGCCCTCCACATCTGCCCAATCAAGCTCCCCCGCTCCAAGGAATCTCCCCGCAGCTCCAGCAACGATCCTGATCCTTTCAGCTCTGCCCCGAGTCTGAGCAGCACAGCCCACAACATCCACCATAAAGAGCACAAAATCCTCTCTATCCACAACCAGGGCACTCTCACTAACCCTGGAACCTGCACACTTGGGACCTCCACTCCCGAAACCCTCACACTTCCCGGGAGCCACGCTGGCCCCTCCCACCTCGCCCTGGCTGGGAGCAGCGCTGGCTCCCCTCTCTGCACCCACTCCAAACTCGCTACTTGAAACTTTCTTGACTGCATCTGCACAGGATACACCCCGAGAGACCTCCATTTTCTGCACCTCAGCAGCTCCCCCGCCAAACCTGCATCCCCCGAAGGCAGAGCCATGCTCCTCCCCACAGCCACAGCACCCCAGCCCTGCACCCACGCCACACTTCCCACACTCGTGGTCTCCTGCACATCCACCACATCTCTGCCTCCCTCTACAGACCGCTGCAATGTAACACTTTGGATACCAACCAACATAAGACACCGAAGAAGAACATTGGTGCTTTGTGATGTCATTGTCATGGCAACTACAGAATATGGTCATGCATCACTCGCAATCGCAAGGTCGCATCTTGTGTCCGATTTTCGTCATTAAAAGTTTTTTAGCTATTTTTCGTCTCAAGGGTGGCATTGCTATTGGTATTCCTCTAGAAGAAGAAGAAGAAGAAAGTCTATAGAATAAAGTAGATGGTGGTAAATGCACCTTTGCAGTTGGCTGTCAGTTGACATTAAAAGCAACAACCACAACCTTGGTCTTGTCAATTTTTTGAGATTCCTTATCAAAATTGTCGTGTTGCTTTTAATGGCGGTTGGCAGCCAACTGAAAAGATGCATTTACTACCATTGTGTGGACAGAAGATCAACAAACCATAATAATCCTTGTACATTCCTTGTACATTCACCTAATAAGCTAACATAAGCTTTAACCTCTTGACCTGTAGTGGCATTTCTCCCAATTAAACCTGCATTGCAGAGACAGGGGGAGTCTCAAAAGCCTAAAACGGATACGTAAGGCTAAGTCTTGCTCTACATTGAAGCAATACAGCCATATTTATTTATTGATTTATTTATGTATATATTTATTGATTTATTTTTATCTTTATTATTTTTTTCCCTCCATCCCTGTCTATGGGAGATTTTCTTTGTAGGAGATCTTCCACTGAGAGTGTTTTTCAGACTTCCTATAAGTGATCTGTTCTTCTGTATCTACCTCTGTATCTTCCTGCGTTGCATCAATGAAATTTCCCCATGTGGGACAATAAAGGATTATCTTATCTTATCTTATCTTATAATCAATAGTAGCTCTATAATAGCCCGGTAAATATTCAGAAGCAACATTCTGCTAGCTCTAGTCCTGGCCAGATAGACAACGCAGCAAATTATTCACCCTTTTTTAATTTAATTTCCAACCTTGTCAATGTGCTGTCGCCAACTTTCATCAGAGATGACTCCTGAGAATTTCACTTCCCTGACCCGTTCAAGTACTTGTCCATATCATTTTAGAGAGACATCCTTATGCCTATCATAAAAACAAATCACTTGAGATTTCTGTACAGACAACTTAAATCCCCACTTCAAAGTCCTCTGCTCAACCTGCTCTAACCCACAATGAACCATCGTCTGCATAAAGGCTTCTTCCAACAGATTGATCTACATCTTTAAATATGTCATTAATCATGAAATTGAACAAAATGGGGCTGCACTCACTTCCTTGTGGGATTCCATTTTCTACCTCATAAACCTCAGAGCAAACTGTGCCTACTTGTACTTGTGCTTTTAATGGCGGCTGCAAAGGTACCATACATTTACCGCCATCTACTTTATTCTTTAGACTTTATTCTTACTAGTCTTACTGTTCAGCACACGCTATGTCGTAATATTCTCTATATTTTAGAGTGGTGGAATGCCAGCGTGTTGGTGCTGTGTGACATCACAAAGCAGGTTTGGACATGTGATTCATGCTTTGTGATGTCACAGATGCTGTGAGACATCACATAGCATGTGTGACATCACAAAGCCACTTGCAATTGTTATATATAGAAGCTTCGTCTTCTTGCTTTATGTTTTTTTTTTACGGTATAGCATTTGAAGACATACAACGACAGTCTGAGGACTACGAAAAGTCTGAGGAATAAAGTCTGGCGGTAATGCAACAATTGGATGCCAACCGCCATAAAACAACAACAACAACAACAACTACAGTAGGTGGCTTTTTGCAGAGGGAGTAGAAAGAAAAAGAAGACCTTCGACATTCAATCTAATTCTAATTTAATCTGTATGAACGGTCAGGATTTTGACTTCAAGATTGAGGAGAGAAATAAATAAGGTGAGCCAAGTTATTTACTATAAGTTACTTTTACAACAGTAATGAATACCTGAAAATAAACTGCAGACAAGTGAATATTATTTGATTTAAGAATGTAATCCTACATGAACAGCGCATAGCTATATCATATAAACGCAGATTTTATATATATTTATATATATATATATATATATATATATATGTGCAGTTCTTTGGATATGTCTTCAAATGCCTATTTGATTCATCTCATAGGCCAGGGGTGGGCAAACTACGGCCCGCGGGCCACATACGGCCCGTTTGTCTTTATAATCCGGCCTGCAAAACATGCCAAGTAAAATTTAAAATAATAATAATATTCGGCATGTTTTAATCCGGCCCCTAGAAAGATTTTAGTTAATATTTTTTAACTGTCTGTAACATCTGGTTGCACGTGTATCCTTAATAAAGATGACATGAAATGAATTAAATAATAGATTCAATACATGCGTTCGCACATCCGGGAACTTGTGCAGTGGCAACCGAGTCCGCCATTTTGAAAGGGGCACAACCACACGTCTACTACATACAATATCCAAGATATATGAGGCCAAAATGCCAAAAACCTGCGTTTTGTTAGGACATCATTTGACTGACCAAGAAATGATAGCTTTGTCGTGTACCTTAGTTTGCCGTTATCGTCTAAAGAATCAAAGTATTCGCAGCTCATGACGCTGTAGAAAAGGATTTTATATATCGCGTGCCCCTTTTAAAATGGCCGCTATGGGGAAGTCCCGGCTGTATGACGTCACTGAGAACGCATGTATAGCCTATATTTGACAGAAAAGTTATATTTTATTTGATATTTAATTTTTTGTAATTTATTTTTTTTCACATCAATGAACGCGGGCCGGCCCGGCCCTCAGATACTTGCCTGGATTCGAATATGGCCCTCGGAGGGAAATAATTGCCCATCCCTGTCATAGGCAATTGAATTAGGCCTAATTGTTTGATTTGTTTTGCTTGCTTTTCTCTTAGATTTCTGTTGCAAAAATGGCTGATGCTAATCTCCCAGAAACAATGAATCCCAATCATTTCCCTCGCAAACTCTGGTGTATGGTGAACGACCCAGCCAACATCGCAATCCGCTGGGACATCACTGGCGAGTTCATCGTTATTTTCCAGTCACTCTTTGAGAAGCTCGTTCTGTCTCAATGTGGCAAAGATGATGAAAGCCACTTCTCCTATTTCAAAACTACAAAGTTTTCCAGCTTTTTTCGCCAGCTCAACCTTTATGGCTTCAAAAAAGCAGAACCCCTGCCCCTCGCAGACTCTTCTGACCCCATTCATCACTTCTTCAACCCAAACTTCAGGCGTGATAATCCTGCACTGCTAATCAATTTAAAGAGATTAACAGTAGATAATAAGGCCAAGATTGATCGTGGTATTGATGTGAGGTGTCGACCTCAAAGAAAACCACAGCGTTCGATGAAGGGTAATTGTTGCTGTAATTGTTGCTTATAGAAATAGGAGGGGTTTGAGGGCACTACTGACAAATGTCCAAACCTGACAATTCTTCTTATGTTTTATAGGTAGAGCAGGTAATCGTTTGTTGTTTACTCCACATACCTACAATAACATACAGACACCCCACACCAGAGCCCAAGACCCATCATGTCACCTGGCACAGGGGTACAATGTACCATCCTTAGGACATCCCTACTCCCCTGTGCCATCTTCTGCCCTCCAGCAAGGTGTGACATATGGTATCAACTATGAAGCCCCAAATATTACAGCAATACATCCTCAAAATGAATACAACTCCTCATGTAAGAACTACATAAAACTGAATTACATATCAAAAAGTTACTATT
Source organism: Eucyclogobius newberryi (assembly GCF_026437365.1). Classification (NCBI taxonomy): domain Eukaryota; kingdom Metazoa; phylum Chordata; class Actinopteri; order Gobiiformes; family Gobiidae; genus Eucyclogobius; species Eucyclogobius newberryi. The sequence goes on along the minus strand of NW_027316500.1, from coordinate 15,451,173 downwards.
TGCTTTCATATACATGTAAACTTATATTGTCCTTTTATTTGTCCTCTGAAAGCTCGTCAGCATGTGCCACTGGACATGCCAAATGGTTTGAATGTACCCTTTCCATCAATATCTTACCACTGGGTAGGTTCTATTCAAATAAGCTTTTTACATTTATTGTATATATATATTGTGTATTTTTGACCAATGTCTTCTTACTTGGTGACTATTTTTTAAAACTATATATTTTGTTTATTTAGGCTCATTACCCTCTCAACCTTGGAGGTGACGGTCCTGGCCCGAGCTTACCAAACAAGAATAAAGAGGAGAACCATAAAACTGATGTCAATCTGGACAGAATCTTCCAAATGGCTGATGAATTGATGCTAAATCAACCGAATAACAACCTGATTGAAATTGTGAGTCCTGAAATGCACTCCTCTCTACCTTCACAAGGAGTGATGGGCCGATCAGCTGTGGGAACCTCAGCTGATGCAACAGTACACCGTTAATGGATTCTGACTGAATGAATGATGTAAATAAAAAATGTCTGGACAATATTTCAGTTTGAGTGTTGACATTACTTATAACACTGTTCAACGAAGATCACCAGCATCATCCGTCAGTTTAAACATCTGGTGCTACAACTGGAGGAAACAGACATGTGTTTCATTGTTTTAACAATATAGCAATAAATAGCTATAAAACTATTTTATTTTGGTCAGCTCTTCTTTGTTTGCATTTGTCATCTGATCCACAGTGGAGAAAGGCTTTGGTGGAGTCTTCTTCCGACTGATGGTGTCAGAGGTTGCAGCTCTTGTAAATCATTGTAAATACAGGTGATTGTTCTATTGATAGTGGCCTCTATTTCTGACAATAGAGAAGTCAGCTCCTCTTCCACTTGTAGAAACAGTGAATTAAACAACTGGTGGTGTTCATCTATTAAGTGTTTCGAACTATTAAAACTGGGGAAAATCAATAAAAGCAGGAGTCTCCAATGACATCTAGTCTATCCAAACAATATTACTTAAATAGACAAGGCAAGGCAAGTTTATTTGTAGAGCACATTTCATACACAAGGCAATTCAAAGTGCTTCACACAGCAGGAAAAATGCATTAAAATCACAAAGAAATTACAGAAACGGAAATACAATAAAATAACTAAATTAAAACAAATGTAATTAAAAAAAACACCTAGCCACAAAGGGCAGGCTTAAATCCTTTTTAAATCAGTCCAACTGATTGTACGTACTTTTACACGTCCAACGTGTTTCGGAGTCCAACTCCCTTTTAAATCAGTCCAACTGATTGTCTAAACTAATAAAATCACAAACAAAAGAGAAGAGTGCAAAGAAAAAATCCTTTCAGTCATATGCGCAGCTAAACAAAACTGTTTTTAGCTTAGATTTGAACATTGTCAGAGTTGAAGCCTGTCTCACATCTTCAGGAAGACTGTTCCAGATTTAGCTGCATAAAACTGAAACACAGATTCCCCATGTTTTGTCCTGACTCTGGCACCAGCAGGAGGCCGGTCCATGTTTAGTCCTGACTCTGGCACTAGAAGGAGGCTGGTCCATGTTTAGTCCTGACTCTGGCACCAGCAGGAGGCCGGTCCATGTTTAGTCCTGACTCTGGCACCAGCAGGAGGCCGGTCCATGTTTAGTCCTGACTCTGGCACCAGCAGGAGGCCGGTCCATGTTTAGTCCTGACTCTGGCACCAGCAGGAGGCCGGTCCATGTTTAGTCCTGACTCTGGCACTAGCAGGAGGCTGGTCCATGTTTAGTCCTGACTCTGGCACCAGCAGGAGGCCGGTCCATGTTTAGTCCTGACTCTGGCACCAGCAGGAGGCCGGTCCATGTTTAGTCCTGACTCTGGGCACCAGCAGGAGGCCGGTCCATGTTTAGTCCTGACTCTGGGCACCAGCAGGAGGCCGGTCCATGTTTAGTCCTGACTCTGGCACCAGCAGGAGGCCGGTCCATGTTTAGTCCTGACTCTGGCACCAGCAGGAGGCTGGTCCATGTTTAGTCCTGACTCTGGCACCAGCAGGAGGCTGGTCCATGTTTTGTCCTGACTCTGGCACCAGCAGGAGGCCGGTCCATGTTTAGTCCAGACTCTGGCACCAGTAGGAGGCCGCTCCATGTTTAGTCCTGACTCTGGCACCAGCAGGAGGCCGGTCCATGTTTTGTCCTGACTCTGGCACCAGCAGGAGGCCGGTCCATGTTTAGTCCTGACTCTGGCACCAGTAGGAGGCCGCTCCATGTTTAGTCCTGACTCTGGCACCAGCAGGAGGCCGGTCCATGTTTAGTCCTGACTCTGGCACCAGTAGGAGGCCGCTCCATGTTTAGTCCTGACTCTGGCACCAGCAGGAGGCTGGTCCATGTTTAGTCCTGACTCTGGGCACCAGCAGGAGGCCGGTCCATGTTTAGTCCTGACTCTGGGCACCAGTAGGAGGCCGGTCCATGTTTAGTCCTGACTCTGGGCACCAGCAGGAGGCCGGTCCATGTTTAGTCCTGACTCTGGCACCAGCAGGAGGCCGGTCCATGTTTAGTCCTGACTCTGGGCACCAGCAGGAGGCCGGTCCATGTTTAGTCCTGACTCTGGCACCAGTAGGAGGCCGGTCCATGTTTAGTCCTGACTCTGGCACCAGCAGGAGGCTGGTCCATGTTTAGTCCTGACTCTGGCACCAGCAGGAGGCCGGTCCATGTTTAGTCCTGACTCTGGCACCAGCAGGAGGCTGGTCCATGTTTAGTCCTGACTCTGGGCACCAGCAGGAGGCCGGTCCATGTTTAGTCCTGACTCCGGGCACCAGTAGGAGGCCGGTCCATGTTTAGTCCTGACTCTAGCACCAGCAGGAGGCTGGTCCATGTTTAGTCCTGACTCTGGCACCAGCAGGAGGCCGGTCCATGTTTAGTCCTGACTATGGCACCAGCAGGAGGCCGGTCCATGTTTAGTCCTGACTCTGGCACCAGCAGGAGGCCGGTCCATGTTTAGTCCTGACTCTGGCACCAGCAGGAGGCCGGTCCATGTTTAGTCCTGACTCTGGCACCAGCAGGAGGCCGGTCCATGTTTAGTCCTGACTCTGGCACCAGCAGGAGGCCGGTCTCTGAGGTCCTCAGAGTCCGAGATGGTTCATATGGCACTAACATGTCCAAGATGTACTTTGGTGCTAGGCCTTGGAGAGACTTGTACACAAGCAGAGCTGCTTTAAAGTCTATTCTCTGAGCCACAGGAGCCAGTGCAGAGACCTGAGAACAGGACTAATGTGATGGTACTTCCTGGTTCTAGTCAGGACCCGAGCAGCAGCGTTCTGGATGAACTGCAGCTGTTTTACAACTCGTTTGGAGAGGCCAGTGAGCAGGCCGTTACAGTAGTCTAATCTACTGGAGACAAACGCATGGATAAGTCTCTCTAAATCTGGTTTTGACACTATATTTTTTTTTTTGGCAATGTTTTTTAGATGGTAAAAAGCTGCTGATTTGATGTGGCTATTAAAGCTCAAGTCTGAGTCCATTATTACCCCCAGATTTCTTGGTTTGTAGGTTTTAGAGCGAGACTCTGGAGGTGACTGCTAATACTTTCTCTTTGTTTCTGTGGCCAAAAACGATTATTTCAGTCTTGTCTGAGTTCAGCTGGAGAAAGTTGTTTTGCATCCACAAACTGATCTGTTGGATGCAGCGACAGAGTGAATCTACTGGTCCATATTCACCTACCGACAGTGAAACATAGAGTGTCGTCTGCATAATTGTGATAGGACACATTTTCACTGCGTATCAACTGACCTAACGGCAGCATGTAGAGGTTGAACAGAAGGGGACCCAGGACTGACCCTTGGGGCACTCCACAGGTCAGGGTCATGTGGTCTGAGACACAGCTACCAATTTCAACAAAGTACTTCCTGTCTTCCAGATAGGACCTAAGCCAGTTTAGGGCAGTGCCAGTGATGCCCACCCAGTCCTCAAGTCTCTGTAAGAAGATCCCATGATCGACAGTGTCAAAAGCAGCACTCAGATCTAACAGAATTAAGACTGAGGCTTTGCCCGTGTCAGTGTTCAGGCGGATGTCATTTGTTACCTTGACAAGAGCAGTCTCAGTGCTGTGATGAGGTCTAAAACCTGACTGAAAAACATCAAATGAGTTGTTTATTAAGAGGAAATCTGTGAGCTGTTGGCAAACAACCTTTTCAAGGACTTTGCCCCAAAATGGCAGATTAGAGATGTTGTTGTTGTTGTTGTTGTTGTTGTTGTTGTTGTTGTTGTTGTTGTTGTTGTTGTTTTATGGCGGTTGGCATCCAAGTGTTGCATTACCGCCAGACTTTATTCCTCAGACTTTGTCGTAGTCCTCAGACTCTGTCGTAGTCCGTAAAAGTACTCCTTCCATTGCTTTGGTGTTACAAAGCCCATGAGGTCATGATATGTCTTTGTGACTAGAATAGTTGTTGTTGTTTCAGACAACAACCGGCTTTATTCCAGGGAGACTCTTCTTCATCTTCCTCTCCTTCTTTGACGTTCTGTGCTTCCACCGTACAGCTTTATTCTTTAGGCTTCATTCTATAGGCTTTAATATTTCCAATGATGTCGCTGCTTGGTAGCCGTGCGTCTACGAGACTGGGCGAGGACAGGAGACCACCCCCACCCCCAGCTCGTCACTCTGATCACTCTGACTCCCCAAAAGCAGACCCCCATCACTCCGACTCCCATTTAGCGCCTTTAGCCTGTTTTCTATATCTGCCCAATCAAGCTCCTTTGTTCCAAGGAATATCCCTGCAGCTTTAGCAATGATCCTGATCCTTTCAGTTCTGCTTTGAGTCTGAGCAGCACAGTTTACAACATCCACCATAAAAAGTACAAAATCCTCTCTATCCACAACCAGGGTATTCTCATTAATTCTGGAACCTGCACACTTGGGACCTCCACTCTTGAAACCTTCACACTTCTTGGGAGCCACGCTGGCCTTTCTCATTTCGCCCTGGCTGGGAGCAGCACTGGCTCCTCTCTCTGTATTTACTCTAAACTCGTTACTTGAAACTTTCTTGACTGCATCTGCATAGGATATACCTTGAGAGACCTTTATTTTATGCACCTCAGCAGCTCTTTTGCTAAACCTGCATCCCCCGTAGGCAGAGCTATGTTCTTCCCCACAGTTACAGCACATCAGTTTTGCTCCCACGTCACACATCCCATACTCGTGATCTCCTGCACATTTACCACATCTTTGCCTCCCTCTACAGACCGCTGCAATATGCCCAAAGCGCTGGCACTTAAAGCAACGCAGGGGCGGTGGAACATATGGCCTAACGTCATGGCACATGAACCCAATGAACACCTTACTAGGCAGGCACCTCCCTTCAAGTGTTACCATTACTGACAAGCTGTCACATCTTACCCCAGACCGGGTCACCTTCAACCGCCTAGCGTCCAGCACCTTAGCTCCAGTCAAATTCTCCTTAACTTCATCCACAGACGTCGCCGTAGGGACGCCTACGATAACTCCTCTGACCATGTTTCTTTCAGCATCAGACACAAGAATGTCCTTTCCACCCAGACGTTTAGTTCCAATCGCCTTCCGTTGCTGAGCCGCGTCCTTGCACACGACCAGCAGCGAGCCATCTCTAAGGACACTCGCACTCTTGATCACTCCCACAGCTACAGTTAGGCTCTTTGACAATGCCACTGAATTCCACTCCTTAAAGGATGCACTATCCTGTGCAAGCTTTATGATCACCTTACAGTCTCTGCTCTCACCCCGGATATCAATAGCTTCAGCCTCATCCTGCTGCTCATTCCCAGAACCCTCGGACGAGCTAAGGGACTTTTTACGTTTCCGGGCACGTGCAGCCAGAAAAGGCTGCTCCTCCACGCCGTCCAGAACGTCTTCGACCACCGATCCACTCTCCTCCGCCATCTCCCGTCTCTCCCAGACCGGGTCACCTTCAACCGCCTAGCGTCCACCACCGTAGCTCGTGGGTCTTCTGGGTGGGATGGGCCGGTAATGACTCTAATGCTCTTCTTTAGGAGAGGCTTTATGACCGCAGTTTTCAAAGACATTGAGAATGTTCCAGATTGAAGCGACATGTTAACCATGTGAGTGAATGGTGCAAGTAAACTGTTCAGCACAGTCTTTAGAAATCTGGTGGGTAACACATGGAGGCAGCATGTAGATGAACTCAGACTGATGATGATCTCATGGACAGTGTTGTCAGTTACTGGTGCAAAGTGAGTTAGCTCTAAGTGTCTTGGTGGTTTTAGGGTAATTTTTTGCATTGTGGGATTTATAGCATTTTTAATGCCCTGAACTTTGTCATTAAAGAATAATGCAAACTCATTACACTAGGATGTGGAAATGAGTTCTAACGGCAGCTGAGCTGGAGGGTTTGTTAATCTGTTTACTGTGGCAAACAGGACACGCCAGTTGTTACTGCAGCTTCCAATTATTTCAGAGAAATATCTTTCCCTAGTTCTACATAAAATGAGGTTGTACATGTTCAGCTTCTCTTTGTAAATCTCTTTTTGAACCTGGAGCTTTGACTTGTGCCATTTCCGTTCGGCCCTGCGGCACTCCCTTTTCTGTGCCCTGACCGAATCATCATTTCTCCACGGCGCCTTCTGCATATTTTTAACCATTTTAGCCTTCATAGGGCAGGCTGCAAAATAGACGGGGGCCCGGGGCCCACAAGCAGTTGAATCTCCGGCGGGCCCGCGGTTTGAAATAGGAGGGGGCACGCCGAAAAAAATCTAGATTTAACTAGTAATTTGGCCATATTCGGGGCATTTTCATCGCTTAAAGGTTGAATGGACAATTGTTTTGGTATCTAAGCGCATTGATCTATCATAATATAGTTCCCTCAGTGTACGGGACAAAATTAGGACGGAGAAAGACAGTTCGAGCTGACTCATAAAAGACGGAAATCTACGGGAGACGAGAGATGCGATGCGATTGGTCGCGCTAATAAACAAACGCACGTGTGTGTTGTATCAGTCCGCAGGCGGAAGTGCGCATGCGCACCCGCCTGCGTTCTCAAATCGCCAAAAAATCGTCCATTGCGCCTTTAAGTTTCGTTTTGACAGACATGCCCACTTTGCACGTCTTCTCGCTTCTTATTGGCCGAGCGGTCTCCGTGATGTAATATCGATGAAAGCGGGCATCTGATTGGCCGCTGCGTTCGCGTTGCGTTCACATGTCCTCGGAAATGCCCAGTCTAATTTTCTGGGCAATGTATGTAGTAGTTTATTTTGTAGGACGTGATTTTATATATTCCACAAGATCTCCTTGTGTCAAATGCTGTAAACAGTATTTATTTTGTATATAAGAAACATTATTTATTGAATTAAACAGTTTTAAAGATCATCATCTCTGGTTTATATGATTCAGTATTTGTGCTCTTCATATCAAATAACAGATAAAAGTACTTTAAATTGTTTTACATGCTAATAACCAGGTTTAAAACAACACATTTATCTTGTTCTTATGACACCGCTATGCCGTGCGCGCTTGTGGGCCCCTGAAATTGCTTGGGCCCCTAACTTTGAAATGTTAGGGGCCCCCCAGGCCCCTAACTTTGAAAATCTATTTCTCAGCCTGTAGGGGCAATGGTGTCTCGAACATTCAAAACACTAGATGTAACAGAGTTCAACAAATAATTTACATTAGAACATGAGACATTTTCAAAGTTAATCATTTCCATAAACAGTGCACCTGTGCCATCATTTATGTGTCTCCTCTGAACAACTGCAGGACCAACCGGTGGTTTGGGAAAAACAGACACACAGAAATGATCAGACAGAGCAGCATCAACCACATTGACATTTGAAATATTTACCCCCTTTGTAATTATGAGATCTAGAGTGTGTCCTTTGCTGTGGGTGGGGCCTCTCACATGCTGAGTAAGACTGAATGTTTCAAGGACAGCATCAAGCTCTTTAACGTTTCTGTCACAAATATTATCAACATGCACATTGAAACCACCTGTAATGACCAAACCATCAAAGTCTGTGCATATGACTGAAAGCATCTCAGTAAAATCATCAATAAAACTTTGGCTGTGCTGGGGAGGCTTGTATAAAACAATGAAGAGAATGGATGGAGACTGTTTTAGCTCCATTTTAAAGGATACATACTCAAATGATGAAAACACCCCAAAAGACAACCTGCGGGTAATTATTTCATCTCTAAAGACAGCACAGACTCCACCCCCTTTTTTGTTTTCTCGTGTTTCAGATTCAAACTTAAAGTTGGGTGGAGCAGATTCTATCAGAACTACATTTCCTGTGTTTTTGCCAAGCAATGTTTCAGTTAAAAACATAAAATCAAGATTATAAGAAGAAATAAAATGATTAGGAGTGATTTGTTACATAAGGATCTGACATTTAGCACAGCAAGTTTCAGACTAGTTTCAGTAGGACTGGGCTTTATCTTTTCACAGGGAATATGAATCAAATTTCTCAGATCGGGTCGCCTGACTCGCATTTTGTTTTTCCATCTGTGTGATGTGACTACAGAAATAGCACTAGGGGGGGCTCTTTTTACATAGGGCCCCGGGTTGGTTTGATTTCTAATATGACAATAAGTCCCGGCAACGCTGAGATCCAGTGCATCCTATGGGAGATACCAGGTGAAAGGCAAGGGGGGATGGGTGGTGGGGCTTTTGTAGCCGAGGAGGGTTTGGGACCAGGTGAGAGGCGAGGGGGGATGGGTGGTGGGGCTTTTGTTGGTGTAGTCGGCTTGTGCAGGGAAGAGTTGTTAAGTATTGACATAACCCTTGATCTTGCTATATTGGGAGTGAGTGGAGCCATCTTAATGCCTAATTTGATCAGACTTTCAAAATGGCTGGGAAGGCCCATGGGTGAGGGTGGAGATGAGAAGGAGAATGATGAATCTTTAGTGGGAGTAGATGTTGCAGAGGGAACCCAGGGATGGTCTGAAGGCAGGGGCAATGACAGGGATGTTGTTGGGCCTGTCACAGATGGGTCCGAGGCCTTTGAAGATTGTTGTGGTGCTGTTGCTGATGAGTCCTTTGCTGGAGGCGGTGGAGGTGAATGTGGAGCAGCTGGAGCTAAATCCTTTTCTGGTGGTGATGGAAAAGGATTCAAAATACATTTCACACTTTTCACTAAGTACTTTCCCAAACATTCCGCTGTCACTCGCAAGGTCTTTTGCCATGCAAAGTTTCTAGTTAGGCCCGAGCGCTACAAGCTGACAGTGGCACAGCGAAGCAAGAAGGTCCTGGGATCGATTTCCGGGCGGTCCAAGGCTTTTCTGTGTGGAGCCTCTGGTGTTTCTTTGTTATCCCTTCAACTGTTTCCTGCTTTTTATGTTCTTGTGTTTATATGTTGTGTTCAACCCGAGAGTTTAAAGACACTCGGAAATATTTAATGGCAAAATCAGTCCAATGACATCAGAAGTTTTACAAGTGGCATCCTTTAACATTAACTGTAGGTATATTGAACCCAACTATTTTTGAAACAAAAATAACAAAAGAAGAATAGACATTACATATTTACAAGAGACCCATTTGAACTACATTGGACTTCAAATACTAACCAAACTTTGTTATGGAAAGTCGTGCTAGTCATCACACAGGGGCAAACACAGGAGATTTGCAATATTGACCTCAAGTTGAATGAATAGCTTTTGAACTGATTTTTTTATGTAAAGACAAGGAAGGCAGATACTGATTCTGGGAGCTATTAACGGAAGGGGTTTTGTTGTTGAATGAGTATGCTCCACCAGGGAGATATCACCTTTTATATGGACGTGATTATAAACTGGGGAACCCTGGTCTGTGACAGCAATTGGAATTTTCACATCCAAACTACTTTGGACGAGTCAACCTGGAGAGGCACTGGGGGAACGGGAAAAGAGTTCTTTAAATTAGTGAATATAGGACTGATTGACATCTGGAGGGAGATAAACCCTAATGCACACCAGTACATACTATTTCTCTAGCATCAATAAAGGCAGATTTAAAATCACAGAGGCAGATGTAGGCAGTTGACTTGGGCACTTAAAAAATATGCAGTGACTGTATTTTTGTTTAGTTGATGTCCACTTGTGTGTGGCTTTTCTCTTGTCGCTGTTTTATTTGTTTATACAAATTTGAAGGGGGAAAAAGAAAATCAGGGGCCTTTAATCATAACGCAGTGCTCGAATATATTTTCATAATCTGAAAAAATATTCGAAAAATATAACCAAGTATAAAAAGTTGTACCAACTTGAGGAAAACTGAACCAGGAAGAGCTGTTTCGGATTCCAATCCCCTTCCATGTAAACACTAAGCATATTTAATACAGTTTTTTTAAACACAACAGTAAATGTGTGTAAACAGAACAAATAAAGTGCTAAAAACAAAATTTACATATATCACAGTATACAAAAATCATATAATCATAATTACAAAGCAGTACAAATTATTCCTCATTATAAAGACAAGTTTAAAAAAAGAAAATCTAGAAATAATTGCATAGTATGCTCATTAATAGTGCAAAGGAGAGATTTGCTTTTTTTTAAAATAGATTTTAAAGTAACTAAAATTAATACACAGTGAGGAAAAGTATTTGAACACGCTGCAATTTTGAAAGTTCTCCCACTTAGAAAGTATGGAGGGGTCTGACATTTTCATCGTAGGTGCATAGTAGAAAAAGCTTCAGTTGTAGTCATCTGGACTCAGTTAGAAAAAATAGACGTTTCGACTCTCATCCAAGAGTCATTGTCAATAAAAGAATTTAGGTCGAGAACTCCGATATTAATACTGTTCTGTGGTAAGACCCGCCCATTGGGAGGAGCCTTCCTGAAGTAGAAAGAGTTGTTTGTTTCAACAGAAACTCCCCCCTTGTATCTACCGAGCTAGCCTATTCAGAATTTTAATGGGCTATTAGAATCCTCTTTGTCTTTGTGAGACCCTGGCTCAACCACCCTGAGTACCTGATTAGCATCTAAATGTCCTGGGCCTGGTCCTCTACCTTTCCAGGGGTTCAGTATACCATTATAGATACCAGGGAGATTGAATCTTAGCCCTCCATTCCTGTTTAAAGAAGGTCTTTCTTTTTTAACAAAATAGCTTCCTTAACTCCTCTTTCAAACCATCTTTTCTCCCTGCTTAAAACCTTCACATCACCGTCTTCAAACGAGTGATTAGAGGCTTCAAGATGGAGATGCACGGCGCTCTGTGGTCCTGAACTTGTATTTCTTCTGTGCTGATAAAGCCTCTTGTGTAGAGGCTGTTTGGTCTCACCTATGTAACGTTCTTTACAGCTTTCTTCACTGCATTGGATCGAATAAACTACATTGCTGTTTTTGAGTCGGCAACTTGTCCTTAGGGTGAACCAGTTTTTGTCTTAAAGTGTTTCCTGGTTTAAAATAAACAGGGACTTCGTGTTGTCTAAATATTCTCTGCAGTTTTTCCGACAGGCCAGACACATAAGGGATAGAAACACCCTTCCTTCTCTGTTCAGTTTCCCTTTTGTCCTGCTTCTTGGTTCTCTTCACTCTGTTGAGGGCCCAAGCGGGGTAACCACAGGCTGAGAGGGCATTTCGGACATGTTTTTCCTCTTTCTTCTTGCCCTCTGAGCTGGTGGGCACACCTTGAGCTCTGTGTTGTAAGGTTCTGATCACCCCCAGCTTGTGCTGTAGTGGGTGGTTGGAACCAAAGAGCAGATACTGGTCCGTGTGTGTAGGTTTCCTATATACTTCTATTTGGAGTTTCCCGTCCTCTCCTCTGATCGTGCAACAATCAAGAAAGGCCAAGCGATTCTCCTTAGCGTCTTCTCTTGTAAACCTGATTTGTGGGTCCAGCAGCACAACAGTTTCAACAGAAACAGTTGTGCTGCTGATATGAAATAGGATAAATATCAGAGTTCTCGACCTAAATTCTGTTATTGACAATGACTCTTGGATGAGAGTCGAAACGTCTATTTTTTCTAACTGAGTCCAGATGACTACAACTGAAGCTTTTTCTACTATGGAACACGCCTGGACAAATGAGGGATTACACCGACATCGTAGGTGCAGTTCTATTGTGATAGAATCTAAAAAAAAAAAAATTCAATTCAAAGACTTTATTTTTCAAATAAATGTAAATGTAATGAACATTTCAGACCCGTCCATAATTTCTAAGTGGGAGAAGTTGCAAAATCGCAGGGTGTTCAAATACATATTTCCTGACTAAAAAACACAATCAAAAATTCATTGAGCAATGTGTCACAGGATGTAACCAAGCCATTCAGAAATTATTTCTAAACACAATCAAGAGTCAAAGGCAGTGCCAAGTAGTAAATAGTTAATCAGAAATTAAGAACCAGAAAATACAGAGAAGAAAAATATGTAGTTGAAAACAGATAGATATAAGTCATTATCTGACTTGAATAAAGATGTGGACTTGGAAATGAATAAAGACGTGTGCAGTAATGTTTTCATGCTGATGCACTGTGGGCCATGTGACATGAATTTGGAGCAGCCATTTCAGTGGAAATTCATCTGGGCCCTTGGGATGTAGTTCAATTGTATGCGTTCACTGGACAGAAAATATTGCAGTTAAACACACGCAAAACAAAAAATGCATGGGAACAAAGCAGTTTTCTAAAAAGAGCTGTTCACTCACTCAAACACATCAGCATACTTCATTCTTCTGTAGAATTTGGCCAGTTTGATGGACAGAATGAGGCTTGGGATGAGAAAGATCATGCACCATCCAAGGCTGAACCAGAACGCATTCTAAAAATACATAAACATACACTATAAGACCATTTCTACACTTGTTTATTTCACATGTGGTGGATCAAACTTTTGGTCATATCTCACCAGCGACTCCACCATGTTGGAGCAGACAATAATCTCAGCAGAGTTCACAGCTCCTGCCACTGGCCCACAGCGACCAATCTCCTGTGTGATCTGAAAGCATACATCTCGTTATAAATAAATACTATATAAACTCCACTAGACCAAGCTAAATTTTATTAAAAACAGTAAAGGTTACCATCTTTTTGGCCCAGCCAGCAAAGGCAGAGAAAATTCCAAGCTGACAGTCCAAAAACACTCTACTTTCCTGGAACAGAGAGTCAGAGTCAGATAAGGTTTATTGCCACTGTCAATGAACAAAATTTACAAACATAGGAACTTGCTTTGGTGATTCGGTGCAACATAAAACAATTATAAAACCTATATAAAGTCAAAATATTTTTTTTAAAAATCTGCTATAGGATAAAAATAAAAATAGGTTATAAGATAAAAGATTCAGTTGTAGTCATCTGGACTATGTTTTTTTTCTATGTTGAGTCCAGATGACTACAACTAAATATTTTTCTACAATGGAACACTTCTGGACGAATGAGGGATTGCACCGAGATATAAGATCAAAATAGAAATAGGCTTACTATGCACACAACTTTACTTTCAGATAGAATAGAAGGAGTTAGTCCTAAGCATTTGTGAACTACATTGAACTACATTCTGTTGAGGAGCACACGGCTAATTCAATGAATAGAATTATGAGTATTGCCTAATCCTCAGAAGTGACCTCAAAACAAGTGTGTTTCTAGTAGGACAGGGGGTAAAGTGCACAAAAATGTTTTAATTATACTTGCTATTGTAAAAAAAAAGTAGGAATTGTAATACAAGTGATAAACTAGCTACGACGTCACAAAGGCACCAGTCCAGCTGGCAGCCCGGTGTAAACGCTCCGCTCTTTTCTCACACTTTTTTCACACTTATTGTGCTTTATCTTTTGTATTTTGTAAAAAAAAAAAATCTACTTTACTTGTACAATAGGGACACGTGCTGGAATCGCTTTAATTTAACTTGTTTTTGACTTTGTTCGGCTGGATTATTGAGTGTTTTCGTCGTGATGTGCGCTAGCTCTGAGCTAGCCCCCGGCCCCCCCGCGCCCTCCGGCCGTCCTGACGTACAGTATGCCGCCGGTACACGTTTATATAAAAGAGGAACTTCATGAATGATCGGGACACGCACTGGAATCGCTTTAATTCAACTTGTTTTGACTTTGTTCGGCTGGATTGAGTGTTTTCGTGTCATCGCGATGTGCCCTGGCTCCGAGCCCCCCCGGCCCCCCTGCGCCCCCCCGGCCGGCGCCGTACCGCGTTTACACAAAGGAGGAACTCATGAAACTGCGGAGAACAGTCGTCTTACCCGGAGATCGTCACGTTATCCCGGCGGACATCCTGAGATTTTTATAAGAGATCTTCTACTGAGAGTGTTTTTCAAACTTCCTATAAGTTATTTGTTCTTTTCTTCTGTATCTATCTCTGTATCTACCTGCGTTGCATCAATGGAATTTCCCCATGTGGGACAATAAAGGATTATCTTATCTTATCTTAAATGTATCAAGCAGGAATGATGGTAGTAGCAATGGCAAAAACCTATTTTCATAGTAATAGTGGCAGTAGTTAGAGCAGTGTGGAAGAGATAATTGTAGAATTAAAATAGCATAATGATAGTGCTTTCTACTGTTTATTCCTTTATGTTGGATAATTGTTGAGAGTTCTATTGTTCTATAAATGAGCCCTGCAGGCTAAATGAGTGAGAGTGGACATTAGAGAGGCGCATGCACGGCCTCTCTCCCTCATGTCCCGCTCATGTGACCTGCTGCGCCTGTACTCACGGTCTTCACGATATCAGCTGCATTTTTGTCAAAGAAGTCTTGTGCTGCGTCCAGGCTGCTCAGCACCTCCCCCACAATGGCCTGCAACAAATGCCAACATTTAATCCAATAGAAAGATAAAGTACTACTATTAGTACTGCTTTAATAAACCCACATTGATTCCTCCCACAGCCGTCTCGAGCTCATCAATGGTTGAGTTCACTGTTGCCTAAAAGAAGAAATTAAACACTAAAATTAAGACAATAAACAACAAAGATAAAAATGTGTTAAAGATGAAAAATCTCACCAGTTCTGGAAATATAGTAGTCTCAATGTCAGTCTGGATGTTCCTTAGACTCTGGGCTTCATTTTTTAGTTCTTGTTTTGAATCCACTAGCTAATAGAGTAATAATACAAATAATAATAACTAAAGATCCTATAAATGTTGTAATTTAATTCAGGGTTAGATTCAAGAACATTATTATTATTTATCAAGTTGAGCCTGTCTGAAACAGGACTTATTTTATCTCTAAATCGTATAGTTATTGATGTTTACTCACTGCTACTGTTGCCAATTGGTCGAGTTTGGCTATTGTGGGGTTGAAGTCGATGTTGGAAATGTCATTTATCTGAGGGGAAAAGCAAAAGATGTGAATAAAATTAGATTTACAGTCATTATGAGCAGTCACTTGTTCAACATGTGCCTCGTACCTTCTGAACTGGAGTTTTAAAATCAAAGCTTTTTGCCTTAAAACTCTGTAGATCCTTTTTCATGTCTGGAGTAAGGAAAGTGACAGGGGACAAGGTGATGTTGTTGTTGTCAAAGTCCTTTGCAATCGCATCTGTGTACTGGGAACAGAAAAGGGTCATATTGGATTGCAAAAAACAGCACAAATTACTCTCAATAGAGCAAGTAATTACTTTGGATACATTGAGCATGTCATCAAGGTTTATCTGTTGATTCAAATGAAAGACAGACCAAGCAGGCTTGTTTTCGTTACAGTCTCTATAATTATAAGAAAAATAATACGGTTAAGTAAAAATGTCATATCCTGAAGATGAAGGAAGCTGTATATTTAGCTCAACATTATGAACAATGACATACTGATAAACACCAGAAATGTTTACGTTGACCCCAAATGCTGCGTTCGGGTTAAATCCAGGAATTACACCTGGAGTATCAATGAGCTGGGGAGAAAAATAATGAGAAATGTATTGATTAATAATTAGTCCAATATTTTTCAACATATTACATACTGAAGTACATTTCCTTGACTGATACCTTGAGAAGTTCTCCATCTTTCCATGGTTTACACAACAATGTATACGCATTCCCACCAATTAGGAAGAGGATCAGCACCAAAAGCATGAACAGCCAGGAAATAAGGAAGCTTAAGCCAGCGCCCCTGCAAAGAAATTAAATAAACAAATCAGCAACAATATATGACTAGTTTATGTATTATATTCATGTGTGCAGCGACGAAGATCTCACGTCATGAAGAGGGTTCCTCCACAGTTGGACATACTGGAGCGCTTCGTTGGCTCCAAGTTGGGCTTTAGACCCAGAGGACCGAGAATCAGACCACAAATGTTACACAACACCACCAGAAGAATCACACAGCATAGGACGCTGCACACACACCACCTGAAACACATGATATTAGCAGCAAAATATTATACAAAAAGATTTAATTTTGCAGGCTGCTGTGTAGAAATGGGGCAAAACAAATCCGTAAAAACATCACATTAAAAAGCAAATAACCTCTCTATTTAACCGCTCATATTAAAGAGATAGCTAGTTGACAGTGTTTAATAAATCAAGCTGAATATATTGTATAAATATGCAAAATTGTTCAAAAAGGAAACATTTGTGAACAAGGAAACATGTAACGGGGATAAGGCAGGATTGGGTGTATTACTACTAAAAAGAATATATTTTGCTGAGGTAATAACTACTGGGGACCCAAAATAAAATACATGTTACTAGAATACAAGATACTTAGAATATTACTCGTTTACTCAGGGCTCAGGGCATGGAAGAGGACCTCAAGTTTGTAATGTGCCTTTGTCATATAGAGAACAGGCCCACCAAGATGCTCTGTACCCAGGGCCCTGCATGCTATGTTACACCTGTAGTTAGTGTGTTATGTTATGGCAGATTATCGTGTGTTTGGTCCATACTGCGGTTTTACCTGATGTACTCTGCGCGCTTCACTTCAGGTGAGAAATTGTCAACGTCTCCCTGAACCTGCTTCAGCTGAGATAACACACCATCGAGAGCAGACAATTTGAGCTGAGTGTTCACTGTGGATATCTGGCTTTTGATTTTTTCCAGTTCAGTTTTGATGTCTGGGGATATAAAAATAACACAAGATATGATGTACTTCATTTTAATACATTTGGATTTTCTAAAGGTCAAGGTGTGTGACTGACTTTGAACAACTTTACTTGTTTCATTGGTCACAGTCTCTTGAATGTCGTTGAACATCCCTTGTGCCTGAATCACAAACATACCATGAATAAAATACACTGTCAACATTTAATTATTATTACAATTTCCTCTCTGTTTACCTCTTTGATCTTTGAACTTAGATCAACGTTTATAATTTCATTTAATGGCTTCTCCATATCACTTACAATGGAGGTCTGTGAAATGAAAAATGACAGAATTACAAAAATCACAACAAACATTAGACAAATTCAAACAGACATTCATATTTTTATTTATTTTTTGTAATTTCAAAGATTTTTATAGAAATACGCTTTTATAGAAAATATGCTCATGCCAGTTGTGGCCCAATGTAGCAATGCCACAAGACTATATAATGTAAGCCAAGACATAAACTATAAAAATAGAAAATACAAAGTAAAATCATGCGTGCCATGCAATCATTTACCATTAGAGGGCGGTAAATCGTTGCTGTACTTTCCGGGCCTCACTCGCATTACTGTCATCTTTCTACATTGAATTTACAGATTGAATAGTTATATAACATTTTCTCATGTATCGAATATTCTACCCACTAAATATTATTGTATTTGAAGTTATAGAAAATAAAAATAAAGAATGAACAAAATAGACTAGAAATTATAAACTGGTACATGAGTTAAGTGAAAAATTAAACCAAATTACCCTATTTTTTCCAAAAGAACGTCAGGAATGTTTACAGCATAACTTTTTCTACAGCTTGTTTCAAGACGTATTGTTTTTAAGTTTGTGTAGTAGTTCTTACATTAAGGGAAGACACGATGACTTTGTCGATTTCAGGCTTCAGTTTGTTGCAGTCAATACAGCCAGGTTTGGCAAAGGTGTTGTCTACTTTGGTTTTAAAAGTATTAATGTCGCTATCGATCGTATTCATTCTGGACTCCAAAATGGTCAAAGATGTGTTCAGCTTGTTCAAAAGGCCGCTAGTGTTTTCAACCTCTGTTTATGTAAAGAAAACACAAAGTTGGACATTTAAATTTAAATAACAATAAAGCTAAACAACAGCTACTCACAGAAACAGAACTATTTGAAAATGCCCAGTTCATAAAGTGTACAAAAAGAAATGTATTAGATATTTGTTACAATGCAATCACTTTGTGATTAAAAGAGGATCAAGCAAGTTTGTCAATAATGTAAATAAATTCCTCTAGGGTGCATCCATTCATAAATATTTTTTAAAATCAAGTAACTTATATATTAACTTGTGTAGCTCTACACATAGCTCAAGCTAAAACCAAATTAAAATGGGAGGGCTTGTAACTACGGTAACTGTGGTAACACCAAAATAATAAACCATAAGAAAAGATTTGTTATAATTTATATTGTCAAACAAAAAATATTCAGCCAAGACACGCTACCCTGACTCTTAAAGGTGCATTGTGTAACTTTTCTGATAAGGGTCCACCGCCTGCTTGTCTCCATGGAGATGATACTGCTTTGCCTGGAATGTTCCACAGAATGGTATTAACTTCCACATCTCCGTGGAGACAAGCAGGTCAGATCTGTGGCGAGGCGACCTCTTGTGTATTTGAAACCAGAATAACACCTGTAATTTAACAAATGCAAGATAAATCAGTTTAATGCCATACAAGATAACTTTCCCTGCATCGCATTATTACATTGTACGCCTTTAAAATAATCCTTTGTAATTAATTAAAACCACAATAATGTAAAAAATGTATTACAAAAGTGCAGTTGTGTGTATCTGTGCAGACAAGCCTGTGACATCACTGCTTTAATCTAGCGCCTCTCGTGCATCTACATGTTGACTTAGGCAGGATTGAGCTTGTGCTTTACCTTTGTCCAAAGAACCCAGAGACTGAAGAGCTGAAGTGAACGTTGGTTTAAACTGTTTCTGAATTTCACTTCCCAAATTTGGCCCAATAGCTGACACGGGGACAGGTAAAGGTGTAGTTAATTTTCAAATCGTAGCAACAAAACAATTGATAATTTAGTTCATTCTTACCATCTAAGTTGTTGGTGACCATTTGTATGCTGCCGTAGCTCTCGTTAACAACAGATTGGGCTTGCTGAAGATAAGACATGAAAACATAACCATGATAAATTAGGATTTATAGCACAACAGTTTCCCCATCAACTGTTTCCTTCTCCACATCTTAAGATAAGTTTGTTGACGCTGCTATGGTTGTATTTGACCAGCCGGATGACTTGACTGCTGTTTACACCAAACACTAAAGCACAGAGGTTTTCTTGTAGCCACCCTGAGTACACTGAGTACCGGTGCATAATGGTACTAATGGTATAGTAATTTTGTATAAAACACAAGCTTTTACTGAAATGCATGTTGCAGTAGTTCCAGCCTTTTGACGCTTATCTTTTAAACAAACTTGTGCCAGTAGTTTGAGATGATTACGGTAAATGATTGTATGCCTTTTAATGAATTCAAAGCACTGGTTTAAAATGATCCAGAGCCAGCGCTCTTGCTTTGAATGATTTTAACCCATATCATATGTATAAGTGTGTTTAAATGCATTTGTTAATCTTATTGAATGTTTTATTGGCATTGTATCTGTTGTTCTATATTTGTTTCTTATTCTTACTCAATAAATACACGGTTGAAAAAACAAAATTGTGGTAGTAGCTGTCTCTTTTTGCAAGTGCTCTGTAATATAACGTACTCTTACTTACTAAAACTGTTTCATAGGTGTATAGACTGACTTTTTGATTGGTATATTGCAACATTGTTTTTTCCTGCAAGGCAACATTAATCTAATAATATTCATTTGTTGCATTTTTACCGGCCTTTAAACATGTTCTTTTATCACATATACTTGAGCATATCATGTTTTAGAACAACAGCAAAACAAACCAAAGAGAATGATTTCATGTCACTATGGCTCTGTCTACTTGCTGCAGAGGGAATTACAAAGGAGAGAGAACGCTAATGCAGCCGAACAGCTGTAATTAATGAGATTTAAGATAAGATAAGATAAGATAATCCTTTATTGTCCACACATGGGGAAATTTCATTGATACAACGCAGGTAGATACAGAGGAAAAGGACAGATCACAGAATTTGACGGCAGAAATTCACAGAACAAGCCTGACGATGATTTTTGAAGCTAAAAACAGTGAGTGTTTTTGACTTTCTAAACAGGATTCATCAACTAGTGTGAATGAACAATGTCAGAACAAGGCTACAAGCTCAAAAAGTCAGTTTAGCATCAAATGTGTTTTTTAAAGGTCCACTGCTTAACTTTTCATGAAGATGTTATTGCTTTCCCTCAAATATTCCACTGTAAGGTGTAAAAACTTTTTGGACCTGTAGGCTTTATTAGAGAGGACAGTTTAGCATAAAATGGGGTTAAGAGAGCAGAGAGGACACTGCGGCCAGCTGTACATTAAAATCAGTTATAAGTTATCAGTCATATTGTGGAAGCCAGACCCCCACTAGAAATGTTACACAGTTCACCTTTAAATAAATAGAATCTAATCTGATGATTCGTTCACTGTAAACTAACTCACCTGAGGCACAGCAGTGATAAAGGTCTTGATGTTGTTGAAAGCTTTATTCAGCTCCACTGTGCTGTTCTCCACACTCACTTTGAATGCTTGGTTGCCTCGAAACATGCAAACATTCCCAGCTCTGTGAACAGAAATTAAAGCATTGCACAAAGTGGGAGCCACAAATTAAAGCTGTTTTCATGACGGCAACTCGCAACCACTCACAGTATGATGACAGTGGTGACGAATGTGGCGAAGTAGAGCATTCTCCTGCGAAAGTGAGTGGAGGTGGTCTGTTTCTGGTGCATCTTGCCTCCACATTTACCATTGCAGCGACAGCACGCCAAGAAGAAACCAACTATGGGCATAAGCACGATGTACAAGATCCCAATGGCCGCGCCGACCAGAAATCCCTGTTCATACAGCAGCACCTGCAGACAAGCAATAAGACACTAAGTCATGTATTATATTTAGTTTAGACATGGCAGTACGCGGCATGAAATGGGGCGAAAGAGTGAGGAGAGACATTCAGTAAAATCTCTGAGGACTGAATTGACGAAGCAATGCAAACAGTTTGGTTTAATACGGTTTTAATAAGGATGGAGCATTCAGATTTTTTTTTACCAGCGATATTGATATGACTTTGTTGTTGTAATTTGTCTCACACATAACAATTTGAATGAAACTAGAAAACAAGGATCCAGTCACAGCTGAAAAGTAATACCAATACCAAGCAATTTCCCCTGTGGATCTATAAAGCTTGTCTAAGTCTACAGTTGCCAATGTTGTTCTACTTCTAATACAACGTTTATGAGGAAACCCTGTTATTTGCATCTGATTTGATTTCTGACATACTTAGATGATGTCAGGTGGTTACATCTTGTTTTTTTATCACCTCAGGCTTTTATCTAGACTCACTTTTAGCGATCTGGAGAGGGTGATCCGTGCTTTTATCTCAACACGTCTTGACTACTGTAATGCACTGTACACTGAGATCAGCCAAGCTAACCTGTCACGCTTACAGTTAGTTCAAAATACCGCAGCACGTCTTTTAACTAGCACATGTCGTAGAGAACATATTACACCCATTTTATCCTCACTGCACTGGCTCCCCATTCATTTTAGAGTTGATTTTAAAATGTCATTGTTTTTAAAGCGCTTCATGGACTGGCCCCCGCGTTCATTTCAGATCTCATTGTTCCCTACACTCCTGCACTCGCTGAGGTCTGAGGGCCAGCTCCAACTTCTGTCCCAAAAACGAGACTCAAAAACCGTGTCGACCGGGCCTTTTCTGTGGTCGGCCTCAAACTTTGCAACGCTCTTCTTCCCACATAAAGACTGCACCTTCAGTTGATGCTTGTTTCAAAACACAATTTGCTTCAATGGCATTTAACCCGGCATGAGAATTGTGTGGTCCTCTGACCATCTTTTATAATTGTGTGTATTTTATGTCGTTTTTAATTTGTTTAAATTTGGTTTGTATGTTGTTGTTTTGTTTTTTTACATAGTTTACTTGTGCTCGTTTTGTACTTTGGAGACTTTGTGTTGGTAAAATGTTCTATACAAATAAAGTTTGATTGCATTGTTCACTTCACTGAAACTACTAGAAACCCATAAAAGGGTGTTCAAGCCGTGAAACCATATTAGATTTCTGGCTGTAGGGGAAATGAACACCTTTTCTTTAAATGAGCAAATTGAGTTACAGGTACTTACTTCTTTGACGAATTCCTGATTAGTCACTACATCGTCAGGATTTTTCACAATTTCAAGAACTAGATCTGCAATGAGAATTGTAAAGATAAACGTTTGATACAAAATCAGCATTATATCCATAAACAAAGCCTGACCATGTGAACAATGCTCCCAACAATTCCTTTTGCCCCTTTGTAAAACTTGAAATTTAAAACCATATAGGAAACTGGAAGACAGGGCAGGTTTTGGGGAGTAGAGCATATTTTTGAACAAAAGCCTGCTCTCAAAGGCCTTGCTGAAACTTTATGATTGGACATTGTTTACAAAAGAGGTGGAGATGAGCCACTGCAAGAGGTTATAAAGACTAACACAAATATTTGGTTGATTTATGTTCCTGTGTGATGGCCCAGAGCCTCATGTATCATAAGATAAGATAAGATAAGATATTCCTTTATTGTCCCACATGGGGAAATTTCATTGGTGCAACGCAGGTAGATACAGCATGTATTATTGTTCGGACATCTGTGCTTGAATCTTTAATATTGATGAGTGTCCTTAATAACTTGAAATGATGCTGAAAGTATGGTTACTTTATTTCCCTTACTATTTTACAATTCCTGAGTTTTTGTATTTAACTAGAAGCATTTACTGTATTTTAATGGCATCTACTGTTTATAACAGTCTTTTTATTTCTCATGAAATTTGCTTTTGTCAGCAATAGAAAAATGGTCACTTAGATATTTTTTTTTCCAAGGTTATTCAAGTCTTAATTTTATTTTGGACTTTTGCAAGAATGGTAAGTAAATGACTAAAAACAGGAAACCCAAAGGATATAATATACAAACTGACTAAGGGGGAAACCGGCCAACATAAAGTGTTAAATATTGACTTGGTCAAACATATTCCATTGAAGTACACATTAGCCGACAGTCATCAGTCACAGGATTGTATTTGCTCTGAACAAATGTCAAAGAAATAAGTAACCCTTACCACCATATTAAAACTCTTTTCCTGGAACATTATGTGAAAGCCACAGCATTTGAATGTTCTATGGGCACCTGCTGAGTGCACAGAGAGAGAACGCACTGATCTACATCTACTAAAGTAATATGTGCATTATCAGGCCTAAAATCTGTACTTATTGTTAATACATTTACAAATGGCATGAACAAAGGGAAAAGTCCATTCATTCATTCAAGGAAGAATATTTCATAAAATTAAATAAAAGTACATATGTATCGTCTAGGTAGATTTAACATGGTTAATATATAGTTTGTCCCCCAAAACAAACTACAATAGCTCTTGATACTAACCTTTAGGAAACGATCTGGACTGCACTGTTTGGAGAAAAGACTGCACGAATGGAGCCATGAAGTCTCCCACTGGTGTCGTGGACTCTTCATACTTCGGATGCTCCAGAGTTTGGGGCATAACTCGAGAACAGAGGCTTGGAGAGGGGACCGCCTGGGACAGACCTGAGCCCACCAGCAACACCATCACCACCATAAACTCCATGGCTCTTCTCCACAGATACCTCCTCATCATTTCAGACGTCCCCATGATGTTTGGCACAACACTCCAGACTAAGTCACCTCATTGCAAAAGCTCTAGTTGCATCTACAAACAGAAAAAAATATCACATAACACAGTGACGCACAACGTTGTGACCATATTAAGCAGACGATATGAGACATCCTCTAAAAGACTGAGACATGTTGAGTATATAGAACAAATGGGAACAGTTTTACAGAACTGATGGAACAATGTTCTGTTTTTAAAGGGCTCAAAGCAAAGGCCATGAGGAAAGAAAGCTGTACAAAGGTGTACAAAACTGAAAACTTATAACTAGGTTATCCCGCTATGCCTACTGTACAACAACCTGTAGGCCTACTCAGACTCAATTATGTTGTAGTTCAGGGATAAATGCTTTTTGTTGGAAGCCCCAAACTTTGCATTACTCATGTTGGTAAAAATGTACTCCCCAAATGTTTTGGTCCATATCTCAAATTGGAACAGTATTAAAACTAAATCTAATTTAATAATCTGGCATTCAATAAACTTTTCAAGTTTACAAAACTAAAACAAATCAATACACTTTACAATAAAATAAACTCGCTTGAAGCTGAGAAAACGTGTGGCATTTCTAAGCTTGTTAACAGTGTCAACACAGTGAAAACAGAGTGAACAGTGTGACAAACTGAACAACACTAAAAGAGCTAACAAACAGCCAAAAGAAAGCTGAGAATTTGACAATATGATACTAACATACAGTCCCACAAAAGATAGTTCAATTGCACAACAGATTCATATTTACTCCATTTTTTCAGCACTGTTTATAGACTTCAATACATTATAAGAAGAGTAAGAAATGAATGGGGACTCACCCTCAATGACCGGATAGCAGCAAGTAAGCAGCAGAGTAGATATTACTGTGGACACCTGCTATTTCTGCCTGTGCTGAGTGTTGACTATGAAGAAAAGCGGCTCTGTGCGAGTGAGAGAGAGAAAGAAGGGAGAGGAGAGGGTGGGACGGTCCAAAACAGGGAGGGGAGTCGGGAATTGACCAAAATCCAGTAGAACAGAGCTTATCAAACTTTTTCTCGGTAGATGAAAAAAAATAGTATCCACGCCGCCCACAGCCTCTGGGACAGCGCAGAATTGGCGCCACCCACTATAGTTGTATGTCTTCAAAGTATGTGTTTCACGCTATACCGTAAAACACATACACACCAAATAAATAATACTAAATAAGAGCGAGAGAACCCAATGACGGCGTTCTGTGGCGTTGTTGTTGTTGTTGTTGTTGTTGTTGTTGTATGGCGGTTGGCATCCAAGTGTTGCATTACCGCCAGACAAAGTTCTTCTTCCATTAACTTTGGCGTTGTTGTTGTTGTTGTTGTTGTTGTTGTTGTTGTTGTTTTATGGCGGTTGACATCCGAGTGTTGCATTACCGCCAGACTTTATTCCTTAGACTTGTTGTTGTTGTTGTTGTTGTTGTTGTTGTTGTTCTTGTTCTTGTTGTTTTATGTTGTTGTTGTTGTTGTTGTTGTTTTATGGCGGTTGGCATCCGAGTGTTGCATTACCGCCAGACTTTATTCCTCAGACGTTTCGTAGTCCTCAGACTCTGTCGTAGTCCGTTTTATTCAAAGCCCATGAGTTTATGAGATTTAACGTTTCAAAGAGACCGTGAGATCAAAGCGAAAAGGAATGTGGGGGGGTGGTAATGTAACATTTGGATACGAACCGTCATAAAACAACAAGTCTAAAGAATAAAGTCTGAAGAATAAAGTCTGACGGTAATGAGTACCCAGAGTTTTGTTTATAATGTTTTTTCTACTGTTATAAATAAAGCTTTATTCCTGTTTGTGCATTTATTGGGAATTGCATTATTCTATTATTTAACAGAAAATAAATAGTCTGCACGCACACCATCTAACGCAATACCCCAGCTCTGCTTTGCTGCCACTGGGCTGACAAGTTGACACAACGGTCAAACCACAAGACGCGTTTCTGCAGAAATGTATCATGCATTAGCAGAAGATAAATGTCACTTCTATAAGTGTTAAGGCGTCTTAAAAGTGGACAAAACAACACCGTATGAGGAGATCAACTAAAAAACGGCCGTTGGATGGAGCCTGAGGCATGACCAGATTCTACCGTCATGAATATTAATTTTGTCTTGTATTATGTCAGCGTCAGGGGAAAACGGAAGTTGGACGTCCAGAGCGCCTGCTCCACTTTGCGCATGCGCCAGGGAGAGTTCTGCGCTCTTTCTATCTATCAGTGTAAGTGTTAGGCATTCAAATCTTTTGAATTATACGACTATCTCTTTGTCTTGTTAACGCAGAATAAATAGAACCCGACAATACCAACCGCCATAAAACATCAAAGAAGAAGAATAAAGTCTGAAGAATAAAGTCTGAAGAATAAAGTCTGGCGGTAATGAGTACCCAGAGTTTTGTTTATAAGAGTTTTTCTACTAAGAGTGTTTTTTAAAGCTTCCTATAAGTTGTCTGTTCTTTTACTACTGTATCTACTGCGTTGCAACACCGAAATGTCCCCATTGACAAATAAAAGCTTATCTTATCTTAATGTAACAACACTTGGATACCAACCGCCATAAAACATCGAATAAGAATAAAGTCTGAAGAATAAAGTCTGAAGAATAAAGTCTAAAGAATAAAGTCTGAAGAACTAAGTCTTGAAGAATAAAGTCTGAAGAACTAAGTCTGAAGAACTTTTAGGACTACGACAAAGTCTAAGGAATAAAGTCTGGCGGTAATGCAACACTCGGATGTCAACCGCCATAAAACAACAACAACAACAACAAGTCTGAAGAATAAAAGTCTAAAGAATAAAGTCTGAAGAATAAAGTCTAAAGAATAAAGTCTGGCGGTAGTGTAACGCTTGGATACAACCGCCATAAAACACCAAAGAAGAACTGGTTCTCCTCCTGAGTGGGTCCAGCTCCACTGTCCATCTCGCGTCCGTCTGTCCGTCTGAGGGAGTTTGATCTCTCCTTCACTGTGGAACTCCTCCAGGTTTATACTTTTTCCCAAGGAGCATTTGTAGTTTTTCCTGGCCGAGAAGAAGGGTCTTAAGGACAGGGGAGCTTGGGACATTTGTTTAAGGACACGGAATGCTGGGACATAGCAAAGTCCCATGAACATAAGTTAATCTGTGTTCACTGTCGCCCCTCGAGGCAACATGCTTTTGTGATTTTGGGCGTTACAAACATAAATTGAATTTAATTTAATCGAATGCACACGCACAACAAAACAGACTGAAGTCTAAAGAAAAGAGTGGACGGCAGTAAATGCACCCTTGCAGCCGCCATTTAAAAAAACAACATATTTTTGCACATGTTTTCAGTGGGACAGAGGAGGGACAGAGGAGAGACAGAGGGGAGACAGGGGAGAGACAGAGGAGAGACATAGGAGGGACAGAGGAGAGACAGAGGAGCCAACTTACCAGAATCCTAACCAAAGAGCATGCAGTTGAACAATAAAGAATAAAACCGTAAAAAAGAAAGACATTTTATGTTAATTCATGAAGAAAGGCAGGGACAATGACACAAATGTTAAAACAATTGCAATGAGTTGTTATGGTAATGTTATTTTAGCATGTTCTATTCATTGTTAATGCCTACAATTGTTTATATTTTGTGGAAATTAAATGACCTATTAGTGTTAAAAAAAAAAATATAGCCCTAAAAAACATTTATCCCAACCTGAGGTCATTAGGCAAGCTCGCTTTTACTTGTCAACTGGAAAATTCATACCATCACATCACTCATCAGAAAATAGTATCATGCCCACAAAATCTATTGTTTAGTCTACACACATCAATGATTAGTATAAGGTGAATTGTAAGTTATAGAAGTGCAAGTATATTAAAATAGAAAAGATCAAAGTCGATTGTCCTACTTGAAAATATACTGTATTACTGGTGTTTTTCTTCAGTTTCAACTGTATATAGGCTAGCAGTGATTTAATAGTGATCTGTTGATTCTTATGTTTTGGGGGTTATGTCAGATGCCCTTCCTACACAGTCCTATTGTTGTGGCGCAGGAGTCAATGCAGTTAATTGGCGAGATCTGTATAATACATCAGCAGTAAGACCTAAGACCTGATCTGCTTCTCAGCAAAACTATTGTAGCCAACACATTTCAGATACTGGGGCCTATTCACTTTATGTATTTATCAGTCAGTAATATGTTGAATCAATTGTTGTGATCAATAAAAGCACTGATGTCAAATAGCAAGTCGAAACAAATGATTTCAAGCAGCATTGAAAGTAGATTTTGTTTTGACACGCAGGTGGTAAATCAAATGTTCAGTAAGGACATGACCCTCAGGGCCAAATAAGTCTGAACTACAGCCTCTGCATTTAGGACGCTCGAGCGAAAGCACATAAACAGATGTTAGTGATAGGATTAGTTTTGCTACGTGAGTAAAATTTTGCATAGGTTGACATTTCCTGCTAAATAACCTCAACATGTAAACTATAATGAAGACATGGATGAAATGTGACACTGCGACAGATTGTCTCGGGCATGTCAACTGAACACAAACATGTTTTCAAACTTTGCTGTCAAGAGCCTCCCCAATCAGGTTTGAACTTTTGCTTACTATAGTATCTTTGAGCCTATGGTCTATCAGACCATAGGCTCAGTTTATCAAGCTTATTTTCTCAACTCTGTAATTATTTCACTTTGCAGCGCACAATCATACACAAAAAGAATGGACAAAATGACAAGAACGTGCAGGATTTTTGTTTATTTGCTTTATAGTGCATCTGATATGTTTTCAGATAGACCATAAACATAAAACAGCAGCAAATGGCTGTTAAATCTTAATTTTAAACAGGAGGACCCAAGATAATTACACAGCCAGAACGACTCTGAAGCCGTTTTAACAAAAACACATTTCCCGTGAATGACGTCTAAACAGCCCCAAAACTTCTCCATATAATGAGTATTGTACAGATGGATCAAAACAGAACTTCAAAAACATAGAAAAATAAATACGGATTGCTAACATCAGGGTGAAAAAAAAAATCTATTTCAGTGATTGTACCATTAGAAACTTGAAATGGTAAAAAATAATGCCTTTTTTTCTTTTACATTAGATTGAGTTCTCCATAGTTCTAGGGTGGAATACATAGACTGTTTATAGAAATTACTACCTAAAAATATACAAGCACAGACACGAAGATGAGGAAAAGCCATCAAACTGACAGCGCATTGTACTCAATATCTAAAGTTTTTTTTAAGTTTTTTTAAGTTTTTCTTTTTTACAATGTTTCTCCTTGGTCTGCAGCTTTTTGTATTTATGCTTAAAAACTTATTTTTTCTGGGAAACTTAAGTGAATACAAAAGTCTGTTTTATTTTTCACATTTTACAGTCCAAAATGTATCTTTAAAATATTTCATGTAGCAAATTTCAGAAGGTATACATTTTCTTTTAGGAGGACCCCCCACATACAGAACAGTGAGATAATGGCCATTTGGTAAGGAAACCAGTATTGAGATGCAGCACACTACAAAACACAAGCCCGTCTCCTTTACCCCTGCCAACAGTGAGATGTTGGACACTAATGGTGACATTTCAAGCATGGACTTAACATGGAGACTTGTAATCACAAGAAGAATGAAAAACGGCAATACTTATACAATAATATACTGCAGATGTTACAGATCTTTTACATTAGCTAATAGAAACACAAAAAATACACTGTCCGTTCGCTCATAAGAAAAATAGATAGTGGAAACAGTGCAAAAAGCATTTTGGGGTGTTTCATTTTGCTTGCATGTCTGTTTTTAGAAATCGTTTACAAAAATAATAAAAAACACAAATTAAAACGAATCAATACATATGAAAACAGTACACACTTCTGTAGCGCCCGGTGCTGTTGTCCAGGCTGCTGCGTAACTTCTCGTACCATGTTTTATGCTGTACATGTGGTTCACTGTGTGCCATGTGTGTTGTGTGTTGGTACGTGGGCGGGTTTAAGATTTAGCGAAGTGGTTCTCAACTCCGGTCCTCAAGCTCCGGCACTGTACAGGTTTTTGTTCCAACCAGGTCCTACAAAAACAAATAATGGGATTTTAAAAATGTTGAATCTTTATATAGCAGCCTGTAAAAAAATGTTAAATAATAACTATGCAACAGAGAAGAGTACAACAGAAACAATGAGGTGTTAATGAGGAAAACGCAAAGTGAGAGACCCGAGGTTGGAACAAGAACCCACTGAAACATAACTTTAGAACAACAGATAACCAAAAACCAAGGGCCAGGGCTGAGCCCCACTTTGTGTTTTGTAATCAGGGAGTGGGAGATAAACTAAAACTGTCCTTCATCTGGCAGCAAAGAGATTTTTGCCCGCTTGAATATTCAAATAATAATTCAAACCAGTGCTGAAGGTCAGCATTCCTGACTCCACTAGTTTGTAGGCTGAATGAGTCCCTTAAATTTACTGGACAGGGGCCTTCTACTGTGATGACTGAGAATTGTCATTCTTGCTCTCCTGACTGGAGGGACCCTTGTGGTTCCAGGGTGAATTGCTGAAACTGTCCTCGTCGTCGAGACCATTGGCCCCATCGACCTGTGTGTTCTCCAGCCGCGTGATCAGACGCTCGTCCTCGTCACCAAACTCCCCTCCCATCAGAGTGGGCTCTCCCACCATCATCACGTCCTAAAGGGGACAGCAAGGGCCAGTACACATTATCCCTGATGTACAGGGGCGCGCAATGACTGGCTGCATGAAGTCTCAATGAATTCAAATAAAGTGATGATTTTATTTTTGGGAAAAATGACAATAGGAAAATTATGGAATTGCATTTCTCTTTACCAAAGCTGTTTAATCTATAAGTCCATGCGGCTGTCCCTGCTACATAAACTGGGGTCAATAGGGCCCTTTGTATTGACCCGCAGTACTCCCCAATACTCGTCTGGCACCAGGGGTTCTCATTCCACCTCGGGTCTCTCCACAACGACCAGATAAAAGACATAAGTGCTGTGTTCAGATATATTAGGCAATAAAAGGAAATATGGGAATTTACTGGAAACACTCTCGACCTCAAAATCCAGTCAGTGCAAGCTAAACCTCTCTAGAGACTGACCAGCTTCACAGAACTCATCTTAGTTAAGATTTAAGCCTGTGACCCTAGAGAAGGGACTGACCACATTCACATTGTCATTTAATTACGTATTTTCACATTTTGTTATCACATTCATTTGAACATCTGCCAAAATAAATTCAGCCTCACACCCAATAGATTGCCCTGTTATTTCTACACCCAAAGACCACTAACAAATCAACTGTGTCACTTTATACAAACTCATCAGCCCTCCACCCCGTCTGCTAAAAAAGACACAGAGTTCAAAAGGCACAGTCAGTGTCAGAAGGGAGACGTTACGAGTACCTGGTTGGAGAGAGAAAAGCTGTTTGCGGGACTCTTCTTTTTGCTGTTGCTGTTGTTATTGCTGCCTCCACCTGAACTCACATTACTTCCACCAGAAACCTTCCTTTTCCGTCTCTTGTTTGGCGCTTGTCTGGCTGGCTCAGCTGAAAAATACATTTTAGACAAAGAAAACTATAAATGTTAGAAAGGCTTTTAATGAAGTGTACGATTTAAAAGAAACAAAATGAACTGTACCAGCTGTGTTACCAGGAGGTGCTACCATTCTCTGCCACTTTTGGAAAAGACAAGTCTTCAGGCAGTCTCTGGGGCTTAAACTGTAGGTCTTATGTCTGGACATCAACTCTTGCATGGGCTCTAATATCACACAAAGCTACAGACAGAACAATGATTTTAGTTAAATGCAATAGCATTTTATTTTTATTTTGAAGGACTATTTCCTTTCTTACACGGAGGTAGTTGAGTGTTGAATTAGACAGCCCACATCTGGTGATATTTTTAGCTAGCTGATCAAGCATCTGGGGATCCTACATGAAAGGTTCAAAGGTGGGTAAGCAATGAACAATGAATGTATTACACACAATTTTGCTCAACTTACATGCATAGCCAAAATGCTTCTGGGGAGAACCTCTCTGTGTTGCCGGATACTGAAGTGCCATGTCTTAATTCTCATCATGTCATCAAACATGAACTCTAGGTACAAGCGACCCTCAACGCAAACCTAAAAGGGTAAGGAAGAAAAAAACTGACTGTTGCAGATAAAATAAATAATTAAAACCAGAAAATTGTTTGCAGTTACCTGCGTGAACATAGGTTTGCCATTCTGAGTCACCATTGTGCACTGGTCACAATCCAGAGACACAAAATTACTGTGGAAGGACTCTTTAGCATGTTTCAAAACATAAAATAGCTCTGTGGCGCCCCCTTCAAAAATACTCCGGAAGTACCGCGGAATTAGGGTCCTGCCGATTGCTGCGAGGAAGAAATTTTATTTTCAGCAAAAAAGATTGTTTGGGATATAATATTTTGAGACTGTGCTGGGTTCTTCTTACTGTATCGTTTAGGCCCATCTTCCAGACAGAATGTGACTGTGAGCATGGCATCGTCCTCAAAAAACTCTGTGGTGAAGGCGTCCCACCAAAGATTGTCACAATCCTTGAAAAATTAAGAGAGGATACAAACATCTGAAGATTAATTCAGTTGCAGGAATATAGTGTTTCATCTTCAACATTACAGGCAGGTTGATCAGACAATCATTAAAACTTGCATGTAAATGACTGCATGCAAGTCGTGCATTCTCACGCTTCTATTTGCCAACGCCAGATTATTTGAACCCTTTAAATGATCATAACTATTACTGAAGGTGCTCACCTCTGTCCAGTTCTGTAGCCTTTTGTTCAGCTCATATATCCGGTAGTCAGTCTGGTTACCGTACGGCGTGGGTCTCCTGTGGAAAGAAACATAGTTTGTCTACACTTGTCTGAAATTATTGCCATCAAATGAGCTAGGTACAAATGTCTTACCCCATCCCAGGCTCCATGTAAGAAGGGGGGTACATGGGTGTGGGCCTGAAAGAGGTAAAAAAAAAAAAATACACATTGATTGATAGATAACAAAATTTAAAAAATAAACAATTGTAAAATATATGCACTAATTAGCAAAAAGTTATATGTAAAATTACAAAGAAGAAACATACCCGACATCTCTGTCCAGCATAGCGCCCGGGTGGAAGGGGGGGAAGCTGCCACCGTTGGGGGGCTCCTTAGGAGAGTACAGCTTGAATGACTTTGACGAACAGCCTATAGAGAGAAGAAAAAAAAAAAGATTTAGAGGAGATTTAGTGCACTAAGATTAAGACCCTTTAAAAAAAAATCACTACATCAAAGTAATCTAATGTCGAATGATTTTGTAGAGATTTACTCAAATAAAAGCCAGCTGCCAAAACAATTTCCTGCTGGCTTCATTAACTAATGCATCTTCAATCTGGTAAATGGACAGAAAACTAATCAGTGATGAAATAGCTATATTTATGAGCCTGCTTTTATCAGCTAAAACAATTAGGACACAAAACAAAGTCTTGCATTACATGCAATGCTTTATGTTACATACACCCCCCAAGAAATCTGTTTTTTCTGCAATGTGTGGCAGTGTCCCCTCTAGTTGCAGCCACCCATCCCCCTCTGCCTGCTCCGGCTGTTGTTAACCCTTGTTTGCCCAGATGAGACTTTCAGGCTCTAACAAGCTGGGGCTTAGAAACATCTATACATCCATACACTCAGACCTCACACACTCACAAAGCTGCATATAATTAGGCCTAAGAGATATTTAATACTTAAACAGAGAGTGCTGGACTGAGTTATTTGAGACAACGGCCACTGGAAATTTGACACGGGCCATCCCATTAGTGTGCCCTTTATCATAGATCCAGCACAGACTTCAAAGCATGAAGCAAATGAATAGTGAACCATCAGTTCAAGTCAGTAGGATAAATTTATGGAGAAAAAAAGACCTTCTACCACCATTCAAACAAAGACATTCAATTACACCATACAAAACCAGCATTCATGCATTTCTGAACTTTGATCTCGCAGTTCTTCACCGCAGCGCCGTTTGTCTCCCTTTCTCTTTATTTTCATACCCGTTGGGTCATGCTTTACTCCGTTACTTTGAGGGAAACCATGTAAAAAAAACTTATCACATTGACCTTTGCACCCCAAAAGCTAAAACCAATTAGTCACAGAAACACGGCACCAAAAACAATCCATGTAACATCCTGACTTAATAATATCTTTGTAAATGGGGATGCAAATGCAAGGGGAAAGCAGCCTGAAATGACAACATGTGACAGCTGGTTGAGCTTAATTAGTAGAGAAGTCAAAGTGAGATCTATTGCCTTGCCGTAGAGTAATCTATCCTTCGTTTTTCAGTTTAAAACTCTTCATGCACCGTAATACATGTACAGTGTAGTTGATAACCTAATCAAAATTAGCAGGGATCATCATCCACTTTGGGGGCAAATGGCTCTATTCCAATAAAACATCCAAAGATATGTGCAGACCATAAACACAAGCGCGTTGAATTTTTTTTTTAAATCAAGTTTAAATAAGACTTGTGCAAATGTGCGCGGAGTCAAACATCACAAACAAGATCAATACTGAATAAATAGCCAATGAGTCTTTCTCTCAAGACAAAGCATAAATTGAACCACAGGGCCGCATTCATCAATGTTGCCCGAGATCGGATGCCATTGCTAAGCTATTAACCTTAATTGCTAAACTACAGCAATTGCAGTTGCACTACTCATCAGGGACTCTTGAATACAACACAGTATAAATTCAGTATTGGGTTTAAACAATGGTACCAAAGCAAGTGGAGGGGAGACTTGCGTTACCTGCAGAGAAAGGTGCACCAAAGTGCGGTGTTGCTCAACACCTCGACTCGGTGTAGCTGCTAGCCGCTGCTAGCTTGTGCTAGCCTCAATGCTAACCAGAACGTCCGGAGGAGGAAAGCTTCAAACGCGGAAAATGCACCGTGTAATCCACAAAAGGAGTGTAAACCAAAGGAAGAAGAGCAGTAACTGTTTCCTCTCTTGTGGCAGATAATCCACAATGTTCACCGATCTTATTAATGGCGCAATTAATTGGAACAGTGCTACCTATCAACTACTACGGGACCCTTTGTTCCTGAAGCCGAGACGCGAACAAATAAAAGCCCCTCCTCCTCGAGCGGCTCCTCCGCCCATCTGACAAACAGCCCGGTGCAGATTAGCTACAGGGGCCTCTGTCCTCTCCTCTGACAGGGGCCCAGCATCCCCAGGGTGGGCCACCACATGTCCCTCAAATGTAACACAAGTTAACAACAACAACTACAACAGCAGTAGAGGTAGTAGTAGTAGTCTTTTTTTTTGCCGTGAACATGGTAGAGGTACTATAATGGCACCACATTTATACACTGTGTTAGCCTAATTAATATTGTGTGTAAAAATCACAGGTCTGTACAATTTAAATGTTAAAGGTGCACTTTCTGATGGATGATCCACTTACTGCCTGTATCATGGAGATCATGTAATAGCTTTGCCTGGAATGCTCCACATTATGGAATTATCTACTGTAGACAAGCAAGTAATGCCACTATGAGTCAAGTTAAGTCCCAGTAAGAATGCACGTTTTTCAATGTATTGCAATGATGTACAGTGAAACATAATAGGTAAAGCAATAGCTTCTTAACTGTATATAACTAAGTAAATAACTTACTATAAATATCTTCATGGCAAAAAAGAAGTGGTGGGCCATCCGCCAGAAAAGTCACATAGTGTCATACATTTGCTTAGGGCAGTAAAGTAGGCCAATATACACATACACACACACACACACACACACACACACACACACGTATATATATATATATATATAAATATATATATAGATAGATCCATTATATGTATATATATATATATATATATATATATATATATATATATATATATATATATATATATATATATATATATATATATATATATATATATATATATATATATATATATATATATACATATATATATATATATATGTATGTGTGTGTGTGTGCGTATGCATGTGCGTGTGTGTGTGTGTGTGTATGTGTGTTCTGCATGTTCTGTGGTACTTGAAAAGCCCTTTCTTATTCAAGCCAAGACAATTATGCGCAGTTACTTTAAAATCATTGACTTGCTTGCCGAGTAAAATCCCATAGACCACAGCCTGAGCTTTTCATAGCCTCTGATTATGTAAGCCAATCTGCAGCTTTTTAATCAATAACCACTCCAGTGTTTACAAGCAGCTAATCTGAAGACTGGAAAACCTTTTTGTGGTTGCAAAGTGAGTATAAAAGCCGCAATTTGTTATAGTCTGTCCCGCAGTGGATCTGCCAGTCATTTCGTGGAATTGTATAAACCAAAGAGCACACAATGCAGTCCATCTATTTAATTTAATATGAACACAGTTTAAGCATAAAACTAACCCAGGTCAGGACACCAATTGCACATACAACAGAAGCGTAGAGCCAGGACAGAATCAAAAAACATTTCAGGAATCCCAATCTTATTATTAAAAAGCAATCCATAATTGTGTTAGGCGAGTGTTGATGCGCGACAAAAAGGCAACTTCAATAGAGCTTCATCTCCCTCTTGTGGTGGCATGACAACATTTTACAACAGCAAATCCCAGGTAGGTTAAATTATTATGATACAAAGGAACACACATCCATTTTCAATTCAAACTGAGATAAAAACAGAGATTTAATGCAAGCTGAAATGAGGCTATAACAACCTCAATGGCTAAAATAAAAGACAAATAAATAGCATTATGGCAAATTGGGAATGTTCACACTCGACCATGACTATCCATCTGCACACAATACAAAATTAATGTACAGTATATTCCTGCCTTTTATGTATAATGTCCCTCATCTGTGCTGGCTTGATTAAATCAATGGAGCAGCATTTATTCTTTATTTGCACACTTTCAAAATCGATTGGCACTAACATGCAGTAAGAGATCTATATGCCTGCTTGAGACTTGAGACGACTGGCAGTGTGATGCTATAAGGTCCATTTACTTTATTACATTTAGAGTAACCCTAAGCTTTATGGATTTATCTGAAGGGGTAAGAATGACAATTGTTGAAGCTAACTTAAAATGTTCTAATTTAATTGATTTGTTCTGGCAATTTACATTTTTAGATGGTACTGGGTCTTGTTGAACTACATTTTTCCATAGTAAGTGAGATCAAATAAGTTATGTAAACTGTTATAAGCTTGACAATGTAATCGGGAATAAGCCTGCTAAAATCAAAATTGCAGCGTCTCCCAGACTGCCCAAGTCTGTAATACATTGTTATCGCATTATACAATTAATTTCAGTTTGAGAGTAAAAATAGACCATGCTTATCCACCATTATCCTTTAGTGTCCTTATGTCCCCTCCCTCCTCCCCTGGGCTGCGTGGCACAAGACCTGCAGCTGCTGTGACATCACCGCACTCATCTCCTCCATACACACAACTTCAGACAGCTCTCTCCCACGTATCCCTGCTTTTTTCTTTTTCTCTGCCTCTGTACGGCATTTTTGATCAAACAAACAGGGGCAGCGCGTGAAGAGAGAGGAGAGTTAGAGATACAGCTGAAGTATCACGCAGTTGTGTAATCAAAAAAAGCACTGGCTGTTTGGCTGCCATCTTGGCTCTGCTTAAAGTCACTTTTCTCTAATCATGAGCCATGTGACTTTCTGCATGAGGTAGCAGCAGTGCAAAAGACAGCAAATGAGGGATGAGGAAACGAACGAGGGGGAGATGTGGAGAGAGGGAAAAAGGGGGATGTTTGAGTGGATGCATATGAGAACGAGAAGAGGAGGGGGGGGCATCTCGGGCGCACAGGCAATCTATTTTTACCATTAGTTGGAACAAAGGCTGTGATAGGCTCCGCTGTGATATGACGGTGATCTCTTTCATGCTTAGGAACAATGATTTTCAAAGGCCAGATCAAAGTCAAACTACTGTACACTCTTCCTGGGTCAGTATCATTGATCATCTGCATCTCATTCATCGTGATTTACTGAAAGCCTTGTACAGGCATGGGGCCGAAATTCTTAATTTTTAGCTTCCAAGTCTGTGTTTTAGTTTGCAGTGATTTGCAATATGAATGGGCATATTGGGGACAGACACAATGAATGCCGGATTAAACCTGCCACCGTAAGGTCTTCATTATGAACAATTTCTGTGACGATGTTTGTATTATGTATGCATGCGTGTGTCCACATTTACCCAGACTTGAGACTGGCAGAGGGGTAAACTGACTTTGTTTAACCTGCCACTTAAATTAGTTTTTCGTTTAGTAATTTTGTTTTACTTAACATGAAAGTATACATTGCAAGGAAGTGATGGCTGTACTGTTTTAGAGTGCGGGGAGCCTCCATCTACTCCTGTGCAAGAATGTAAACAAACCAGACTACAAATTCAGCGATTGTGAACCCTCTCTGATCAGCGCTTCTCCTGATCTGAGACATCTGAGAGCTCATACTTGTCCTAACTTGTCATGAAGGTGCAACAGTGATGTACTTCTTCCACAAAGGCCTACAGCTTATTATTTTTCAAAACTTGTGCAAAAGAGCGCAGCCGTTTTTGTGGGAGCCTTCTCATTCTCTGTGTTGGAAACATGTGGATGTCATTAAAAGTTTCAGCTCTACAGGAAAGTCGGTCGACCGAGGGAGAAGGAAAAATATGGTAAAATATAACCAAGCAACATCAAGAAAGCTTCATAATATTATTCCATCTGATAGCTCATAGCCAATGAATCAGATTGTCTCCATTAAAATGATACTGACACTTTAATTCAATATAGGCTCTCAGAGATGCCCCAGAGCAGATGTTGCAATTCAATTTCTGTTACTCACTCCCTTGTGTTGCTAAGTCTCCTGGCAGTATGTACAATGTCTCCTTAGCTTATCTATTGCCACTAAAGAAATAGCTTTTGCTTCTGAAATCGTTGAAAACGCTTTGAGGCAATTTATTGGATAAAAAGCCAAAACATGGAGCTTGCACAGTAATTTACATGTGCAGAACAGACGAAGAAAGATCTTTTTAGAGACCACCAAAATATGATAATAATAATAATATTACCAAATTATTTTCAGTTTTTGTAAAGTTTTGCCATAGTTTCCTTACACACAGTAGGAAGCATACACTGCAGTCACCACTACTGCAAAATGAGCATACTATCAAAAAGCTCCAATATCCAACGTCACACCAAACTCCTCTTTAAACTTTGTTAAATCCTCTTAAGTGCCATCATTAATAGCTTGAACTCATCAAGAGAGACCAGCTTTCACAGTAGTTGTAGTATGTCAACTTCAGGATGATGAAACATTTTCTTTGTGAAAGCTTTTTAGTGGATCTACAAAAGCACAAAAGATCACAAAACTAACCTTTGGAAAAAGTTATTGAATAAGGCAAGAAAGAGAAGAGGGTTTTGATATTTCAGTATCTCTACATGTGGCCAAACTCAAAGAGCTATTGATCAGCAACACAGTGGGGTGGTGTGACTGAGTCTTGCTAAACAACTCAATCTGAAAGTGTGCAGTTTTTTTCCAGCTTGTGTTGAACCCACTGATATTCACGCGCACAGCTCTGCACACAGCGTTACACTGGCCCTCAGCGTAGTTCTAGCACTTTTACATAAGTCATCTTTACAGACAAGCTCACACATTGTAAAGAACATTCAAGGCAAGGAACTTACCGGGACAAGCACAACCTCCAACAGACATCTTCTCACATGTTGGGCTCTGCTATGATGGAAACAGCTGCACTCCGTCCACACGCTGCTCGCATGGGCCAACTCTGTACAAAACAACACAAACACACAGGGAAAGAGAGAGCGCGGGAGAGAGAAAGGACAGAGGGTGGAGTGATCAGAGGGAGTGGTACAACTAGAAGAGCAAGTACACCACTATATACTCCCCTCTCACCGTCAGGGGCAGGAAGTTGGCAGTGGTGCATCATTAATAGGCATATTGCAACACAAGTGGGAGGAAAAAATAGCATAAGACTTGAGTAAGTAACATCATGGCATGGAATAAAGAGCAAGACTGTAGAGGGGGAATGCAGGAGGGAGGCAATTAGAGCAACAGAAAAGAAAAGGAGAAAAGGCACAAGGTGTGTGTTGCGACTGGCAATGCATCATCTATTTCTGCCTGCTGCTGCTGTGGGAGATAAACATACTCAGTAGGAGCCCAGAATCAGAGGGTCATTACCACCACTCATGTGCACACGCTCGCTCACACATTCACCATGACGCATTTCCATCTATCTCCCCGGCTCCCTGTGATGCCTTTTCCTACGCATTATACATTGCACTGAGAGGACTGAGAGGACTGGTGTTAATCACTACAGACAGTATCGATTAAAAATGCAAAGCCCACCTGCAGCTCTGGGACACTGAAGAGCCATGGGAGTCAGTGTGTGCGCGTCACACATATGCACACACTGCCGTGCATGTAAACAGACTGTTTGCTCAGCAGCCATCTCATCACTCTTGATTCCAATTTTAATCTTACCTCAATGTAATCTCCCCCACTGCTGATATTACCTTGACCTTTTTCGCAGCTTTAGGTGATGCCATTTTATTTTCTCCTCATTCGTCACATACCTAGTTTCTCATCTTCATCTCATGACTTCTCTGAGTGCATCCCACATATTCACAGGGCAATTATTGCATTATCTTGACCTTAACAGTAGAAATACATGTGCGCCTAAGAGAGCCTGTTGCACATATCCTGCCCAATAGAAAACATACTCAGTTCAGTCATTCAGTATTCTATTAGAGTATATTCATCTATACATCTTGTTCAGTTGAACTACATTTCACAAAGCACTATCACTCACATCCGATAGACTGACTAAAGACAAACAAGTGTCTCTTATGAAACCAAAGCTGACTGACAGAATCTCTGTATAGCAGCAGGAGAACACAGGCAGAGGCATCACAGTTAAATGTCATACAGTGTGTCAGACACAATGAACTGCGCTCCGGGCCTCTCCTTCTGTTCTCCTCTACACGCCTTGTCACAATCACTCCACTTGTCATTCACACTGCCCTCCCAATATTTACAGTTTATGACAATAGGTTTATTATTTAAAAAATATATATTTATTGGCCAATGATAATCTCAAGAATATAATGTACACAAAGCATGGGGGGAGTTTTAACAGTGCAGGAATGTGATTTGGGAAATGGCTTCTGTTTTGTCTGACGCTGAGCATTTGTTTTTTCTCTTCAATGATGCTCACACTGCTGTAGATACTCCCACTTTGTCAACACATTTAGAAATGATGAGAGGATAAAGTCCTTT
Organism: Eucyclogobius newberryi; assembly: GCF_026437365.1. Lineage (NCBI taxonomy): Eukaryota > Metazoa > Chordata > Actinopteri > Gobiiformes > Gobiidae > Eucyclogobius > Eucyclogobius newberryi. The sequence goes on along the minus strand of NW_027316500.1, from coordinate 15,410,160 downwards.
CGCTCTACTGTGGTGACTATGGTGTCAAAATACTACATCAACATGCTGGCACCGAAACATCACTTTCCGCTTAATATCTGCATTGAAATGTAGTAATTGCTGCACTTGATCCTCAGGTGAGTTCATAACAGCATGCAGCCTAGAGCTTTGTTAAGCAGCTGTTTCCACATTCCCATATCTCCTCTGTCTGTAATTGTGTTTCGCTCCATCACACAAGACTTAAGCATTGTTCAAGCTTACCTATTGTGTATCGGTCTCCTTATTGGCACGCACGTCCACTCTGCACGCGTCTTCCTGGGTCAGCTACGCAGATAGGAATGAGTCAAGCCTGGCCAGTGCTGCGAATGAGAGGCAGATGAACAGATACAGTTATAAGACACAAACAGGAGGGGGGGGGGGGCTTTAGCAGTCTGCAAATTGGATGATGAGAAGGCGAGGGGAAGGAGGAGTAGAGTGGTAGTGGTGGTTTGGCGGGGGCAATTGCACTGGTATGAATATGACGCAGAGGTAGAGCCACTTCTCTTCCTCTCCAGCACCGAACCCACCAAAGGAGACGCATGGGAGGGGGCAAGAGAGGGCACTGTATCCATGGCAACGGCAGAGCAGCAGTAGGTAGTGGTTCGGCAGAGTGTCGGGGGCATAGTGGAGCTCCTCTCTTCTGCTGTTTTTCTCAAACCGACAAGCTCATAAGTCTGGTAGCTGCCACAGTTGTACACACAGTGCTGATGCTATTAATACATTGGGACATGATGACATTGTAGATCAGTCTTGAACTTTGATCCCCCACCTCCAGCCTCCTATAATATTATACAATAGTATCACAATCAGTTTAAAAAATAAAAAAACACATATCTAAAGAAATTAGATGTGAACATGACAGACATTGGTCATGTGAGTCTACCACCATGTTTATGTCTGAGTACAGTATAAACACTATTCTAACTTTTCTAACTTTAATTTGTTCAATTACAGAAATGTTATTGCAAAAAAAGAAAGTCTCTATGGATTGCTAGGTTTTATGCCATTTTGTAGAACATTTAAGGCAAAAGGACAACATCTCTGTGGAGAAAATAACATGGATCCTCCAACTCAAAACATACATAGTGCCCCTTTAAATATATTCCTAATGATATTGCATCTAGCATTCCAATAACTCCCAAAGAAGAATGCAACGTCAGTAGAAGACAATCACATGAATAATCAATCAACTCATTAAATGGGGAAAGAACAAGCAAACCACAATGAACGAGCATGGATGGATTCACCTGTAATCCATCTCTGCACAGAGCCAGAGGGAAGTGACTTTTCTGTCCCATGCATTTGGTTCAGAGCGGATTCATCATCGCCACTTTTCCTCTCAATTGTCAAAAAACTGCACAAACAATATTTTTTTGGGGGGAAGAACAAATATGACTGCTACGGCTAGTTAGTTTAAAAAAAGGGAAAAAAGTTGATTTTGTTTACAGCTGATTTAAGTACATTACTGGCTAGATGGGTTCAGAAATATTTTTGTATTGAATGTGACGTTGAAAGCTAAGTGAAACCCGCAATTCAACACCAGCATTAAGCAGGAGAAGTTGGCATTTAAAAAAGGACAAGAAATCAAGCTGTCGTTTTAATTGTCCTGGCAAATTCTATTCAGTTTTAATGTAATTATCCTAGATATCGCTATCCAGGTGACCATTGAACAGTGATTCCCAACCTTTGGCCTCAATTGACCTCAGGCTATACCTCATTTTCTCACATTCCGAGTCCAAATCAGTTCCCTAGTAACAGTAGGCAAGTCAGTCATTACTATTTGGCATAGATTTTCAGTTTTGATTATATTGATGTTTCAAATCTTTCAAAAACATTCTTATATTTACAACAAGAAACAGTTTATACATTCAAATACTTTTCAATTTCACCTTCTTTTGAGTCATTCCAAGTGAGTCATTCCCCCCGCCTTCCCGCAGACCTGATTGGGAAACAAACACATAGCATTTATTTTTTATTTTTTTACAAACAATGACAATCAAACTGTAAAACATCCACAAAACGAAGTAATTACCATAGACTGCATGCATTATCCTCATTATTATTAATTATTTACGAATGACCCTTAACCTCACGCGTCATATCACGTAATTTTGCCGGGAATGTCAGACCACGTGACGCCCAGCCGGTCCCAGCGTGCGATTCATAGCTTTTCAGTCGGAAACGCACAACGGGCCAGGGAGTAGTGCGGCAAGATGGCGGTGCGGTGGGGTGCAGGCGAGGAGACATTAACAACGTGCAATATGGACATGTTTCCTCTGGACACACTGGATGAGGTAAATACACGTTTTTACTGTGTGTTTTATCAGATGCAATTCACACTCGTAGCAGAAAACTCCCTGTATAGAGAAGGAATATGGATGGAATGGGCCAGCGTGCGTGGAAAAGTGACACGTGGGAACAACCAAAGTAATGCTAAAATTCCTACAACAAATGAACAACTCTCAAATAAGGCTAAAACTATAGACTGGTATCGAGACACTTTCGAATAGTAGCTATATATTTTTTTTCAAGTTTGGTTCGATTTCATTTCGATTGCTGTAGCTGTACTGAGTCGTGTTTACTCGTGTGAAATGTAGTAGTGGTTGTATTAGTGAAGTGACAGTTTTGTTTCTTGCAACAATTTGAAACGTTATAGTCACTGGATGAGTATCGGCTACTTTATTATTTAACTGAAGGCAATTTGGACTGGTATTGTTACTGTTACTGTAGCCAAACATGTGTTGAGACGTGACTCTAAATGAACAGTGGCTGCTAACTGTAGTTCAATTCTTGCGGGTTTTGTCAATTAGTAACATTACGCTTTCCAAACCTTGCAATGAGCCCTGCGTTGCTGTCCTCTTTGGTGCTTCAGTGAGAAAGCCTTTTATTGCCATCAAACTCGTAGCACCGGTAGTCGTGAGTCATGGTCGTGTGCAGATGTAAATGAATTGCGCAGGCTACAAACTGAGTAAAGGAGACAAAGTTCGACTTGAGAGGGTTAAGTATGTACTGTCACGGCTTTGGGACATGATACTGACCTGATACGTGTATTATATCTATGTTGCCTCCACGTGTGTTGGTAAAAATCACATGTTGGGTTTCACGCATGCGCAATAGGAGCCGGGGCTTCATAAACTACGATTTAGCTTTGCAATTAAATTATTGACTGGTTAATGCGTTTGATTAGTTGTGTTACCATGTGTTAGTTTCTTTTATCCGGTCTGTATAGGTGTAATTCATTGTTAAAGCGGCTTCCTAGCTCCATTTGTTGTAAAGCAACACGTGGGATTGGTGTCCTCCTTGTGGCAGGATGGGGCTACGGGTGAGGCCGTGGACAAACATGTCTGCGCTCAGTCTGTGCATGTGTGCAAACAAACACGTGGGTCACTATGACATGGTTTTAAAAGTACATTGGTATTATTACTTCTATGTTGGCAGAGTAGCCTATGTAGTATTAAAGGCAATTTAAAGATAAAAAAATAATAAGCATATTTCCCCCAGGTTTTTATTGAATACCATAAATTAATAATTGTATTATATAAACTTGCCTTATTCAAATGGAAATAAACCACTTGCCCATTTCCACACTGTTTTGAAGGATTGGATGTTTGAGTACAAGATTGTACTTGATCTAACTTATTTTTTTTTGTTTCAAGACAACTGGACTGAACAGTGAAGATGCAATGATCACCTTTCAAAGCTGCTTAGACCCATCTATCCTTTCTATGTTTGAAGACACACCAGCAATAGAGGCAAGTCTATACTCAAACTTTGTATTTTTCTCTGGAATGTAGTCTGTAGTTTTTCACAGACTATAGCAATGCAACTATTCTTACTTGACCTCATGTTGTACTTCTGCAGACTAGAGGACTTGAAGAGGAGAGCGAGGCTACGCTGCTTTCGGCTCTCACAGAGATCCTTGACAATGTGGATGATGAGAATCTGTCTCCGTTTGACACACTGCCCGAGTCAGAGCTGCTGTCAAGCCAAAAGGGCAGGGAGCACTCTCCGGTTAGTGCCCAGCTGTCTGCCATACAATACAGTTGATCAGTCTTTTGAACAATGCAAAGCGAAAGTGTGCAATTTCTTTAATATTTCTGTATTTTGTCTTTATTTTCCTTATGTTCTGTTTTTAGCTGGGCCGATTGTTTTGTCTGTCACATTCCCCGCCGGAGAAAGACTCATTATTTGGCAAATATCTTTCTACAGGAAAGGTAGCCATTTTAGATTTATTAAGTTCAAATCTGTGTGAGTCCTCTGTCGTTGAAAAACTTTCCGATGTTGTCATTTGGACTTTGTTTTTTTTTTTAAACGAGACGTTTCGACTTTCATCCAAAAGTAATTTTCAATCTGTGGATGTAGTCTGAGAACTCTGATTTGTATCCTCCTATTGTCTGTGTAAACACTGCCCACTAGGCGGAACCTCCTGTCCTGTTTATATATTTGTTAAAACAGTCTTTTAGATTTTATCTGAAACTCCTTTGTTACCCTTACTGTCCTGTTATGGGTCACAGAAATCCTATTGTTGGCTGACTGCAAATCCCTGTATCATTGAGTACCGTATTCGCATCTGACTGAGCTGATGCTGCCCCATGGCTTCAAACTGCAGTTATATGCTTTAGTAAAATTAATGAAGGATTATCTTTTTGTTTTAACTAAATTGGGCCCCATAACCCTTTCAAACCAACTCTACTCCCTCACTTTTCTAAACTAATAGTTTTAACAAGACAGGGTATTATTAGGAGGTTCCACCCAAAGGGCAGGGTTTACACGGCCCGGAGTAGGATGATAATAATCAGTTCTGAGACTAAATCCACAAATTGTGGATATTAATTCAGTTTAACAAATTATTTCACCTACTTTCCATATACTTCCCTTTCTTCATGCCAGACACTGCCTATGGTTCAGCAAAGGAGTGATGGGGAAGAGGAGGAAGATTCTCGCACTCCTAGCCCAGGGAGACTTGACTTATCTTCTGACAATGTGCTGCTAGACTGGAATGATCTTCCCATTTCATTTGAGCAAGATGATGAAAATGGACTTTCTGTCAATTTTGGTGATTTGGTCAGACAAATGCATCCATATTGTATGGCCATTTCTTTAGAGGATGATAAAGGAGAACAAATGCTTCCTGAAGGAGGCATTTTACTTGAAGTCGTCGACCAGGGTGAAAATGGAGAACCCATACTGGCCATCCCAGAGATGGATCAAACTATTTCTGTTAATCTTGACACGTCGGCCTTAAATTCAAAAGTATTGGATGAAGAGGATGATGCGGCCTCAGACAGTTCAGAACAAATAATAGTAGTAGTTGATGATGATGATGATATTGTCACGCCTGTACTGAAAGTTGCAACGAATAAAACCAGTTCAAAAGTGAAGGACAAAATGACCTGTAAGAAACTTGAAGATGGAATAAATGAGAGAAGTCACTCCAGAAGAAAAAGAGGAAAAAAATCTAAGCGTCAAGCAGCTTGTCCTTCTGAAACTGAGGTCAGGGTTCTGTGTAGTTCCCCTTTAAAGAATGCATCTCATGAAGGACCAAAAAATGTCAATAGATTATTAAAAGATAAAAGACACAAAGTCGAGAAAAACATTCTTCAGGATTCTACTTCTTCAACCCCTACTTTGTTTACAAAACCCAAGAATGTAACTGTTAGCCAAACTAAAGTGTCTGAGGGCACCATTACAACTATATCAAGTATATTGGAAATTTCCCAAAAAGCGGCGATGAATCAATCAGTACCTCTACCAGTAGAGGCTGTACTTCAGCCTGAAGCCACACCATCTCATTCAGTCCCCACTTCTGGACAGCAAATTGCTGCACCTACTTCCAAAGATGAACCCTCTGTGCCAGTTGAACAAGTAGCTCAAATATCCCATTCAACAACAGTTGTTGACGTGCCATCTCCTCATTTACCCGTCACTGCAGAACCAAAACCCAAGGCCCTCAGTTTGGCTGAATATCGCCGTCTCCGGCAGCAGAAAAAGCCAGTGCCAATGGAAAAGCAGGATGACAATAGCACCAAGTGGCCCAGCCTTCCAGAACCGCCAAAAGAACTCCCACCAATCCCCCATCTCCCTGAGCCCAGCCCCAAAGATCCGCGTCTGTCCTGGGCCCAGCCAAAGGCGGTAGAGGAGGAGGTCAAACCTGCCTGGATGCCACGTGGCCCAGGTGTACCGCCCACACCTGAGGCGCTGTTGGCACCACCGGCCTACATGGTTAACGCTGTCAACAAAGCTGCTACTAAACCTCAGCAAACTGTTTGTTCTCAGCAGAATCGGAATACTTCAGATTCTGCTCCACATACACACACTAAGGAACCAAGAAGTGCCACTAATGATGCCCGATCTCTTCCATCAGTATCAACCACTACAGATGAGATTAAACTTGCTGCTAATGTTTTGACATCTGTCCCTCCCAACAATGCTGCTTTACCTGAGACTAAAGCGTTATTTAACCCAATTGAAGAGCCACCAAAATCCAATAACTTGCGTGGTCAGGGCTTGTCCCCTCCTGTCACTCAATTGAACTTGGTGAATCAAAGTAGTTCTGGAAAGTCTGAAGAATCTCTAGCTGTAAATCCAGTGGAAGCAAAGAGCCCCACTCAAGAACTGATTGAAGCCTTCACAAGTGAGTTGGGTAAGTTTGGAGTTTGGAAAACGTGTTGTTATACAGTTATTCTTGTACTGTATTATTGATTACTGTTGGCATGAATGCTTCTTAAAATATGCCTCATATAATACATTGTGTTTTCTCAATATTGTATAGGTATTGAAGCTTCTGACTTGACCAGTCTGCTGGAGCAATTTGAGGAAACTCAAGGTCTGTTAACTTGTTTTCCCTCCTATAAAGTGTATAAATGTAAATTTTGGATTAGCTTTTCTAGTTGTAACATTTCAAAGGGAGCCCCTCCACGAGTGATTGGGAGGTGCTCCATAGCTGTTGGAATGTTGCCCCCTCTGCAGATTTATTTCACTCTGACTCTTTGTTGGAGTGTACTAGCTCATGCCCTAAATTGGCTGCGTTGAACAGTGATGCCACTTATTAAAATGTTCTACACTTTCTTATAAATTAGATGTCAACTGTAGGTATGTGTTTATGTACTTTTTCTTGCTTGTTAAATCGTAGATAAAGATGCAGTAGTAGACATCTGGACACTGTTTTTGAAAACAACTTAACTCTAATTCTCTAAGAAGATTGAGAATTACTTTAGGATGAAAGTTGAAACGTCTTCTCAAACCATGTCCAGATGACTACAACTGCATATTTTTCTACGATGGAACACTAACGGGCAAATCAGTGACCACACCGACTTGCTTGTTAAATTAGTTTTCTTTTTTTCCCCTTTAGCCAAAGAGGAGCAATGTTTGCCGGAGGTCTCTGGTAGAGCAGTAGCTGTAGGAAACTCTAGGTGAGTTACCCTACAGCCCACAAACTGCTCAGATTGAATGGCATAAAGTTTGTGGATGTATTTGATTCACACCAAATGCATGTGCACTCAGTTTGCTTGTTCAATGGACAAGTGTTCACAATTTAATGTAAATTCTTGTCAATTGAGTGCTTGAGGGTGACAACTTTCATCCTATGCCAAGACCTACCGCAGAAGTGTCATCAACATTTACTTTATATTGAAAAATCAACCTTTTATATATGACATTAGCAGTAATGACTAATCCCCTTTTCCCTTTTCTGCAGCTCTGACTTGTCTGAAAAAATAGGATTGGAGCGTGTGAGAGCTAATGATCTCTCAAGCACAGGTATTTTATTTCTTGCGTTGAAAATAACTTTTCTCATTTGTCGGTGAAAGCATCTTTAGACTCCTTACTCTCTTGCAGCTCTAACTCCTCCAGCTACTCCTCCTGATCTGCTATGGAAACCTCTAGACCCCGTGTCGCTGTTGGCGAAGAACAAAATGACAAAATCGTGTCACTTAAAAGTGATTGAAATAGAGGCCCAGCCTCTGCCCCTGGCTAAAGCTCGCAGCAGATCTGCTACTGTTGTTGCTTCAGCAGTTGATCCAGACATGGCATGCCAGGATCATGATTACTGTCTTCCTAACAAAAGCGTTTCATGCGGAGAAGCTGGAAAGCGGTGGAATGTCAAACAGCACTCTTCAATAACCATTAAACCAATAAAACAGAATGCTCAGGTTCCTAGTGTCCAGGTCACCACATGTGCCACCAAAGCTAAAGCGCTTGATAGAAAAAAAAGTTCAGTTTTAGAAACTCCTGATGCTTCTCCTACACAAGATGAAGATGATGATAATAATACATGTCCGAAACAAGGGCCATTGGTAAGGTCCTATCGCCAACGGGCTTCCTCCCGCACACCCAGCCCCAAAAAGAGGTCTGTGGGCCGGTCTAGAGTCAGAAGATCCCACCATTCTTCAAGTTCTAGATCCGACTCCTCTGGGTCTGACACTCATTCCTCAAGATCCAGGTCGAGATCATACACTCCTCCTAGAAAAAGGTATTATTACGAAGTGCCCAAACATGTTAAGTCCTTTGTCCTGGTTAAATGGGCATCATGATGTTTTCAGGTATCGACGCCTTCACTCAAGAAGCAGTTCCACCACCTCCTCGCGTTTGTCCTCCCGGTCTCGGTCACCGTCACCTACTCGCAGGAGAAGATACTCTTACACTTCATCCCGCTCTGGATCCTGGAGTGGTTCTAGATCTCGCTCTAGATCTCCCCAGTGGAGTGGGAAGAGGCATTGTTACAGGTAACCCAATTAGTTTGTACTTATCATGCATTTCTTGTAATTCTATGTCATTGTTGAGATAAAATCTTGCAGCCCTTTCTACAGAGACTCGTATTGTGCAAATGTGAGGATGAATCCTGAACTGAAAAGACTGAAGGAAAAGGCTATAGTAAGTTTGATTTTTAAAACGCAAGATGAAGGGTAAAATGAGAACTTGCTAATTTAACCATATTTTTTAATTTTATTTTAGGAGGAGCGCCGCGTTGTTTACGTTGGCCGAATTAGGGGCACTATGACGCAGAAAGAACTTAAGGAGCGCTTCTCTTATTTCGGCGAGATTGAAGAGTGCACCCTACATTTTAGAGACCATGGGTGGGTTTAACTACTGCCTCTAGGATGTATTAAATGTATGCACTGTATTTGAACCTGTTTGGTCGTCTTTTATGACCTTTTGGGCCAAGCTACAGTGCTATAGCAAAGGCTTGTTCATAACTGGAGCATTCTGGTAGCACACCCGGACTGCTCTTTTAAAAGCAAGTCACATTTAAAAATAATAAGCTGGAACTCTGAAGATTTGTTCCCCATTTACTCACAGGCTATTCTTTTTGCCATAGGGATAACTATGGGTTTGTGACGTACTATAACACTAACAATGCCTTTATGGCCATTGAGAAGGGAAGCAAGCTGCGCAAACCTGATGAGATGCCGTTTGACCTGTGTTTTGGAGGAAGGAGACAATTTTGCCAAACCAGCTATGCTGACCTAGGTATACATTTTAGTCATTTAATTTACATTTTAAAGCTTTTAAATACTCATTTATAATTGTCTTTACAGATTCTAATAAAGAGTACGAATCATTGCCTTCAAGAAACAAATATAATGCACTTGACTTCGACACTTTACTGAAGCAGGCCCAACAAAATCTCAAGAGGTAACATGAGGCCTGCTGCAGATGTCTGCAGACGGTACCTCCAGAGCCAAACTCTGCCATCGTTGTCTTTACTTTTAGTTGTTGCATTTGTTTTTTTTCTGAAAGCTTAACACCTTCTATTGAAGTGAAGATTTATAATGAAAATGGCAAAAGATGTTTAAAAAAAAAAAAAAAAAATTTTTTCCAAATGTTTATTTAATTGTATTAACAAGTTTGAATATAAGGACATTACTTTTTAAATGTGTAAGATATGGAATGAAACTTGAATATGTAATACATTGAGTGTACTACATAATAAATCTGAAAAGGTAAACTTCTCTGCTGGTTTATTTCAGTTTTTAAATGGTCCTTTTTAAACGCATCTAAATAAGCGAATGATGGTCCTATTTTGTGGCTATATAATGTCTATTATATGCCATGCTCTCCAGGTGTCACTGTCATTGCCCACGTGGGCGGTGAAGTCCCCCAGTAGAACAACTGAGTCCCTGGTCGGTGCACTGTCCAGTACCCCTCCCGAGGACTGCAAGAAGGCCGGGTACTCTGCACTGCTATGGCAAACCGTCCGGCGCCTCGTGGGGGGGGAGCAGTGCCCCACCAACACCATTTACGGTGCGGGTGGAGGCCTGCTGACCTCGACGGGGGATGTCGTTGGACGGTGGACGGAATATTTTGAGGATCTCCTTAATCCCGTCTTCCGAAGAGGAAGTAGAGACCGGGGACTCGGAGACTTGCTCATCCATGACCCAAGCTGAAGTCACTGAGGTTGTTCGCAAACTCCTCGGTGGCAGGGCTCCGGGGGTGGATGAGATCAGCTCTGAGTACCTAAAGTATCTGGATGTTGTTGGACTGTTTTGGTTGACACGTCTCTGCAACATTGCGTGACCCAACCGTGCCTCTGGACTGGCAGACCGGGGTGGTTGTCCCTCTGTTCAAGAAGGGGGACCTGAGAGTGTGTTCCAACTACAGAGGGATCACACTCCTCAGCCTCCCGGGTAAGGTCTATTCCAAGGTACTGGAGAGGAGAATCCGGACCGATAGTCGAACCTCTGATTCAGGAGGAGCAGAGCGGTTTTCGTCCCGGTCGTGGAACACTGGACCAGCTCTATACCCTCCACCGGGTGCTCGAGGGCTCATGGGAGTTTGCCCAACCAGTCCACATGTGCTTTGTGGATCTGTAGAAGGCTTTCGACCGTGTCCCTTGGGGGGTGCTCCGGGAGTACGGGGTCCGAGGCCCTTTGCTCAGGGCTGTCCGGTCCCTGTATGACCGGAGCAGGAGCTGTGTTCGCATTGCCAGCAGTAAGTCAGACCTGTTCCCAGTGCATGTTGGACTCCGCCAGGGCTGCCCTTTGTCACCGGTTCTGTTCATAATTTTTATGGACAGAATTTCTAGGCGCAGTCGGGTCGGAGGGTGTCCGGTTTGGGGACCACAGGATTCCATCTCTGCTGTTTGCAGACGATGTTGTCCTGATGGCTCCATCAAACCCGGACCTGCAACATGCACTGGGGCGGTTTTCAGCCGAGTGTGAAGCGGCTGGGATGAGAATCAGCACCTCCAAATCCGAGGCCATGGTTCTCGACCGGAAAAAGGTGGCTTGCCCTCTCCAGGTGGGTGGGGAGTCCTTGCCCCAAGTGGAGGAGTTCAAGTATCTCGGGGTCTTGTTCACGAGTGAGGGAAGGATGGACCGTGAGATCGACAGGCGGATCGGTGCAGCGGCTGCAGTGACGCAGTCGCTGCATCGGACCGTTGTGGTAAAGAGCGAGCTGAGCAGAAAGGCAAGCGGTCGAAATGAGTTTCCTCCGCTGGGTGGCTGGGCGCTCCCTTAGAGATAGGGTGAGGAGCTCGGCCGCACGGGGGGAACCCGGAGTAGAGCCGCTGCTCCTCCACGTCGAGAGGAGCCAGCTGAGTTGGCTCGGGCATCTGTTTCGGATGCCTCCTGGGCGCCTCCTGGGCGCCTCCCTCGGGAGGTGTTTCAGGCATGTCCCACCGGGAAGAGGCCCGGGGAAGACCCAGGCCAGCAGAGAGACATATTCTCTCCAGCGTGTCCTGGGTCTTCCCATGTCTCTCGGCTGGCCTGGGAACGCCTCAGGATCCCCCCGGAGGAGTTGGAGGAAGTGTCTGGGGAGTAGGAAGTCTGGGAGTCCCTGCTCAGACTGCTGACCCGGCCCCGGATAAAGCGGGAGAAGATGGATGGATGCCATGCTATTTTCCTTTTGTCAATTGTGGCCTTCGATAATTGATACCTTGCAGTGACATGACTCTTGAGGGGAACAATTGTCTTAAAGAGGACAGTAGTAGAAAAAGCTTCAGTTGTAGTCATCTGGACTCAGTTTGAAAAAAATAGACGTTTCGACTCTCATCCAAGAGTCATTGTCAATAAAAGAATTTAGATCGAGAACTCCGATATTAATACTGTTCTGTGGTAAGACCCGCCCATTGGGAGGAGCCTTCCTGAAGTAGAAAGAGTTGTTTGTTTCAACAGAAACTCCCCCCTTGTATCTACCGAGCTAGCCTATTCAGAATTCAGAATTAGAATCCTCTTTGTCTTTGTGAGACCCTGGCTCAACCACCCTGAGTGCCTGATTAGCATTTAAATGTCCTGGTCCTGGTCCTCTACCTTACCTTTCACTGAACCCCTGGAAAGGTGGAGGACCAGGACCAGGACATTTAAATGCTAATCAGGTACTCAGGGTGGTTGAGCCAGGGTCTCACAAAGACAAAGAGGATTCTAATAGCCCATTAAAATTCTGAATAGGCTAGCTCGGTAGATACAAGGGGGGAGTTTCTGTTGAAACAAACAACTCTTTCTACTTCAGGAAGGCTCCTCCCAATGGGCGGGTCTTACCACAGAACAGTATTAATATCGGAGTTCTCGATCTAAATTCTTTTATTGACAATGACTCTTGGATGAGAGTCGAAACGTCTATTTTTTCAAACTGAGTCCAGATGACTACAACTGAAGCTTTTTCTACTATGGAACACGCCTGGACGAATGAGGGATTACACCGACTTAAAGAGGACAGTTCCACGGTTAACATATAGACGCAATGCAGTGGTTTTAAGTTTCAAGGTTAGTAGATGGTATGAAACTTATAGAGCACACTAATAGGACACTGATCATCAATATGACAATGGTCAGGTGATTTTTCATCTAAAGTATATGTAACTCACTGAAAAAAATATCTTGGTTCATGTTGGGCACTGCGTTAAAGCCATTTAAAGGTGGTTCAGATTAAAGTCTCATTTAAGTGGCCACAATTAGCGTTAGCGTTGACTTGTTTAGCACAGTTTAAAATGTATGTAACTGGTAACTAAAATGTGCCATTTGTGTGTAAATGTTCTGCCTTTTGGATAAAATGTAACTTATTGTAGGGTTTTATTGTCCATCTGCACCAATCTGAGCTGGAGGATGTCTTTACTTTCCTCTCTCCTTTTGATAATTCTGAGTTGCTTGTTTTAGGTGACACAAACATCAATTGGTTATCCAAAACTTCTGACAGTCTAAAAAACTATTGTAAAGAATTTAACCTCACAACGTATTACTGCTCCCACCCAACTGGACCCTAAAGATTCACTTAAAGCAACATTACTGGACATCAACGTAAGCCACAAGCCTCAGAATTATCAATGTAGTGGTGTCTTTCCTCTAGATTTTAGTACCACTGTCCTATTGGTGTGTGCGGAACACCAAATGTATTAAATCCAAATACAGTGAAACTTAAAAAGATCCTATAAGCGTTTTAATGAACAAGCATATCTGTATTGATCTATAGTGACATTGGTTTTACCACTAGTATTCCAGAACCCAACTCATTAAAACATTTAATGATATGACTGATAAACATATCCCTTTTAAAAGAGTCAGGGTCAAAAATAAGAATAATCCCTGGTTCTGTCCAGACATTGTGGCATTATCTCGAGACCATGACAAAGCCTGGGCAAAAGCCAAGGCAACCAAATCAGCAGCAGATTGGCAGCAGTTTTGTCAAAAGCGCAATAAATATGTCACTTCTGTTCGTAATGCCAAAACATCTCCCTACGTCAAAACTTTCACAGAATCACAGGGCAATTCTGCAAAATGTTGGCAAACGGTTAAATCCTTATCTCAAAATTCTACCCCCTTTTTAGCAAATTAAATTATTAAAGATTCAATCTGCTTGACAACAAAAAAGATATTTGTGATGCATTTAATAAGCACTTTGCTGACGCTGGAAATATCTTTGATGCTGCTGCTCCACCTGTTCTTTCCCAAATACATGAGAATAGACCTGATGATCAAGTATTTTCCCTTAAGCTAAAATACAGTTACAAATTACATAAAGTTACAATTTATATAAACTCAATTGGACATAATCTAAAACACAGTTGCATCCACTTGTATGCAAATTATGCAATTCTGTGTGCTTAGGCACTCCATTAAACAAAACTGTTAATTCTAAAATTAGTAATGAATTCAAATAAAACAAAATGTATTCTGTTCTCCAAAAGACACTCTAGAGACCCAAAAAATATATCTATTCTTAGGCTTGATGGTAATATGATTGAACAAGTACCCCATTACAAATACTTGTGCATCTGGATTGATGATAAACTCTCCTTCAATAAACAGAGAAACTTCAAAGAGCTGACAAATAATCTTAAAGCCAGATTGTCATTCTTCTTTAGAAGTAAAATGCTTTCCCCTTCACTGTAGAAAACAGTTAATCCAGGCTACATTTCGTTCAGTTCTCGATTATGGTAATATTATATATATGCATTCTACAGCAACAGTGTTAAAACCTCTGAACTCAGTTTATCACTCAGCTCTAAGGTTCTTTACAGGAGAAGGAGACAGAACTCAACACTGTGAATTATTCTCTAAAGTAGAATGGCAATCATTGGGTGCAAGACGAGAACAGCACTGCCTTTTGTTTGTGTATAAGGCTCTAGTTGGTATTTTGCCTGATTATTTATCCAGTTTATTGCTCATTAGTTCAAGTATTCACTGTTTGAGGTCTCAGGACATTTTTATCTTACAATCCCATCGTGGTAACACAGACAGGAAAAAAGGCTTTCATCAACTTTGCTCCCTCCCTGTGGAACAAAACAGAGACTTTTTTAAATTAAATCATTTTATGCCTTTTAATGATTTTAAAGCACTGGTCAAGGACTACCCTCAGTGGCAATGCACTTGTTTTACATAATTGTATCTCATGTTTAAATGTGTTTTCATGGATTGATTAATTTATTGATCGTTTTATTTGTGTTTTAGTGTCCTATGTTTGTTGTTTATTCTGTGTTGTGTTTTAACAGGGTACCCATGAAAAAGAGAACTTTTCTCATTGGGTTTTCCCTGTATAAATAAATAAATTAAATGAATAGAGGGATTCTGTTATAGACCTAAGCATTGCTGTAATTTTCAACTTATTTTTCAACTTCTTCAAACTGCAAATGTATGATATTTGCCACTAGTCTACAATGGCAAACTAATTTGTAATTAGACTTATGCCGGACATGCGCATGTTTATGCCAGCTTCTCGCAGTAGGTTGAAGATTTGTTTCCATGGTGATCTGGGTCATTCGCTCAGAGCTGTGCATTGTTGTGTTCCAGTTTGAACTGGTTTCAGCCAGCCTCGTGCGCATGCGCAGTTGGTGTAAACAGGAAGAACAGCTAAAACCAGGTCAGAGAAATCAAAAGACCGATTGTGCGTTTACCGAAGAATATTATCTTAAATTGAACTTTTGTAGTATATGCAAATGTCACCGTCAAGTACGGGGTATATGATTTGGTTGTATTTTGGTGAAATACTGCGACAGACCAAATTGTGAAGTAGCGTTAGTCTTCAACGGCGACGCGATCGCTCCTGAATTTGCTTGTCTGCTTTGCCTGCTGACCTAAATTATTAACATATTGAGGTGATCCAGAACGTAGTAGTTTTCCAGCGATGGTTCAAAAGGATAAGACTGTAGAGGCCTCACAAATCGACGGTGATCCAACCACCAGCCCGATCTCCGTGGAGGCTTGTGTCGAGGCCCCAAGCTCGGCCCAAGAGTCCAGCCATGGAGCCGAGCTGTCGGATCAGAGGAAATTCATCAGCGGGGTTGTGGAAGGTAATGTTTAACACCGGAGTTCAGTTTTTCTGTCTCAAACATATAAACCAGAAATAAGATACACACTAGGACCTCTATCCTTCCCTAATGCACATTTTCACATTTTGCTGTTATGATAAAGGGTTTTACGGTCGTCCATGGACAATGGAGCAAAGAAAAGAACTATTCAGGAGGTATGTCCTTCTACTGTGTTTAAAGTAACTATACATAACAATTTCTTAAATAATTTCTACCTGTTCATAGGGAGCAGAAGTGGGGACTGAACACATACTTGTATGCACCTAAAGATGACTACAAACACAGAATGTTTTGGCGAGAGCTGTACTCCGTGGAAGAAGCTGGTAAAGTAAATTTATGTTACATTGCCCTTGTTCAATGTTTTCTATCGATGTTTGCATTGATTTCCTTGTTTTCTTTTATCACAGAGCAGCTCATGACCCTTATTGGTGCAGCAAAAGAGCATGGTATAGAGTTTATCTACGCCATATCACCTGGACTAGATATAACCTTCTCCAATCAGAAAGAAGTTTCTGCTCTTAAAAGAAAATTGGATCAGGCAAGTATGATTTCAACTGTCTGCTCTACTCAGCTCGGCTCCGTGTTACTAACACTTCTGTGGTAAACACTATTTTATAATGCTGAATATTTCCCACACCTTTCTGTCTTTTTAGGTTACACATTTTGGCTGCAAGTCTTTTGCCTTACTTTTTGATGATATTGATCCCAACATGTGCCCTGCTGACAAGGAAGTTTTTAGCTCATTTGCACATGCTCAAGTTTCAATCACAAATGAAATCTACCAATATCTGGGAGAGCCACAGACATTCCTCTTTTGCCCTACAGGTAAAAAGAAAAGGCTTTATGTAAAAAAGGAAATGGACACCTCTAGTTCAGTATGAGGTTAAATAATAGTTTGTATCTTCTGATGTCTCAGAGTACTGTGGAACCTTCTGCTTCCCAAATGTTCCTCAGTCGCCTTACCTCCATACGGTTGGAGAAAAGCTACTGCTTGGTGTAGATGTACTTTGGACAGGTGAGCATCGTCTGTATACATTCCTCAGTATATGATCCTGTGATGAAGTCCTTACAAGGTTTTATTGATCCAAATTATTATTTTGTTCAAGGTCCAAAAGTTGTGTCCAAAGACATCTCAGTGGAGTCTATTGAGGAAGTTTCTAAAATCCTCAGAAGAGCACCAGTAATCTGGGATAACATTCATGCAAATGATTATGACCAGAAGAGGTTATTTCTGGGACCATACAAGGGTCGGTCAACCGAGCTTATCCCTAGACTGAAAGGAGTCCTTACTAACCCCAATTGCGAGTTTGAATCCAACTTTGTAGCTATCCACACTCTTGCCACGTGGTATAAATCAAACATGAATGGTGTCCGCAAAGATGTTGTTATGAGTATGTACTGGTCACTAATATTTATATCCAGAAATAATAGTAGATACAATGAATAACGGTGTAAAACTTTTTCCAGCGGATGGTGAAGACAGCACTGTTTCTATACAAATAAAATTGGAGAATGAAGGCAGTGATGAAGAACTAGAGACAGACGTGCTCTACAGCCCACAACTGGCCTTAAAACTTGCCCTAACTGAATGGCTAGGAGAATTTGGTGTGCCACACCAATATGATAGTAAGCATACTCACAAGACTATTGTTTTCTGTATATTTGATGAACCTAATGAACACATTTATTTACTCAGGCCGGCAGGTACCCCAAAGTGGGGCAAAAAGCACAACCCTAGCTATGTCATCAATGGCTGCTTCATCCCTCTGCTCATCTACGACAGTAACAACAGTCTTTCAGCAACCAATTATGTCTCCCGCAATCCCCTCCTTGTGTCTGGATCCATTATCTCTTCCTTTGACAAAACACACGGAAGAAGTGGAGGTAAAACCAGTTTACATCTTGATTTATTTTTAAATGAAGTACATTTAAAAATAAACTTTAACATTTTCATGTGCTCGAAGGTGGAGACGGAGAAAAAGGATTCTGAGGAAGAGCCCATGGAAATGGTTGTTGAGAAGCAGGATGATACAGTACCCGAGGTGCAGACAGACTCTGAGGATAAGCAGGTTAGTCCTATTCAGAATGAGAAGATGGCTGAGGACCTGAAGCCCATGGATACGGACAAAGAGAGCCTCACAGAGTTAAAGTCTCCTGAAGAATCTATTCAAGAAGACTCTGGGGATATAGCCCCAATGCAGACCGATGAACAGCTTAAACTGGTATTCCTGTCATTTGAGATTTTAAATCACAACTTAAGTACTCAGTATATTTGGGAAAACTAACAGTCTTCTATTGTTGTTTCATGTAGGATGTTTTTGTGCCTGGTCCTGATGAGAAGCCATTATTTATAGCAGAGCCTCTCACAATTGAGGATCTGGCCTTGTTGGCAGAACTTTTTTATCTTCCATACGAACATGGGCCCAAATCCATTCAAATGCTGAAGGAGTTCAACTGGCTCCGGGCAAATAGCAGTTTTGTCAGCGTCAACTGCAAAAGTAAAGATGATGAAAAGGTAAATGTTTACGTGCTCGCCGATTGTGCCGTGGTAAATGGTGTTTTCTGAATGTCTATACCTTATCTCTTCCCATTTCACATTATAACTTCCGTATCTGATAAAGCCAGTCAGAAAAATAGAGAGAGAAAAAGTTAATTAATGTTGATTGTTTTATAGATGTATGGGGGGTTCTTATGTTAAACCTGCCCAAGGACTACAGATGAAAATGAGCTACTTGCTAAATCTGGTACAGAAATTAATGTTGTCAGTGCACTGTCCTTGTTTTAAATAAATAAATAAATGAATTCTTCCTACAAAATGGTGGATAGGTGCTACCATTAGAATCCTCTAGGTGGTGTGGTTGCACCAAGTGTGCCATCTTACTCTCAGATTTGTAATGTTTCTTTTTTAAATTCAAGTTAATGCACTGAGGTTAATGAATCATAATTTGTATTTTCTACAGATGACAGAATGGAAGACAAGAGCCGAGAAGTTTGAAGAGATGTGCTGCTCCGTTATACATATGTTTACACGCCTTTCCAATTCAGCCAACAGAACCATCCTCTACGACCTCTACTCGTACATCTGGGACATCAAGAGCATCATTTCTATGGTGAAGTCGTTTGTCCAGTGGCTAGGTATGTATAAGGAAACGGTGCTATCAATGTTATACCATTGAGCAGCACGTAACACGTAGCAGCGAAATACGAAATCTCATAACTAAATTTTATGCACGTATTTAACATTTTAGTTTAGTAATATGTAGGTAATTAATTAAAATAAAGGTTTTACATTCTTCACACATAGTATATGTACCACAAGATGACGTCAAGACTAAAAATTGTTAGTGAGCTTCATTGCTTTTACCGTAAATGGCAATTAAATCTGATCACATTTTGCCATTTTGGAATAGAGTAGAAGGTCGCAGACCAGACATGGGTCTCATTTTCTTAAGTCTAACATGTTTTACTTTGGACTGAATGCCACTTGCATGGCACAATTCATTATTAATTTCCACATAAAGTCTCTTTATGGCAAAGACCCAAGCATGGTGTTGCTGCTTGCTGTGTATTCAGTATACACTGTCTGTGGGGACGGGCACTAGGGGAAGGCCATCTCCTCCATGCCCTACCGCGCGCGCGAGCGAGCTTGGAGAGCAAGTTGAGTGAGTGACTGACTGTGAGAGGCCATTCTGGTGCATATAACACATGTGTTTTGGTTTTTAATTGACCTCACTGTTGTTTCTTGAGGTGTGCCTCCTCTGAGTACTCTCAGACAGAGGTTGTACTTGACCTGTGTCATGTTGTACATCAGTCTTTTCTCTCTGTTCCTCTTTCTTGGTTTTCATTCTTTTTGCACCTTTTTAGATGCAACAAGATACAGTCGAAGTATTCATTGATAAAACAATATATAACTGAAAATACATTTTCAAACTAAGAAGCACCAGCATGGTCTGTTGGTTACTTCCTGTAACCCAGTTACATTCACAGGTTTCTATCTTATCCGGCTAAACATGACGACTTTAGCCATGGTACACAGCAAGCAGCACATCCACATGGACAAAGCCATATAAGGCAAGAGGCTTTAACTGCTTTGAGCCTGAAAATATGTAATTGATTATTTTAGCCCTCTTTTGGATATTTGGTTCATACACATGATCATAACATTTCCTCCAATTTATAGCTGTGCAGATGGCACTCAGTCACTTCCTGGTTACTGTACTAAGAATACTAATGAATATTTCTACTGTTTTCTCCCCTCACTATGTACAGATGGAAGAATCCAGTCCAAAGTTTCTACTGCTGTTGGATCGACAGTGGGCGATGTATACAAATTGCTGGCGTTTGTGTAAAATATATTTATGCTAAATTGTTTTTAAAAAATAAGCTAATTGAAGGTTTTAAGATATTTTGGAGAAATTGAACTGTCCTCTGGATGAAGTCACATTTTGCGCAGCGATTTAGGTGCAGACATTTAAGTGAAAAATTAACTAAAATTTCTCCTCGGCAGCATCTTTCTAACAATTGTTTTGTTTCTGTCAGTAGGCCTGTAGAAATGACTCAGCATGATGCACCTATTCAGGGGAATTTGCACTTGAAAATGAATCCGTTGCACACCATCCAATTTGTTCAGGAATGTGTGTTTGAGGGACAGGCATAGAATGGCAAAAATGAGCAATACTGTATTCAATGTAGCGCTTACTCAAAAAGATGAGGGCCATACACTCTTTGTATCTTAGTGGGCTTTTGGTCTTTTGGCTGGGCGAGTACAGAGTTCCTTCCCTTAGGTGCATCTCTTGGCTTTGTTGTGCCGGTCTCTATTTGAAGCAGTGCTGGATGTTTTTCTGTATGCTGCGTTTGTCTGGTCACATGACAGTTTATCATAAGTTAGATGTAATTGTTGATGAGGGGGTTTTGAATTATGGTAAGATTTGAACATTGATCGTGAGAGGGGCATTAAAGTGGGTTATTCCCTGTTGGTCCTGAGGAGGACTCGTGCTGAGCCAGTCATGTGACAAGGCAGGTTTTAGAAATGTGACTTCACTTGAGGTGGGGTGATAGCAGCTGAAGCTTACTTTATAAACAGATGTGGCTAGTAACAGTATTAGGTTTTGGAAATGCCTACAGTTTGTTGTCATACAATTACTGCGCTTATTACTTGTTGGCCTGTGCCAAAGAGTTGTTTTCGAATGTTGAAATTAAATTTTACACCTCCACCTCCAAATAGTTGATCAGGATAACTATCATGGCTCCAAAGTTTGTATTTGTAAGCTTTTGTTGCTTGAAACCCCTGAAGTATTAGAAATTATGTTAAATGTTCTTATCCCGAACTAGGTTGATTTATGTTTCTTGGTTACAAGTAATACAAAAATATGTGGAATTAGACACATTTGACCCTTCGCCCCATCTACTCATTTCTCTCATCTGTATCAGAGAGCCCAACTCTGTGGTAACAATCTCCGCTTGGCTCTGCTCCTAACAGGGTGTCGTAGTCAGTCCTCAGCACAATTCCTTAAAGGAGACCAAGAGCCCTCGGCCTTTAGGGGAGGTCTAGCAGGAGAGTTCCAGGTATCTAATGCACTTAAGTCACAGCTATGAAAACGAGTGCTATCAGCAAAGTGGTAATGTTGGTCAAATCTGCAAGCATAAAGGGTTTGGTCTGTCTAAGGTGAGCTGATGTCTTAGACACAAATTTAGAATTCACATTTGTATTGTATACTGTCACTCCTGGGCATTGTTATGCCTCAGTTAAACATAAAATACAGAACAAAATACAATAGTTGAATGCACCTTTTTATATTTTCAGCAACTGACCAAGGAGATGCTGCTTTTCCGAGCGCAAGCGGCGCAAGCGAGCATGACTAGGTTTATCATGATGACACGTCATTTCTTTGCAGGAAAAGTATACAGATTACCAGCCCTACTCTTTGTAAGCGCAAGCAGCAGCATCGCAGCGCAAGCGGTACGCAAGCATGTTTTCAATGGGTATACTCCAGGATCAAATCTTCCTGTGGCACCAGTCTTGGAGAGTAACCAGACTCGCATTGTCTGGAGAGTGAATGTAATTTTGCCTTGGCATTTTTTTTTTTTTTTTTTTTTTTTTTGGAGTTCTCCACTCTGCGCATGCTTCATTATTTTTCTCAACAGGACTTTGCGCAGCGAAAAAATGCGATGCCTCAAAAGGGACAGAAGCATCTCCTTCAGTCAGTAAAAACTTAGTCAGACCAAAGTACAACCCACTTATTACAGAATTTGTAAAGGAATCTGATGTACTGTGTAAATATTGTCTGAAACACCTGTGGGGAAGTGTTTGCTTGTTGTCCACTGTCAAATGAACAGGGCAATAGTTAATTTGTTATTTTTAAAAGTACTGTAAATCAAGTAAGAGCGTTTGGCATTGTGCCTCTTCTTTTAATAGTGGCACAATTGCAGCAAATACATTGAGTCAACAAAAGATATCACACAGAGAAACTAATCCTTCCTTTTTTGAAATCCACAGAGATTGTTGCCAATAGATGGGGCAAACGATCTCTTCTACCAGCCTCCACCCTCTCTCCCAACATCCAAAATCTATTCCATAAGACCATACTACCCCAAAGATGAGGTAAGGCACATTTTAATCATTATAATGTAGATACCCTTACTAGCTTATATTCTAATATAGTTTAAGAATTTATATTTCATTTTTTGAAATGCAAATACATTTCATTTCAAACTACTCTCTTCAGGTTGCTGTTTATAAAATCTGTAAAGAAATGTATTTTGAGGGAATGGATGATCTTTTCTCTGATCAGGATCCAGACCTCATAGGTGACAGGTAAAAAAAAAAAAAAAAAAATTCTCTGGACTCGTGTTGTTTTGCGACGAGGTCACATAAACTATCGTTTTCTTACAGATATGTGGGAGGTCTCCTCACCTTGAGTCCAGATTATGGATTTGTGCTAGAAGACGAGGACAGCATTTGCGGCTATGCACTTGGAACAGCAGATGTTAAGCCGTTTGTCAACAAGTGTAAGTTGAACTGGCTTCCCTTCATGCAGGAAAAATACCTCAAACCTGATGATGAAAAGGACCTGACCGAAGCTCAGGTAAGACTAATTTAAAGTGTAGTGTCTAGAAGCATTGGCCAAAGTGTGGTTGAAACCTTTGTGTCTGTATCATTTTGCAGAAAATTATGTTAAGTTTCCATGAAGAAGAAGAAGGTCTTCCAGAGTCATTTTTATCTAACTTTCCCTCACTTATCAAAGTAGACATTCATGCCAAGGTCACTGACCCCAGTGTAGCTAAAAGTATGATGGGATGTCTATTGTCCTCACTCAAAGCAAATGGTAGGTTTTACACACCTGTGGTTCTCTTTGCTCTAACCATGCTGCAATTACAACACAGAAACCGTTTTTAATTGCGGTATTTTTTCTTCCTTCTAAGGGTCTCATGGAGCTTTCTGCAAAGTCCGGCAGTCTGATAAAAGAATGTTGGACTTTTACGGTAAACTTGGATGTTTTGAAGTGGCAAAAATGGATGGTTTTCCCAAAGATGTCATCATTATGGGACGCAGCTTATAAAAAAAAAAAAAAAAAAAAAAAACAATACTGGGAAAACGTTATGCCAGCAATAGTTACCCTTATGAAGTGAACTCCAATCTGACATATTCCAATCCGGAGACCCAACATTAGTGTCAATGTCCCATGCTGTTTTGGCTTCTTGTGTTCAACACAGTTCATGTGAATTTGATAAACCAATAATTATGGCACATCATGCATTTATTTGCAGAGTACTTTTGTCTGAGGGGAGTAGCTTCTTGATAATTAAGCAATTCATGATCCTTCTGTAAAGTAAAACTGCCTGAGGAAGACGAGTTCTGTCTGGTTCTAATTTCAAAACTAAAACGTTAGTGGCAAATAGGATTATAGAATTCAAATAGAAATATAGAAAAAAATGTATTTTCAACTGCCTAAATGAATGACCGTTTGCTTTGTAAATTTTGCCTTTTTGCATTTGAGCAATTGTATTTTTGATTTTGGTCAATGCCTTTTGGTTTTGCCTTGAAGTTTTGTTATATTAAAGACAAGTTGTAATAGGGTGGTTTTCAAACACATTGTACTTATAACTTGGTAGTGATGTACTATTTATTGCAATCTTAAAATATCATATTGCTATGTAATAAATTCTTGGTTGTACAGGGTGGGTTTTGTTTTTAGTTATATATTTTTTCAGTTTATTCTAATTCAGCGATCTGTATCATACCTTGTAGATAACAATGTGGTTGTTTCGTTTCAACCCGTCTTTGTTGTCCCTGTATATTTTCAGATGAATGTCTTCTCAAACTGTAACATGCGCTTTTAGGAACACCAAGATGACTAAACCCTGTCAACTTTCACCAAAGTAGCACTGATGCTCACATTGTTGAACTGTGGGTCAAACTTGTTGGTCTTTTGTTTGTTGCACGTTTTACAAACTCATTCAGTTTAGTTATATTGATGGTTATCAAAAAGCACTTTGACCACAGTGTTCAGTTTGAAGATTTTCTCTTCTCGCTCTTCGGTAGCTGCGCCTGCCAATGTGATGTTTTATGTACATTTAGGATGTGTACATGCATGAAGTGTAATGCGTGTCATTACAATTACCTTATCTTCTGTTGCATAGAAATAGAGAAAAATAAGCATGCCACTTGCCTCTGTGTGCATAAAATGTACTATATTATACACTATTTGTAAATGCTGTCAAACAAAGTGTTATTATTTTTATACCTTGATTCAAAAATGTGTAACATGGTGTGTTCTGTTAAAGGAAGGCAAAGGCTGTTCAAATGTTGTTCCGCAGTTTGCTATTCTGATTTCTTGGTTTGTTATAGACGGACAAGACGTGAAGGGCTCAATTACATGCGAGTTCTCAGGCTTGAGGAGGGTGGATTAACCATTTTCAAAATTGTGTAAGATAAATAAGTGATAACAAACGTCATGAGTTCCTTGTGTGTCCTTTTTTTTGATAACCAGCATATTATTCAACAAAGTAAACTATTAATAAAGTGAAATAGTTAATCGACAGACAAGTTGGGTGTTTTGCCTTTATACTTTTGGATAAGTTCAGTTTCCTGGTTGATTGAAGCATCCTTTATTATAAAGGAGTGTCTATTTTGTGCCGAGGCTTCTGAAACTGCTGGGCTATTTGACCGCGCCGCGGTAACCTTATATAATATATCCACCTCATGAGATAATTATACATTTGACAGATCCAATCCATAGTGTTTCTGATCGGTCCCTGGACATGACATGGGAGTTGTTGTTGTTGTTGTTGTTGTTGTTTTATGGCGGTTGGCATCCGTTGTTGTTTTATGGCGGTTGGGAGTATAGATATTATAATACATCCATGCATGGGGCAAGGATCTGTGCTATAGAAGATCGCGTGATGATGACGTAAAAGTGACGCATAAATTGGTCGACAGGGCATTTATCTTTCTTCACGGGTTTAGTTCATGGCTTTAGTTTTAATTTCTTCTTAGGTTTTTTCTGAAAATGTCTTTCGAAGACGCGGACTCCGACCTCGGCCTGTGTGGACCATCAACGATGGAGCGATTCCTTTTCAGTAAGTCACTGTTTTCATGGAGCTCATTTGGCGCACACGTGGGTCCCTCTATCCTTACAATTAGCAGGACGTGCATCTATGTTGTTTCGTCCATCATAAATTCACGATTCATTCACAACTTTTTTTTTTTAACTTGTGTGTCCCAGGTTGCGAACTGTCCTCTAAAGTGCCGTTTTTCACTTTCCAAGGAGATGACGAGGATGACACGGAGCATTTCCTTGAGTTTAGGACAGTATGTACATTGTGCATTTTGATCCTCTCTTTTAAAGAAGCGTTGGGTTCTACCGTGCTGTACGCGTTTCATTTGAGTTCTATTAATGTCCTGTGAAATGAATTGTGTTAAAGGTGTGTTTGGGAGAAGGTGCAAAAGAGGAGTGCAACTTGGTGGAGGTGACAGCCATGAACTACCAGGGAAAGACCATCTCTGTTCCTGTAGCCAACCTTCACATTAACTGTCTCCCCATGGTAAGAATTCAAGCAAAAACATGGAACTGGCTTTATTGGTGTTTAGTCAAGCTGTGTACGATTATGGCAGTGAACACATTTAGGCCTTCTATAATTCGGAGATTAAACGGTGTTTGGTGCTGGGTTTATGATGTTTTGACTAGTAAACTCTTCCTTTTACTTGTTTTGCACTTGTGTTAGGTGACTTTGGGTGAATTTGAGCTCAAAGCACCTGTGACCATCCGTCTCAAAGCGGGGACCGGACCAGTAAATATTAGTGGCCTGCACCTCATTTGTAAGTTTTACCTCTACCGACTGTATATTAAAGTGGGAAAAAGTGAACGTCCGTTTGACCATGGGAGGAAAACTATGGTTTGAGTTGATGGTCCATTTCAAATGTATTCTTACATTTTCCAAATGACTAGGAATTTAATGTGACCTAATAATTTTTGACAACATTGTAAAAACAAATGGTCACATTTAATATAGTGCTTTTCTACCGTCAAGGCACTCAAATCGCTTAACATCAAGCAACCAGTCACCCACTCACACACACACGATCACTCACCAGATGTTCGCAGACATTGGAGGCGAGTAGGGTTAAGTGTCTTGCCCAAAGACATAACAGCAGTATTCCCCTGAGGCAGCTACGATCGCACCGCCAACCTGTGGGTCAGTGGATCTGACCGCTCTGCTGGGAGAGAGCGGGCCTTGAGGGGCAACAGTGGAAAAACAGATTAAGTTCATAGGGACTTTGCAATGTCCCAGCATCCTGTGTCCTTTGACCAATGTCCTTGGGCCCTCCTTCTCGGCCAGGAAAAACTGCAAAACCTCCTTAGGGAAAAAGTATAAACTTGGAGTTCCAGAGTGAAGATGAGGTCCGACTCTCACAGATTGACGCGAGACGGACAGTGGAGCTCAGACTCAGGAGGAGAACCAGTTCGTCCAGGCAGATGAAGAACCCTTCATATGGACTAGAGACCATTTCTATAGTGCGGTTGAAACTTTTTCTACAGTTTTACCCCTGGACAAATGTGTGATTAAATTGACTCGTTTGTAACATTTTATGGCTTTGTTAGTTCTCAATTATCCAATCAGAAAGCTGCAACATTGTCCCATTTTGTTACTCAAATTCTCCAATTAAAGCCAACCTTTGTGTCTGTCCAATTATGTCTTTTTAAAGATCTGTAATATTTCTGGGTGTTTTAACTGATAATATATATATATATTTTTTTTTAATTGTTGTTCTTCTTCTTGCAGCCTCACACGCTGAGGAGTCCGACCTGTCTGGAGAAGATGATGAGTTTGAAGACGATGAAGACTTGAGCCCCATAAAACCAGCAAAAAAGAAACAGAAACTGTAAACGTGACACTTGTTTTGTACCAGTTTTCTACTTTTCCCTTGCAGCCATGTGAGTAATCTGCTGGGCAGCAGCACAACCTCTGGTCTTCATGTTTGTCTTAACCAGCAATGTTTCTGAATTTCTTGGATGTTTATTTTGAATAAGCTGTCACACTGATTGTTATGGACATGACATTAAAGGAAAAACCTAACTATGAGTTAGCCACTCCCACTTTCCCCCTGTAATTTCGAGCCGGAAGAAAATTGTGGTTTTCTAATCAGAGTGATTAATAAAAATGTGACTTTGTGCATTTGTACATCTGAAGCTGTATTTTTGACTGGCACATCTGCAAACACACAGTATAGATTCCCTAATGAAGTATTGGTTCACTTGACAAACTTTGTTCAACAGCAACTTAACTTCACGACCATAACTTTATGTAGTCTTAGAAGAAAAGACAAAAAGTTCAGACAATGATTCTCTTCACCTGATCCTATATCCTGTGTTAATAATCACATGTACAGTAGCCACAGAGGTTGGGCTGATTAGGCTCTTTTGTTGAGGCTGTGGTAATAGGCTTCACAAAATGTTTTACACAATTGCAAATACTGAAAGTTTGCTTTCTGCATATTCAGGCGCAGAGTCCAAGCTAATATCCTTACATAGTGCTATTTCAGGTTTAGTACATCTGCTCTGTCACAGCCAGTTTGAACATGTCTGACCTTCATCTGTGCAGTAGGTGTTATCAACTTGATGTGGATCTTTATATTATAGATTTAGTTTTCAGTACTTCACTGGGTGATATTGGCAAACAAATGTATCATGATTTTTCTCATGAATACATATCAATCATGATTTTCTTTTTATCTTTATAGAAATGGCTTTCAATATTAATGTCAAACATAAACAAATGTTTGATAATTAAAAATCCTTTGAATAAGAACACAAGGGAAAATAAGCCTGACTATTTACTGGTTTATTCTTTGGGTCAGTTTAATTCCTGCTTTCTGGTCTTAATCAGTTTTTTTTTTTTTTTTTTTTTTAAATAATGAATTTCAAAGAACACAAATTCCAAACCAAGAAGAACCACAACCAACCAGACCACATACTTTTACTGACAGTGGAGAGCCCTAACCTCTCAGTTAAAACAACCCAAGCACGTCATTGACAATAGATGACTGAATCTACTCCATTGTTTTCATAAACTGAATTTCTAGGCGCAGTCAGGGGTCGGAGGGTGTCCGGTTTGGGGACCACAGGATCTCATCTCTGCTGTTTGCAGATGATGTCCTGATGGCTCCATCAAACCCGGACCTGCAACATGCACTGGGACGGTTTGCAGCCGAGTGTGAAGCGGCTGGGATGAGAATCAGTACCTCCAAATCCGAGGTCGTGGTTCTTGACCGGAAAAAGGTAGCTTGCCCTCTTCAGGTGGGTGGGGTGTCCTTGCCCCAAGTGGAGGAGTTCAAGAATCTCGGGGTCTTGAAGGCTGAGTGAAGGCTGGAGCGTGAGATCGACAGGTGGATCAGTGCAGCGGCTGCAGTGACGCAGTCGCTGCATCAGACTGTTGTGGTAAAGAAGGAGCTGAGTCGAAAGGCAAAGCTCTCAATTTACTGTTCAATCTAAGTTCCTGCCCTCACCTATGGTCATGAGCTTTGGGTATACAAGCGGGCGCTCCTAAGAGATGGGGCATGTGACTCTTCACCCTCAGTAGAAAAAGCTTCAGTTGTAGTCATCTGGACTCAGTTAGAAAAAATAGACGTTTCGACTCTCATCCAAGAGTCATTGTCAATAAAAGAATTTAGGTCGAGAACTCCGATATTAATACTGTTCTGTGGTAAGACCCGCCCATTGGGCGGAGCCTTCCTTAAGTAGAAGGAGTTGTTTGTTTCAACAGAAACTCCCCCCTTGTATCTACCGAGCTAGCCTATTCAGAATTTTAATGGGCTATTAGAATCCTCTTTGTCTTTGTGAGACCCTGGCTCAACCACCCTGAGTACCTGATTAGCATCTACATGTCCTGGTCCTGGTCCTCTACCTTTCCAGGGGTTCAGTAACCCATTATAGATACCAGGAAGATTGAATCTGAGCCCTCCATTTCTGTTTAAAGAAGGTCTTTCTTTTTTAACAAAAATAGCTTCCTTGACTCCTCTTTCAAACCATCTTTTCTCCCTGCTTAAAACCTTCACCTCACCGTCTTCAAACGAGTGATTAGAGGCTTCAAGATGGAGATGCACGGCGCTCTGAGGTCCTGAACTTGTATTTCTTCTGTGCTGATAAAGCCTCTTGTGTAGAGGCTGTTTAGTCTCACCTATGTAACGTTCTTTACAGCTTTCTTCACTGCATTGGATCGAATAAACTACATTGCTCTGTTTTTGAGTCGGCAACTTGTCCTTAGGGTGAACCAGTTTTTGTCTTAAAGTGTTCGTCCAGGCGTATGGAACACGCCTGGACGAATGAGGGATTACACCGACATATCTTCACCCTCAGTTTATACTTTTTGAAATCTTGCAACATCTGGATGTCACTGCACCTGCTTTGTTCTTTCACACCTATTCGAATATAGTGTGTTCATTATATATTCAGTTACTTTATTCTGTAGATATCAGTGACACATTTGTTTTGTTTATTTCTTGTTTGTTAAGGCCTTCTTGAGATTGTTAGATTATTTTTCAATCAATAGTTTGTCCTAATGTAGGTCAATTTGTTTAGTCCGTTTGGTTTCTTAAAGATTACACACACAAAAACTACAAAGCTGCAGCCAGGTAACAATAGGATTTCTATGGCCCATTACAGGGCCGTTAGGGTAAACAAAGTAGGTTTCAGGTGACACTATTACAGACTATTATCAGGAGGTTCCACCCGGTGGGCAGAGCTTACTCAACAGTAAGATTTAGATCCATAGATTGAGAAAAATGTCCTGTTTTTTCTAAAACCAGTCATCCAGATGACAAACACTGAAGCTTTTTCTACAAACTAGTAAAATGTATATCAGTCCTATAGTCTTATATTTTGTGAAATATGAAAATTGTTCTTTTAATATAGGCCTCTTGCAATGTATTGTTCTAGTATGTTTTATCAATAAGTCACACAAAGATGGGGTCCAAAAGGCAAATGCTAATACTGTATGATGCCACACAATAAACACCCCTCTACAATATATGTCCCTCCCACTTTTGTGCTATGTTTTAATAACGCAATGCTGGTTGAATAAAATCAGTTGCATAGTATGAATATATAACAATTAATTTCACTTTCCATGGTGCTCAGTCTGTTGAATCGAAATGGGGGAGGTGTGACAGATAACATGACTGCACTGTCCCTTGAGAAGATTTGATCAATATTATCTTTCTGGAACTTGACAACTTGCTCCAATAATAAACCCTTGAAAGAGATTTCGATCTCAATGGGTTTACTTGGAGCTTACTCATGAGCTTTGGGTGATGACTGTAAGGACAAGATCGCAGATACAAATGGTCGAAATGAGTTTTCTCCGCAGGGTGGCTGGGCGCTCCCTTAGAGATAAGGTGAGGAGCTCAGTCACACGGGAGGAGCTTGGAGTAGAGCTGCTGCTCTAGAGCCAGCTGAGGTGACACAGGCATCTGTTCCGGACGCCTCCTGGGCGCCTGTTTTGGGCATGTCCCACCGGGAAGAGGCCCCGGGAAGACCCAGGACACGCTGGAGGGACTATGTCTCTCGGCTGGCCTGGGAACGCTTCGGCTCCCCCTGGAGGAGCTGGGAGAGGCAAGTCTCTGCTCAGACTGCTCCGTCACCCGGCCCCGGATAAGCGGAAGAAGATGGATGGATGGTTGGATGGGTTTACCTGGTTAAATGAAGGTTAATAAATAAGAGAACAAAAAGGAAAAAAATTACTGAGCCAGAGACTTTTGTTGTTGTTTTGCTTTTACATCTAAGAAAAGAGCACCTATTGGATTTGGTTACAGTATTTGCTTGATGTCATTAAAAGGAAACAGAGTTATATGAACACTTGCTCATATAACTTATTTAGTTTAGCTCATGGCAACTGTAACTGTGCTTCAGAAATTCATACAGTTCAATATAGAGTCTTTAATTATAAAATCTTTTTTCAGCGCAACTGAGAAATGCAGACACAAATTTGCTTTTTGTCTCCTTACATTACAGCAGACACTGCACTGATCCAGAAAACATGCATTTGTTGTTTTTATTTGTTTCCATAATGTTTTGTAGAAGACGGTCCATAGAGTCCATTAAAGTCTGAGTGTCTGTTGGACTGTGGTGCGTCCATCACGCTGTGCATTGGAAAATGATGCAGAGGCTGACTCAGGGGAATGGAGTGATGACTGAAGTCTTGAGAGGACAGAGAGGAGAAGTGCTCCGTCGGAGTATAAGGAGCACCAGTGCGTGCAGGCACGGCCCGGGAGCAGCAGCAGTTATTCAGAGTACACAGCAGCTTTCTCCCTTCAAACATGGTGGCTGGTTCGGAGGCACTTCCTCTGAGAGAATGGGAAGAAGGAAAAACAGTCCCTGAGTGGTGACTGGAGCCGGGGCCAACGGCCAGCTGGTGGTGAGAGGAAGTATCCAGCAGCTGCCTCTGACTGGGGCCACTGTGGGGGCTCGGCAACAGGCTGTCACAGGAATACATTGCACTGCGAGTATGGTCAGGAAGCAGAGGCCTTTTACTGCCGTAAAGTAAAGATGAAGGATCATTTTTGTCTGAAAAGGCCACACTGTATTTTCTTTTGCTCAACCCAGAAGAGGTTGTTGTATGCATGTAGACTGAACTGCAGTGAGACTGGACAAGTTCAAGAACAGACGCGTCACTGATTGGCACTGAAAAACAGAAGTTAGACAAAATTAGGTGTAAAACATTACACAATTAAGGGTAACTGTAGTTCTTTCGTACCATCAAGTATTTTTCGCAGATGTGTCTCTCTTGCCACCAGTTCAGACCGAAACTGATGACAGCTGAGCTTCCCGACTGTGAGAGGAGGAATGGCACTATTGAGATGAGAGTGTGACCTGAGAAAAACAGATCCACAAGAACGTCAAAGTCAAACCTTAGCCCTTTTTACAGTTTATGTAGCATTTAAGTCACCTGTTCATCATAAGTTGGTATGGCTTTGTGTTCTGAAACAATACAGTGACTTTTCATTTTGTACATCAGAATCTGAACATGAACAAATTGCCGAACAAACCTTCATGAAGTTGATGCTGTGTGATTTCTGAACGACTGTTTGCAGCGAGCAGATGAGTTTTGCGGCTTTTTGGCGCATGTCATTGAGCGTCACAACCTGCTGAGAGTTCTTCTTTATGTAAGAGCTGTAAGTGCCCTCCAGCACTTGCATGGTCTCAGTTTGGTTCAGCTCCAACAGCGCTTGCATTCGCTGGTATTGAGCCCGTACACACTCTTTTAACTGACAAATCGCTTCCTGAGGTGAAGACACAAGAGCAAGAGTAGATTACCCGAGAGCTCACACAAAATTGGCACTCAACTATAAAACTTATAGAAGGGTATAATAATATTCATTCGTGCCACTGCCTCTTTTATCTCAGCATGTAAGATATTGTTGTCACATTCATACATCCAAGTGCACAATAACAGTATACACTAGAGTGGGTTTCGAACTGCCAACATTATTACGTAGCATCAGTTAAAAGTTTGGCGGTAAATAGATGAAGAAAATTGTCACTGCCTTTATCAGAGTCTTGTCAGAGTCGAGCTTGGTGAGCTGCTCATCAATGTTCTGAACACGATCCTCCAGTTGGTCTTCGTGTTTCATTAGCATGGCCTGAGGAGACAAACAGACACATCAAATAAGACAAGAGTGTAAACATTCACAGCAGCTGTGAGACACAATTATTGTGTTTGTTAACCAGAAACACAAAGTTTTCAAAAGCTTGTCATTGCTAGCTACTACATTTAACATAAAGAGCCAGTAAACATTATTCTTATTGGCTTAAAGAATATGCACTCAATGATATAACTATTGGCAGAACTATTTCTAATTAACAGGCTCTACATGTGGAGTAGGGTACCTGCTGTCATGGAAACAAAGTATTTATATAAGAGCACTTTATATGAGGCATTGGTAAGAGAGTCTCCACCCTTTGTGCGTTCTCATTTTGCCACATGCATCACTGCCCTTGTTTGCTCTGGCCTCTGTCACTGACAGATCGTCATGTCTGTGTGCATAACGCAGGAGGCTGGTCTTCCTGTGCATGAGCTGTGCAGAAGAGCGAGAAGGGAAAGCTCTGCTTGCACCCATGTCAAGTGTAGACATTCATACAAAAACATGAATGATACGGAGTAGATACGAGGGATGTGGACAATGGACATTCCTGTGGTCTTTAGTGTCAATGTATCGATGTGTCGGTATAAGATAAGATATTCCTTTATTGTCCCACATGGGGAAATTTCATAAATTATTATTAAATTATTAAAAAGTATCTCAGCATCCGGCCACTTAGGCTGCTTTACCACTGGAGCTTTATGGAGACAAAATAACTTGTATATTCAGGGTGCCATGTTTAGTTAAGTTGAATTAGCTGTGTGTTCACAACTGCACACTATAAAAAACAAATGTAAAGAGGAGGCACCTTTTCTACACAGCAATCCTAAAGGGTGCATACTCTTTTGTTCTCCCAGAAAGGTTACTGGGCCTTCCTCATTTTGTAGTCCCTCCATGGTTCTAGTTTTATTTAGACGTTTCCCTAAAATAGCATTTGAACAGAAGCAACTGTAGCTCCGTGGACAGTGTGTGAAAGTCTACCGTGACTTTATCAAGATTAAACCCACCAATGATCACTTTCCCACTGTTCTATTTAGGCACACGCCAGGGGCTGCCAGGAAGCTCATGTTTAAATGAAGAGCTCGATGAACAGAGCCTCTTTCACAATCAGCTGACAACTATTCTCCACACTGGATGTCAACGGATGGCTCTGGGCAGTCTAGAGACTCACTCACTCCATTCACGACACATGGAACTGCAAACAGCAATGGTTTACTGTGGAATGAGGCGGGGCTTCTGCTGGAGGGCCACTCTTTTGTCTGTTTCCCCATCATAATATTGTGCTCAGTGTTACCGTCTCCTAAACCACCCATTTAAAGTCAAAGATGATTTACCAAAGATAACAATGCACATTACTTTCCTGTCCAAGGAATAAGAGATGCTTTGACCAACACCAGTAACAAGTTGAACATTTTTACAGGAATTATTATTTGAGGGCAACAAAGTGCATATTATTTTCAACAGTCTGAACAGTCAGTGCCAGGCCACTCTTAATCTACAAACTAGTGGTGTCACAATACTAATATTTATACTAAAACTCAATTTCGATCATAAGGAAAAGACTTGATAGTCAGAACCAAACAGCCAAAAAACTACCTGTGTATAGTTTTCAACACAACATACTTTATTTAATATTGCCATGTGGTCTTAAACAACTTCTGTTATAAAAACCTTTCTAAAACTATTCAGTAAAGATCTAATTGTGCCGTTTTTTGTGCAAGTATGTCCAAATTGCAAACCTGCAGTTGTCAGAGGCCAGAAAGATGGGTGGGTGCAGTTTGTGTGGACAGTGCAGCTGTGGAAAAGGCTGAACAGACTCCAACAACAACTCCAAGTCTAAGTAGCGGTTCACATTCTCCCAGAACTGGTCATCCTATGGGTGATCTGTTCTTCTGTATCTACCTCTGTATCTACCTGCGTTGCACCAATGAAATTTCCCCATGTGGGACAATAAAGGAATATCTTATCTTATCTTATCCACTTTAATACATAAAAAGCATTTGGGATCATTTGGGCGAAGCATATGGCCAAGACACAGTAATAGGCGAATTTGAAAGAGTTGAAAATATTCAGTATTTCACAGCCGTAAACAGCCCTTTTATTGCCCTCATGTGAAAATAACTCTCCCAGCACTGGTGAACATGACCAGATTGCATGTGAAAACTCCCACACTCAGATTGCATCATATGGTTCACCCAAAGTTAACGTGGATAAGTGGCTCTGGCTCAGAGTGGGATGTGTATGGAGGTGGTTACAAAAAGATGACAGAAAAGTCAGAGTAAAAGTATGACATGTGGGGAAACAATAGTGCCGTGAGGGATTATGGATGGAGTCTTGATTTGTTAAATGACTTTCATACCTGCATTTGTATCCGCTGCGTCTCCACATCGCAGACGGTGTGCCTTAGGCTGGTGCAGTGAGACATGCAGCAGAAGGGACACAGAGACACCTGCTCTTCCTCACAGTGCAACAGTCTGTACTCCTCATGACTGGGGCAGGTCCAGGCACTCAGCTCCTCTGCGTCCACTAGCAGGTGCCCCGGGGCCGCGCAGGGCTGCTGGAGGTGCGTGTGGATGTGGCTCTGGCAGCAGGGCTCTTTGCAGCGCAGACACACTTTGCGCACCGGCAGCGGGGGCCCTCGTCTGCAGAGGACACAGTGCAGCGCAGCGGGGACTTTCTCAGCGTTCAGCGCGTTGAAGCGCTTCACGATGTTGGCCAGATTAAAGTTCTTGTCCAGCGCGGGTTTAGGGTCATATTCGTGGTTGCATTCAGGGCAGCGCACAGCAGTGCCCTCTTTGGCCCAGGCCTCACAGATGCAGTTTTTGCAGAAGTTGTGTTTACATGGCAACTGCACGGGCTCTTCGAAGACATTCAGGCAAATGGGACACAGCAGCTCCTCTTCAAAGCAGTTTTTCCAACTCTCAATCGCGGCTTCAGCGGGACGACAAACTAGAAACAAACAGACTATATTGACTATCAGAAGATATCAGACATATCAGTAAGTGTTGATAACCATAAAAGTGCAGTTAGTTCACAGTCTTTCCAGTACACGGAATTAATTTGCGGATTTCCTGTTCTTAAAAGATTACAGCTACATCAACGCGAGTCATTCTATTAACGTTGAATTTAGGCTGTGTTAATACACGCGTTACTCACGATTGTGCAGCATGTCGTCGGTGTAGTCCGGTGTCTCCACTCTCTTCAGACCGCGGTAAAGCCCGTTCCCCAGGTTCAGATCTCACAGATACGGGCTGGATTTATCCGTGCGCCGCTTTCACTGCGAAGAGCCGTCAGTCTGAGCCGATCGACAACGTGACCCACCGGAGAGAGGGAGGAGCCGGAGCAGCCCCGCGGAGAGGCACGTGGGGAAACTTTACACCTTATTTACACGGACAGTCATTACATGTCATTGTTGTTGTGTTTACATGCACAAAATACATATTATAATCAAAAACACCACGTTTCAGTTCATTTGTGGATTTTTTTTGAGTAAGATAAGAGCATTGATTTTTTTTTTTTTTCATTTCCACATTAATTTCCTGTTTTACTATTTATATGTTGTATGTATTTATGTTTCAGCATCATTTAAATGGTCAAAACCTGTACGGTTGTGATCAATCAGAAAGACATCAGATTACTCACACAGTAACGTGGCATTTTAATAATCTGATAACTTCAGAAATCAGATAATGATCAGATTGTTGGTTTGCATGTAAACATAGCCACTGGTCAGTTAACCAATGACACCAACATGAACTTCTCCATCTTATTTATCAGTCGACTCAATTAGAGATGATAATCAATTAAAAAAGACAATTCAATAAAGGTATAATCAGGGTAAAGAAGAATAGTTGTAACTTTATTCTCTCTTATATGCACGGAATGATTAGTGTTGTTCAGAGTTTTGAGCAAAATTACAAGTACTTTAGCAATTAAAAACGTACTACGGGACTAATACAGATCAGAATAATGGCATCTGAGGAAGAACAGTGGCAAACAGTCAGTCATACATTTCTTGCGTAAAATTTCATACAAAACATAGGATGAAAGAAAAATATTATCAGTTTTTTTAGGGTTGTAGGAGTCTGAGAAAAAGACAGGGCATGTGAGAGAACTTTGGTATGACTATAAAACAAAAAAACATCCAGCATTGTTTTATGCACATCACAAAAGAATATATTATAAACAATACACAAAAACAGTATATCTGTTGTCCGTACTCCACCACTACAATAAATAAGCATCTTTATTGCCTGGATCTCAATTCTGTTGATCACTCGATGCATGATAAAGTTGATAGGGAATTGAACCTTTGACCTCAGGAGACCTTAAGACATCTTGCAGCTAATAATGGTGTTTTCAGATCCCTTGTGTGAGGAGGGCGAAGTGTTTTAAAAGCAGCAAACTTCAGAGAAATGTTGGCACTTATATAAAGGCAGTAACAATAGTGAGCAGGCACAATGCATTTCTCAGTTGATGTATCTTGTGGTTGGAGAACCTTTTCCCTTTAGTCCTTTCAGAGAAGTGTACCTGCGCATCTCTCACGGCAGTGGATTATCAAACACAGCGTCAGGAAGAACAGAAATTTTCAACTTCTTTTCTGGCCAACTGTACTCCTTAGGTAGCTTTGGCTGTAAAAGGAAAAACAATATTGTGTTTTTGTATATTTAATGTTTTGTTAATACAATTTGAACGTTGTGATGTTCACTTACCTCCTCACGAGTGTTCAGGTCTCGAATTTCACTGAGCATCTGCTCCACAAATTCTTCAGTCAACAGTATCTAAAAAGAAAAAAACAATGAAGATTAAATTACGAAGAGCTTTTATTTAATCCGTCATGTGTTTCTATGTGGAGGCACCTGGAGCCACGGGCCATGAGCTGCGTATGGATGCTCTTCAGTAGCGAAAGCTCCTTCAACTCCTGTCGACACAAATGTTATGGCAGTGTCTCCATTGATGCTTTTAAAGGTAAAGTGTCTCCCATGAAGCAGTCTCCCTCTGTCAAATATATGAAACATAATATATACCAGAAGTTAAACACTATCTGACAAAAGCCATTTGTTTTCAGTCTAATTGCAGTTAGTTTAACGTCCACTGTGTTGCCTGTAACGTCTTCTGCAGAGAACCAAATCTCTTCAAGGCATTTTAATATTTATGCAATCTACTACCGTAGAACTGTGTAAAAAAAACTTTAAATATAGAGAAAAACTACTACCGTAAGCAGAGAGGAAGCAGTGTGCCTGACTCCTGGTTGAATTTTAGATGGACACTCTCCAGTTGTCGTGTTCGAACTAGCTCATGTGGAACAATGGCTGATGAGCTCTCACTCTCCAAGCTGTCCTTTCTACTTCTGTTAAAAAAAATGAATTATATATAATTTGAGGAGGGGAAAGAAACCAGGATTCACGTTTGCTTGTAAAATGGATCATGCCGTGCTACATGTAAACAAGGGCTACCATTGTTACTACAGTAGTTTAGACTAAAATGAGAACGTAATATGAACAAAACATGATTGTCCTGAAAGAGGAGAAGAGAGGAACAGACATGAGCAGAGAGCAGGACAGACAGAGTCCTTTTAGAATCGGATCTGAGCAGTAGTTTAGCTTTACAGCTTCATCAGCATTTAGCAATACAGATATTGCTGATATATTTTCAAATCATAAAATATAATAAAATAGCTCTGTGGGCAAAATTCTTCTGGTAGATTAAAAAGAATGAGTCAAAACAGATGTGAATTACAACTTAAAACACCAGATTTAAATGTATTCAATATCAACAGGGCTAGTTTAATTATCATGCAGGAGAATAACAAAATGCTATGAATCCAGAACTCAAAATAACCTCCATGCCTACCTATATATAGTAGGTATTTTATCACACAAGGTAAGCCTCAAAAGAAAGGGGGAGCCTATAAAGTGAACATAGAGGCCACAGTGGATCCTTCACAGTGAAGCTTTTAACACAGGGGCTTGTCTGCTCCGTGTTGCATTTGACAAGACTCAAAAAACGGCCCAGTGGTAAAAGCTTCCCTGCATAAATCTATGTGTTGCGGCCCAGCAGCACACGGAGCAACTCTCAACGCGTGTTCATGCTCCGAGCATCTGTGTGTACGGAAGAGGAATCTGTGCAGCAGAGCAGGAGACACACGGGGCTCACACACACGGCAACGCTGTAACCATGGCGCGCTCAAACATGTAGGGGGGAGGGGCAAATTAATCAATGTGTCAATTTGTGTTAACACAATTAAAGGGGGGGGAAATGACACATTGCTTTAATGCAATATTTTTTCTGGACCTACCAAACATATATCTGATATTGTCCAGGTTGTTTCTTCCTCAGTGCTGTTAAATGCCTCTCCTAACGTTGTCAGAGTGCAGTTTACATGCAGTGGTGTTCTGAATACATACATTGCATACGGTACATACAGTCCAATTGTGCTACAGTGATTTGGGAAATTCAAATCACGAAAGTTTATGTGATTTTTTTTGCACTGGTCTGCATGGTAGAGCAGCTACTAATACATGCATGACAATTTCCCTGATATAAATGTAGTGCAGGACACTTACTGAGGTCGGTCGTGGTTCTGCCTCTGGCCACTAATGGGTGGTAATGCTGGTTTTGTGTTGAACTCCAGACCCTTTCTGAGGGTTTCCCTTATTTGTTCGGTGTCTGTCAGTAAATAAATGTTGTTTCATCAAACAATGGTCAAAACAGTATGACGTGACCAAGTGTGTACTTTAGTACCTTTATCTGAGAGTCTCCGTGGCTGAGAAGCTACACAGATAGAACGACTGTCCTCCTCGTCCTCTGGTGGTCGGCTCAAATCATCCCACACACACTTTGCACTTACTCCACTCAGGTTTGAGCCCTCTGCTTCTATGCCCTGGTCCACTCTATCCTGCTTAGAAGAGCAACAAAGAAACGCAATCATCAACACAAGTAAAGAACACATAAAAACCTATACAGCAATACAATGTAAGCTATAGCCAATATAACTCAATTAAGCCTTACTTGTAGATGTGGATCAATGTCAAATATAGTCTCCCCTCGCCTCATGTCGGTAATGAGCCATGGACCACCAGCTCTGATCACAGAAATAAAGAAATATTAAAACAGTTTGATACTATACTACACTTTATTGTGTGTATTTATTTACATTTTACCAAGGGATAGCACATTTAGTTAAACCACACTATTTGATTTAGTTAGGAACAGATGACTCACACTCGGACTCCTCGCATCAGCTCCAGAATGCCCTGTCCATTCCACTGCTGTGCCGCTTGCAGCTCTTCTGTACAAACCCCTACAATCTACAAAGGACAACAACAATAGTAAGAGAGTAAGAGTAACAAATGTGTTAAAAAATATACCGTAGAAAAACGGCAACCTACTCACTTGTAAAAAGCTCACTGTGCCAAATGGTGTGTGAACTGTTTGCATCTGTGGATCTTCTGTGAGCAGCATGTGTTGAATGCGAGATTCACTGTTGTCTAGAGGGCTGTGCCACGACACATGATCACCACTGCAAAAAGTATTTTCTAGAAAGAACAAATGTAACAAAACAAAAATAGAAGAATTATCATTAGATTATTGCCTATAAGATTTTCGGGATGATGGCTGCCTAGGTTGGCCGTGTCTGTCGGGCTGTGGTCGAATCTGTTGGATTCATCCGTCTAAATTACGAGTTCACCTAGTGAGATTTATTATTTCTGCGTGGGAGCAGACAAATAATGAGCTTGGACACCTACTACTACATGTCTAAGAAACCCAAGAAGAAAAAAACGGCCCAGAAAACCGGTGGCCATGCTACACCTGAGCTTGCTCCCCCGCTGCTCAGGCCACCTACTCCCGCTCCGGATCAGACTCGGCTCCAGAGGAGTCCACAAGCTAGATAGATCCAGTGATTATGGCGGCTTTGCGGGAGATAATTGATCAGATTAAAAGGCAGTAGAAGCAAGGAATGGCAGATATGCATGATTTTAAATCCAATATTATATTACTGTAGTATAATACAGAAGTTCCATAACAACAGCGTGTCATGGCTTCATCCAGACATCTCTCCAGACAAGCCCTACGTCTCTTTCTTCAATGACTACTCTGCGACAGTGGTCAAGAAAGGCAACAAGTGAAATTTTGTGTGAGAGAGAAGAATGTGGATTACGCTCTGCTTTATCCCGCAACAACCCTCTTTATCCCGCTCAACGTTGGCATTTGCAGATACACCACCAGACCCCTGAGCAGTTTGACATTCCCCCCCTTTTTCCCTTTGTTTCAATGAAAGGGACATTCACATTTACTGAAGACATGTGAATATTTGCCCAATGTGCAACAGTGTGTTCCAAATGTTAAAATGTATAAACTGTACAGGAGGGCCTTTTTTTTAAACCAAGAAAATTGTTTTCCCTCCATCTTCAGATCCCTTTTTGGACCAGTCTTTTTTTTTTTCTCTCTCTTTTTTGCAGTTTGTTTGTTTTATTATGTTCTGTTATTGTGGTTCCTGTGTTTATGTGTTTTGTTCGACCAGAGAGTTGTGTAGCAAAAGCAGATTTACAAGAATGATTTTTTTTAATCACCCACGTATTTAAACGGTCTGGGAGGTAACATTGTATCCCAACATGGCTAAATGAATGCAAGCATTTGGAAAGCAAACCGCGGTTGTGTCACATTCATATTGCCCATGGGCTCAGCCCACCCAAAGTGCAAATTGACCCCAGCTGGAGAGAAGAGAGGGGATGTGTGGAAGAAATCTTTTTCTTCATTTTACACAGTTTTAAATCTGATCTCTTCCAGATATTGAATAGCTATTCATTTTGCTATGTAAATACATACATCTTGGGGACATAACTTATGTATACATGTATGTATTTTTTAATTTTTTTAAATAAACATTTATATTTTGACACTTACCTGACTGAAAAACATAGCGTGCCAAGCCTTGCATGAGTTCAGCTGGCCATGTTGGGGGTGCTGTCTCTCCGACTTCTCTTTTAAGCCTAAATGTGAGCTCGAAGCCAAAACCGCTGGGTCCGCCAGCTCCTGCAAATCTGACACACACAAAAAATATCAACAGCTGCATTTTCTTCCTCATATGAGGCCGTAAAGACTGAAGGGAGTGTCAAGACCAACAGCTGAATTACAATGATAAAAGCTCATTAGGCTGCTGGCCCTAGGTGGTCTACTGTTGAAGAATTTCAACAAAACCAAAGAATTTGAAAACACTGTATGCAACAAGGGAAATAAAGGGATATTTCACAATGTGAATAAGTAAATTAAACAAAAAAGAATAAAGCTCTTACTCATGAACTCTGTTGTCGCCATAAAGATCACTCAGTCCAAAGCTGACATAGTGCCAATGCTCCTGGATGTCTTGAGATGGGCACCCCACATTTCGATACATGCTAATATAATCTAGTGGGTCTGGTCCTCCTAACCTGTGAAACATGTTACATTAGTGCAATACATTTCTTAAACGTTCACAGACATTGTGGTGTTAACGTGCAAAAGTCACTTAATCTTTACAATTAAAATTTAAATTACGTATTAGTTTTATATAACACAAACATAAGAGTTCAATTACTTTTACGTGATTTTGAAGCATAAGATAATTGTATTGTCAAGCCATAATCTCGTTCTAAATCGTGTTATTTGCAACAGTAACAACAGTGCTTTTTGCAAAACCCTGAAAAGTTTTAACCATAACTACTCTGTAATAGCATAAGAGCTAGCTGTTAGCTGTTAGCCAAAAGTCCAGTTTGCTAAAGTTTATTTTGTTGTTACACGAGGAAAGCGAGTCCCACCAAATATGTCCTGAGATTACATACCAGTATTTAACGATGGCTGTGACTTGTAGCGGGTTGGCCTGGTCCGGGTAAAGCC
This sequence comes from Eucyclogobius newberryi, assembly GCF_026437365.1. Classification (NCBI taxonomy): domain Eukaryota; kingdom Metazoa; phylum Chordata; class Actinopteri; order Gobiiformes; family Gobiidae; genus Eucyclogobius; species Eucyclogobius newberryi. The sequence continues at coordinate 15,367,387 of NW_027316500.1, read as the reverse complement.
GCCGACACTCTCCGTATATCGCCTGCAGTCCAGGGGGAAACAGAGGCACCATCCCGTGGGCCTGGGGTCCGCTCTTAGGCCGTGCTTCATCCATCGCACGGCCTTACCAAATAAAACCGTGTCTCTAAAATACCTGAGCAAAATATTCAACTATAGAAATATGTTACTAAACGTTGCCTAAAAATTCGAACAATTTGGCTAGAAACGTTGCAAGCGTAAAAGTTGGACAAAAGCTTGGTGGAGCAGTGGGGCCGCAGCCTGTTGCGCACGGCTGTGGAAACTCACGCTGCAACGCCATTGGCTGCAAGGGTCAGCTACGTCATTGACAGACAACCCATTTGATCAATCAGATTAAGGCTTGACTTTTGTTTAGATTTGTACGGAGTATTTATTAGGCGGCACGACTGTCAATCACATTTCACTGCATGTATATAAAAGAAAAACGAAAATCGCCAAATGGGATTTAAATGGCCAGTGTGGGACATAACCATGGATCTATTATATTATGGGGCATTATGGGCAGTGCTCTTTGTGTTTGATTCGTTTTCTTTCACAATACCTGTTATTCCAAGATAATTCTGCATTGTGATGGATGCAATACTCAAACAAGTTCCCTCTCGGCTAGCTTAAACACTTTCTCTCTGTTGGAAATGTCTGTGGGGAAAATATGCTTTTCATCTTCTCCAATAAATTGCAACTACAAGATGAGAAACCTCTACTGTAGGAATATTGTCACTGTACCTAATGTTCACCGTCACTGGACAAGTCATGTTTAAAGTATTCCGTGGAAAAAGTCATACAACTGAGCAAAGAGCAGTGCATACAAGCTCCATCATCGCTGTTATCCAGTTAAAGGTAACCGCAGTCAAACTCCTTCTGGATAAGCAAGGCCTGCACGGATCTGATCGGTGAAACTCGGGGGGAGTTTCTGGTTTAAGCTTATTGGTCTGCACTGGGTTGTTGGGCATTTTTTCTACGCCCCCATTGGACAATTCAACTTTTATTGATCATCCAGACGAGGCGCAGCTAAACACGAACGTGCCCCTGTCCCAATACCGCCACCCTTTGGAAATGTTTTGTCGGGTTCATTAAAAAAAATATATCACGTTTTTATTTTCGGTTTCAAGACATACTCTTTGAGGGTTTTTTTGCAAAAAAATTAACCAACTTTACATAATAAACTTTCTGATAATTCTGGCAAAAAATATATATATATAAACAAATCGAAATTCTTGAATCAGGAATCCATTGTTAAATTATTTCATAAGGAAATCACCCTCTACAAACAAACCTTTCAACTCTCTTCTCACCCCAAAGATGTCAAAACCAAAGAACTCCTTAAAAACCTTTCCTGTCTAAATTTATATAATGCAACCAAACACTGTTTTCGTCCTCAAATTGGGGAAAATTATTTCCTCTCTAATTTACCTACACCTTTTTGGACATAATTTAAGGACGTATGCTTTATTCCAATACAACAGGGGCAAGTGCTGTGAATTAGCTGCGGCTATTAGCATTATGATGCATGCATCACCCTGCAGTGTTACAGTTAGTCTGTGTTTTTGTATCTGTCCCTGTTCAAATAAACAACTAAATATATAATAAACAAATAAGTAAAATACAATTGGATAGTTTTTGAGATTGAATGGGTGGCTAAACTCACCCATGCCTCAACTTACCCCAATCTTCTATTGCCTTTTTAGTCCTGCATTTTAAAAAAAATGATAGTTTGTGTATTCTAATGTTTTTTCTATCGCAACTATGTAGCGTTCTGCCCAAGACAAATTGCCCCTTGAGGACAATTCTATTCTAAACGTTAAACCCTTAATCAGCTATATTCAAACTGTAGACTAGAACAGGCTTAAATATAAGACATTAAACTAAAGAAATACTGACAAATGACAAATTCATTACCAAATAAAAAGGGGCTGTGCTATGTCAATGTTGTTGTTTTTTAATGTCATTTAATCAAAATAGCAATACAGTAAAAACTTTAAAATTAACAGGGGGAAATGTTTTAATGGTGAATCATGAATCAATATTTGCTACTTGTAGGAATCATCATAAATCACACAATTCGTACAGTTGAGACTTCAGCAAACTTTATTAACACTGTATAACATTTACAACAGTCTACATACAAGTAGGCAAAGCAAGTGGTCCAATTTATTTAGAAGACAAAATGGTGGTATACCAAAAGAACTGAGCCCATAGATGAACCTGAACACCATCTATGGAATACAGTTCTCAGGGCAGAACACTTACCATCACATATTGGAAACAGAAACTGGTTTAAGGCCAGAAAGTATGACACACTTCCCCGCTTATTTCTTGAGAAAAGTGATGCAAGCATGACTCAGTAGCTTCAACCTTCTTTGGAAAATTGTGTAATAGCCCCTATGTCTGATTAGTATTTAACACTATTGTACAAAGAAATGCAATTGTCAGATGGGTCTACTTGTGAGTAACATGTTGATAACGTTGTACTTCTAGTTTTTGCACTGCATACTTGAACTCCTATTTGAGTAATATGAATTGAATTGCAGTAATAGTACTCTTGCTTTATTAGAAGTTTTGGTTACTCTTTCTTCTGATCTGATCTATGCCTAATTTACATTTATTTTAAATATTGAAGACATACTTTTCTACTCTTACTTGGTCGACATTTTGGCTACTCTACCTACCTCTGTCAATAGTAAATGCTATTTGCTACTTGGTACAGAATGACATTTAAGCGATTTCACACAAAGGCTCTCCACAGTCACCTAAAGGAAAGTTTGAATGGCTTTTAACTCCCTGTTGTGTCCACAGATTCAACTCCTAGTGACAGTGCTGTCCAGGACTTAGTATGACTCATCTATTACAACAGCGCACTCCCAGTGAAAGAACGTGTGGTCATTTGAGAGTGAATCTTGAACCCTGAGACTAGTTTGATATTAACTAACTGTCCGACGTTTCAAGTTTTCAAATCTTTCTGTTAAAGTGAGCAAGATAATTCAGTGTTTACTTTGTCATGAGTCACGACAGGATAGTACATTCTATTAGGATAGAGGCAATGAATGGTCTAAGGAAGGCCACACCTGATCATTTTCAGGAAACTGCTATCTCCCTGGCAGTTAGACCGAGAAGCAACCGGTTTTACTGCCTGTCACAGAAAATAAATATCTCAAAACATACTTTAATCTCACTACTTATAGGACCTTTGAACATCTTATCATGATAAACACAACAGAAAATACATGTATTTGATATAATATAGACATTGTAAATTGTATAAGAAAATAGATACAACACAATAAAACCCTATCACAAAATGTAATGTAATGTATAATCTCTATACTTACCTGATTTACTCCATTTCCAACATAAATTCCTTAGTAACAGTCTTCCATTGATTTAGAAAGAAAGTCAAACTCATTTGAACCTACTCCGTGGACCCACCATCTCAGTCAAAACAAATACTTCAGCATTGAATGAGTGAGCGCCACATGCCACAGCCTTGACCTGTCCACCTGCATGTCCCACTCCCATGAATGGATACAGTGCAGTGACATTCAGCCGCCAAGGACCTTAAATACAGCACCTTTCACACAACCCATTAGGCTCCCTCCCATTCAAACTGTTTATCATGCCCTCCCCCTGTACGGTAAGCCTGACTGTCACTTCCCAGTAAAAGGGAAACAGTGGGAGTGAACTGCACGCCCCCTCACCGAGAGTCAACACATAATAGTTTCTGAGGAAAACCATCCGAGTTTGGCCCAGCCCTCTAGTTCCCATAAAGTAAGCAGAGGAAAGGCCGGGTCTGCAGGAGGAAGCAGGAATTCCCCCACAAGCTCTGAACAGCTGCTGTGATGATGTGACGATGACAACATACATTCACCGGGTGACCCATTCGAACAGCGATTGACAAAAGCATGTTTGGACACATTTGAGATACATGTATCAAAGCCATAATGTAACTGTAATGTAATATAATGAATAGGGAAAAAAACACTAAAACAAAACTGCTTAGGTGACGTTCTAAGGACATACATAGATAAGATAAGATAAGATAATCCTTTACTCTCAGTAGAAGATCTCTTATAAAAATCTCAGGATGTCCGCCGGGATAACGTGACGATCTCCGGGTAAGACGACTGTTCTCCGCAGTTTCATGAGTTCCTCCTTTGTGTAAACGCGGTACGGCGCCGGCCGGGGGGGCGCAGGGGGGCCGGGGGGGCTCGGAGCCAGGGCACATCGCGATGACACGAAAACACTCAATCCAGCCGAACAAAGTCAAAACAAGTTGAATTAAAGCGATTCCAGTGCATACATAGCTAGTCATACAAGATAAAACATTTTATATTATGGACCATTGGTTAGACATTTTATTTCCTCACTTCTGTTGCGTCATTTCAAACACGAGAAACTGGCTCAGAATTTCCTGAAAATGTCAGTTGGCTTATTAGTAATTAATACAATAGGTTTCCTTGAGGTAAGCGAATGGGGGATTTTATTTTAAACAAATGCTTCCTGGTTACAATCCTTTGGTCTTAGACATACAATGAGATAGAGACAAGGACTTCTAGTGAAACCAACACAGGCCAGTCCTATATTAAGTGCTAGAGACCCCATACAGCCCCACTATTGATGTGCGCTGACACCAGAGTCCACTTTCAAACTACATCCTCAGGCTAGTAGGATAAGTTGCAATTGACATTTTGTGCTGGACTTCAGAAACAATCTGGGCTTTCATGCTGCTGTTTGAACACTGGGGAAATCACTAGCAAAGGTCACTGAGCCCATTTCCCTTCTTTCCTATTGGTGCATCTAAACACCTGTAATAGCCACTTTATAACATTCTACAATTACTGACAGACATATTCAGACTTCTTAAGCACTTGATATTTGATATTTTATTGCATATTTTAGAACACACGCATTAAATGAACAGTACATAAGATTGATGCAACCAAACAACTTATTAACCGGCTTGTTTAAATTTAAGCGCAACAATATGACGCTGAAGTCCTTCCTCTCCATCCCAAAGGTGATCTACAGAAAACACTCCTCTTTCTTCTACAAATTTTTCAAAAAGATGGAGTCCACCTCCAACTCCAAAATAGTGGGATTTGGTAGCAATGTAAACCAGACCTGTTGGGGCTAAAAGGTTCTGTAGGGTGTCATGTAAGGAAGGATAGTACGCGGTATTATAAATAGTCTCTGAAGTAAAAATAATGTCATATTTAGGAGGTGGGGTTTCTTTCACAAGTAAAGCAAGAAACATGCTCCAGTCACCAGAGAAGAATCTACATTTTGCTAATACTGTGTGCAGAGTTGGGTCTATTGCTCGCTTCTTTTGTGGTGGGTCGCCATCTTGTGGGTCTTTCTTGTCAACATTAACACAATCTGTTTTGGTCTGTACTTTACCCTTGCCCTTTGCTTTTTCATCTTCTTCACTGTCTACTTCATCTTCTTGGCAGTTCAGTATTACAGTTGGCACAGTGAGCTGCTCAATAACAGTACTGTTGTAATCTTGGAAGTGGACATGCATGGCTCCTCTCTTCAGCGCCACAATCCCCAAAAGACCGGCGCCACAGCCCAAGTCCAAAACCATCTTTCCCCTAAATGTCTCCATGTCTTCCTCAATCAATTTTAAGAGATCATAAGTGCACTCCCAAACTTTCAGCCCCCCCTCGTAAACACCAGAGATGAGATCGGACTTCTGTTTCAAAGTACGAGACAAGATCTCCTCGTCATCATCTCTCTCTGAGGCCGTCTGCTCAAACACCGTCTCATTCAGGAAATGCAGAGGAGGAAAAGTCCCGATCTGAACAGTTTCAGGCACAGCATCGACAAGGAGGAAATGTGGATCGTTTGGGACTGGGTGTTCTTTAGCCGCTTTCATGGGCTCAGCTGGTTTGGGGTCATCTTCAACCTGAAAGAATAAGCGATAGTTATATATAATTGAAAGATGGCAAAGTGCATCAAATAAGAACTGAAGTGCATTATTGCCAATTTGCCAGTGTCAAAAATGTTGCCGTTAATCACAAAGTACTAAATAGGCTTCATGAAAGTCATATAATCTCTGTCACTGTTCAGACTTACCGTAAGTATGGGCCAAACCTATTTTGACGCCACATCACACCCAGTGTTTTCGTAGCAATTACGCTCTCTAGTGTATGTACTCATCATGCCAATAGATTTTTATTAAATATGTTAATTGTGTGTACACATACCCACAATTAATAGGCAGTAGTTTTATAATTTTCTAATTTTTTTATTTGATTTGTCATATTCAATGTCCATACTCAGCAGACAATAACATTATATTAACACAATTTGAGAACGAATACTGAGGTAACAGCAAGATTACGGTTATTGGAGGAATCTTTATTGACAATAATTATATTACATTACAAGGAAAATCCATTTTCGCCCAATTTCTGACATAGCCTAATAAAATAACGATATTCTTATACTGACTTGTCCAATGTACATGCTTATTGAGGTAGTGGCAACGATTTTATTTTAGTTTGGTTATTTATAAAACATTCACGGGCAAGCTGGGTAAAATGAGAACTAAACGCTAGTGCTAAAGCTACTCACATGTTTAGCTGACTTATATTTTTCGTTGTTTTGCAAATCGTTCTTGTCATTCAAATCTGTAGGTTGTGGCTCTAGATCAAAGTTGAAGCAGAACGACATTATGTCACCTCGCACGATCAAATACTAAACTTCAAAATTCAATTCAAAGTCCACATGGCAAATACAGTCCACACGGTGCGTCCATGCAGGCAAGGCAGGGCTGCTCTTTTACTAAAAAAAAACTACATCTCCCATGACCAAAAAACGAACGTCTTCTTCTTCTGTTAATTTTAACAGCATTTGGCATATACCGCCACCTGCTGGATGGAATATGGACAGGCGCGCTACGTCCTAAAATGGGGGCTGTAGTGTAAACGCTACAAAAACACTTAATTAACACTATGATCTTCCAATTAATCCTGCGTTATTTAAGTAAGCAACCAAAGCCTTGCATATTTATTGTGACTGGGTTGTAAAACGATTCAGCATATTGAAGTCCTGTTTATTACTTTGAAACCATAAAACTAATTAAGTTATTTCTCTTTCAAGTGCTGTGCAGTGAATGAGCACATGCTCAACAGTTTCTGGTTCTTGATAGTGATTACATAAACCGGTAGAATGTTTGAACAGACAATGGACAATGGACAGTTTGGAACTTTGAATTAATAATACATACAATGTCAAACCAGTGTATGTAACAAATTGATTTTCCAACAATTAATCTAAACGTGTTTCTTTCAATAAACTATTATTATTATTCCCTTTCTTTCTGGACTCAAACTACCACACTGCATCGCGCTACTCCATTGCGCATGCGCACTCATTCTTGATTGGGATACAATACAAATCTGTAAACTGTCAAAAGGCTTCTGCAGCTTCATGGTCGTCCTTGCTATACGGTTATCTTACATGTACCGTGACTTTAACATGTCGATGGGGGGATTTGAGCAGAACATATTTGCGTGCTCCTAGAATCTGTAAGTACTTCTTCGAATATCATTTATAAGAAACTGGTTTTGATGTCGGAACAGGCTGCATCACAAACGAGATTTAGGGCACTGGGCTGTTGCAATGCTATGCTTTAACCGCTGTTTTTAGAACCAGTGTATGCGTTTTTGTTTATTTTCATTTGGTTTTCATGTTGTTTTTACAATGCTATATATTATTACCTTCCCCGTGTGAAGCCCCCAGCGCGCTCTCTGCCACCTCCGCCCAGCTGCACCCAGCCACTGCCCAAACGGAATGTGGTCAAGCGAGAATTTTGGCTCAAAACTGACCCTGCTTGGCACATATTCAGACACATATGAACTAACCTGTTTGCACGTCCGTTGATTGTATAATATTGGCTATTATTACACTTCAAAATAGCACTGGTGAGTTTATAAACTATTTTACAATCTAAACATGGCAAAATGCTTTAAACTTGTTATTCAATTGGAAATATATAAATGTGTAGGTTACATTTCAAGTCATAGTTGGCTCATTTAGTTGGATTCATATAGACCGTTACCTAACATGCTTAATAATGGTAACATATAAGCATATTTAAAACCTGTTTTTCATTACTGTTTGTGTTGTAGGTGTGGACACTGGCGCAGATGCAGAATGCGGTGGTGCCCCAGCCCTCTTCTTCACCTGGTGCGGTGTATGCTTCTGCGATCATGCGCCAGGAAAGGAAGGATCAGACTGCCTCTGTGCTTAAAGGAAAGATGGGCCTACACCAAAGTTTTGAGTCGATCACTTTACTTCAGCTCCCTCACTGACTCTGATGTGGTTTTTGACTCTGTGTTTGAGCCAGTGTTCTGGTCTGTAGATTATGTAACTCGCTGGTTTGGACTGGTAAGTTGTATTTTTAATTAAAAATGATGACACATTACTGTGAACATTGAGAGATATTGAATTTTAATCAAATGTATTATTTTAACTGTATTTAAGGTGTTTGTTTGTCTGGTTGTTATCCTAACCAGCACCGTTGTGATCATTGCCTATGCAGTATTACTGCCAATGGTTCTTAGAACGTACTCCGCTGGTTGGATTGTTTGGCATATATGCTATGGCCACTGGAATCTCGTAATGATAGCTTTTCATTATTATAAAGCTACTAAGACCTCTCCTGGACACCCCCCTACAGTAAGTTTTGTAATTTGTGTATTTTGTGTCTTTTACTCAAACAGCATCAAAGTAACAACAAACATTTTCCAGGTCAAAAGTGACATTCCTTTTGTGTCAGTTTGCAAAAAATGTATTATGCCCAAACCAGCAAGAACTCACCACTGCGGTATTTGTAACCGGTACATCTTCTTCTTTTTTGCGTTGTATATTTATAACTCTTTGACTACAATAATAAAATGATTCTTCTGTTGTTCCTGCAGGTGCATCTTAAAGATGGACCATCACTGTCGTATCCTTTAAATTATAAAAGACGTCTACATTGTCTCGCAATCCATATCTGCTTGCGACAGCTGTCAATTGTCTTCTACCTTTAACTATTAACTATACAAATTTTAGGGTATAATTTAGGGTCCTTCAAGATAAACTTTGTTATGTGTTTAAGCTAAAGCTTAGAGGAATACATTTTAAAATTATATATTTTATTTAATATTATTAATTTAAGATAAGAGATAAGATAAGCCTTTATTTGTCCACACAATTGGGAAATGTTGGTGTTGCAATGCAAGTAGGTAGAGAAGTAAAATAACAGATAACTTTAAAACACTCTTAATAAAAAAAAAGCTCTTATAAAAAAAACACTTATACTTTGCATATGTAGTGCCAAAAGTGAACAGTGCAGTGAGTGATTAAATTAGTTAAAGTGACAGATGTTTAAGAAGTGTTCATGAGTCCAACGGCAGAGGGAAAGAAACCGTTCTTGTTTGGTGAGGAGTGTGGAACCGTTCTCCTCAACAGGATCTTAGTCTGCACCGCTAATGTATTATGAACAGCTACTTTTTTTTTTTGACTGCTCTGTGTTTCACATTCAAATTTGTTTCGTGTGTTGCTCCTTAACATATGCCCCTTAGCCTGGCTGAATAACTGTGTTGGCCATTTTAATCATAGATATTTTTTTTCCTTCTGCCTCTTCATGACCCTGGGTTGTGTCTACACCAGTATTAGTGGTAGAAACCTGTTTTTAGATGCCTACAACACTCTTGAGGTAAGATAGTTGCACTCAGACATCGCTTTTGGTGTCTCTCAAAATGTCTCGGTGATCAGAGACTGGGCCTTTCCTTTCTTTTTCTGTCTCTTAACACTTGGGCCTGTGGTCTTTTCCTTTAGCGCATTAAGCATTTGGACTTGGAAAAGCCAGGGATTCCTGTAACTGGGATTGGTGCTCTAATTGGACTTTTACCTTCCGGGCAGGTATACATAATCAAAAATGCTTTTGTGTATGTACTTTACTAAGGGTAACTATTTTCAGATAACCAAAAATATGAATTTTTCTTTGTAATTTTAGACTAAGTTTCAGACCCCTGCTCCTTCATACTCATTTCTGGATAAGTTGTTCAATAAGTCTATCATCTTCGTGTGGGTTCTCACCAGGTATTTTCCCCCAAAACCTATTAATAAAGAACCTTATTCTGACTGTTTTCAAAGCAAATAAACCTTTACAATTATCCTGGCAATGTGTCGAATAAAGTTTTGTTTTTCAGCACAGTAGCCGTATCTCTGGGTGCGCTAACTTGTTGGCATGCAGTCCTGATATCCAGAGGAGAGACCAGCATTGAGAAACATATCAATGGAAAAGAGACTGAGCGGCACGCACAACATGGACAAGTGAGTTTCATATGGTAAGGTTAATTTGTTTTCTGTTGATATGTTGATACTTTGTGTTTCAGATATACAGAAATCCCTTCAATTATGGAAAACTAAATAACTGGAAAATCTTCCTTGGTGTGGAGAGGAAACGGTATGGGCCATTAGTTTGATTCATCCCTGTGTGGTTCATCTTTATCTTGTAACTGCTTTACAAATACTACAAAATAACACATCTTTTTTTTCTTTCTTTTAGTCACTGGGTAACACGTGTTTTGCTTCCCTCTGAACATCGCCCTTACAGTGATGGTTTAACATGGGACATATACCCCGGCAAAAAGGATGTAATACTTGTATGACCATTTTAGCTTGCACAAGTCACATTTTTAATCCTGCCTACTTTGGTGGTTGTATCAGTGAGGCTGACAGAGGCTTGTGCGTTCTGGCTTTATACGACTAAAGGTTCAGAATACCTCATTTATGCTTTAGGATGGTTTATAGATCTTTGTTTTCTTGTCTTTTTTCAAATTGAGTCCGAATGTCCTTTTTTTTTCATTTGTGTAAAAATTTGTGTCTATTATTATGTCGGTCCAGTGTTTTGATTGATCAATTTTTTTGGCGATGCCTTCTTCCCTACTCCAAAGGTATCCATTTATTTTGTCCATGGCAGGAGTTTTAAGGCCCAAATACATAGTTCTGAAATCCAGTGGGAGGAAGAGTTAAAAGAATTAATGCTTTGTTAATCTCAGTCCAATATTTTTGGGCAACAGGACAGTCCCAAAACAAATGATAATGGTGTTTCACCTGGCAACCAGTTTCTCCAGCAGTTTGTACTGTATTTCCTTGTGAATAGTGAGCACTTTCACATGGTGTTAACAAATCTTTCAAACGTGATTCTGTGGTGCGCCATTGGATGGTCTCCATTTTCAATACAAAGGCAGTGGCTTTCTCTCTTCTCTGGGGACAGGACTCCCCTGAAAAATACACTCTAAATATCAGTGGGACTATCCTGGTTAAATTAAAAATCAATTCTGCTTTTCTTGATAAAACTTGTCTCACTTGACTCATTTGATACTGTTTTGATGAAAAAAGGTTTGTTTAACCCATTTGCATTGACTGACATATCAGCTGACAGAATCATATATTTTTTCTAACCTTCTACAGTAGAGTTTTGTTTTTGTTTTATAAAGGGGAAACTGAAGGGTGAAGATTGGCATTGCAGTACAACAATTCAATTTAAATCCTCAGTCTGAAATAATTTACTTTAGACATTAAGAAAAACTTCTTTGTTACATTACAACTTATTGTATTGTTATTTATCAACTTTTGTATGTGTTGATGTAATAAATATTTATATTTGCTTTGGTCTACCCTTTCTGTGTTTATGTGCTTGTAAATGTTCAATTCAGTCCATTGGCAGACAAACCCTCGTGTTGCGTCACAGATTCAGAAGAGGATTAACTGATTCATGACACATTTGATCTGCAGGGTTTTTGTGTATTACATCAAAAGATAGTGCGCCGAATGTACATATATAAAAAGTGTTTTAATGGCACATGTCCTTAAACAATCTTTTGACCAAACAAAGAACATTAATATAAATATTTAAAATTATGGTTCTTTTTTTAGTGTTATAATTCATTCATCTAAATTATGGATGGATGTAATGTATTGTAATCAAGTGTGATGTGATAATGCATTTGACTATTCCTGATTTTGAAAAGCCGTATTAGTCTGTCCTTCAGCTTTATTTACATAAATTGTGTAGTTTTTGATAGATGACAACCTGCTCGTTGCTCATGTATATTGCGCATGCGCAGAATGATGACGCTCAGGCTTTATTTCGGGGCAGCGCATAAGAATCGTGCGGGGACCGACCCTCATTCATTGTGGTTTGGGGGGACTCAAACTCGGGTAGCACTTCTAAAATGTTTTTAATGAGGTTTTCTTATTGAAGCCTCGGGGTCGAGAGCACGCGTGCACGACCCGCTCACGCTGCGCGCGCGCGTCTTTATGTCGCAGAGTTTGTTCTGCTGACTTGCATTTTTGGACCGCTACTTCAAGTGAAACGTCACTAAAGTTCGGATGTGGCAAGCAAACTGCAGACGGATGCACAATTTAGCAGACTGGATTTCTGGTAAGATGTCATCGGCAGCTCCATAATAGCCCTGCACTCTGAGAACACATGTCAGCTTGTTTCAAATGTATAGTTTTACTCCATGTATGCCAGCATGCCTAAATATTTAGCTATTAGATGAATAATATGAATAATATGGGATGTGGTTTAGGCGCGTGTCGGGTCTGTCCGAGTCAGCTGGCAGTACACGTGACGTAAACATGGGCTGACCTGAAGAGTGCTGAGCTGTCATTTCCCCGTGCATGATGCTGTTGGTCTATAGGCTGCATACGGGTGAGCAGCGCTTCTCAGGGCACGTGCCCGTCAGGGCCCTGCCCAGGGGCGCGAGACATTTGGACAAATGTGCGCACATGCGTGACAGACGTGTTTTGAGCGACAGAAAAACGCGTCTCTCCTGTCTCTCCCTCCTCTGTCCCTCCGATCTGTCTCTCATCTGTCCCTCCTCTGTCTCTCATCTGTCCCTCCTCTGTCCTTCCTCTGTCTCTCCTCTGTCCTTCCTCTCTCTCCTCTGTCCCTTCTCTGTCCTTCCTCTGTCTCTCCTTTGTCCTTCCTCTGTCCCTCCTCTGTCCCTCCCCTGTCTCTCATCTGTCTCTCCTTTGTCCTTCCTGTGTCCCTCCTCTGTCCTTCCTCTCTCTCCTCTGTCCCTCCTCTGTCCTTCCTCTGTCTCTCCTTTGTCCTTCCTCTGTCCCTCCTCTGTCTCTCATCTGTCTCTCCTCTGTCCTTCCTCTGTCTCTCCTTTGTCCTTCCTCTGTCTCTCCTCTGTCCCTCCTCTGTCCCTCCCCTGTCTCTCATCTGTCTCTCCTCTGTCCCTCCTGTCTCTCCTCTGCCCCTCCTCTGTCCCTCCGGTTTCTCTTATATCCCTCCTCTGTCTCTCATCTGTCCCTCCTCTGTCTCTCATCTGTCCCTCATCTCTCCCTCCTCTGTCTCTCATCTGTCCCTCCTCTGCCCCTCCCCTGTCTCTCATCTGTCTCTCCTCTGTCCCTCCTCTGTCCCTCCTGTCTCTCCTCTGCCCCTCCTCTGTCCCTCCGGTTTCTCTTATATCCCTCCTCTGTCTCTCATCTGTCCCTCCTCTGTCTCTCATCTGTCCCTCATCTCTCCCTCCTCTGTCTCTCATCTGTCCCTCCTCTGTCTCTCATCTGTCCCTCATCTCTCCCTCCTCTGTCTCTCGTCTGTCCCGCCTCTGTCTCTCATCTGTCCCTCCTCTGTCTCTCATCTGTCCCTCATCTCTCCCTCCTCTGTCTCTCGTCTGTCCCGCCTCTGTCTCTCATCTGTCCCTCCTCTGTCTCTCATCTGTCCCTCATCTCTCCCTCCTCTGTCTCTCGTCTGTCCCGCCTCTGTCTCTCATCTGTCCCTCCTCTGTCTCTCATCTGTCCCTCATCTCTCCCTCCTCTGTCTCTCGTCTGTCCCGCCTCTGTAACCTTTGAACTTGCTCGTCTTCTTCCTCTTCTTCTTCTTTGGTGTTTTATGACAGTTGGTATCCAAGTGTTACCACCATCCACTGTAGTTGTACTTCTTAAACTTGACACTTTATTCTTCAGATTTTTATACTTTACGTTGTTGTTGTTGTTGTTTTATGGCGGTTGGCATCCGAGTGTTGCATTACCGCCAGACTTTATTCCTTAGACTGTTGTTGCTGTTGTTATTGTTTTATGGCAGTCGACAGCCGAGTGTCGCATTACTGCCAGACTTTATTCCCCATTACCGCCAGACTTTGTTGTTGTTGTTGTTTTATGGCGGTTGACATCCGAGTGTTGCATTACCGCCAGACTTTATTCCTTAGACTTTGTCGTAGTCCTAAAAGTTCTTCTTCCAGTGCCTTGACTTCCAGTGCTTTGTCCTCAGACTCTGTCGTAGTCTGTAAAAGTACTCCTTCCATTGCTTTGGTGGACCTTTGGCCCATGAGGTCATGATATGTCTTTGTGACTAGAATAGTTGTTGTTGTTTCAGAGACCAACCGGCTATGGGGGTCAAGGCCGGTGCAGTGCCACACACAGATGCAACACTTGGATGCCAACCGCCATTATAGTACAAAACTGTGAGGAGACCTTGCTCAACACCCGGTCTGGAGAGACGGGAGATGGCGGAGGAGAGTGGATCGGGGATGGAAGACGTTCTGGACGGCGTGGAGGAGCAGCCTTTTCTGCCTGCACGTGCCCGGAAACGTAAAAAGTCCCTTAGCTCGTCCGAGGGTTCTGGGAATGAGCAGCAGGATGAGGCTGAAGCTATTGATATCCGGGGTGAGAGCAGAGACTGTAAGGTGATCATAAAGCTTGCACAGGACAGTGCATCCTTTAAGGAGTGGAATTCAGTGGCATTGTCAAAGAGCCTAACTGTAGCTGTGGAAGTGATCAAGAGTGCGAGTGTCCTTAGAGATGGCTCGCTGCTGGTCGTGTGCAAGGACGCGGCTCAGCAACGGAAGGCGATTGGAACTAAACGTCTGGGTGGAAAGGACATTCTTGTGTCTAATGCTGAAAGAAACACGGTCAGAGGAGTTATCGTAGGTGTCCCTACGGCGACGTCTGTGGATGAAGTTAAGGAGAATTTGACGGGAGTTACGGTGGTGGACGCTAGGCGTTTGAAGGTGACCCGGTTTGGGGTAAGATGTGACAGCTTGTCGGTAATGGTAACACTTGAAGGGAGGTGCCTGCCTAGTAAGGTGTTCATTGGGTTCATGTGCCATGACGTTAGGCCATATGTTCCACCGCCCCTGCGTTGCTTTAAGTGCCAGCGCTTTGGGCATATTGCAGCGGTCTGTAGAGGGAGGCAAAGGTGTGGTAAATGTGCAGGAGATCATGAGTATGGGAAGTGTGACGTGGGAGCAAAACTGAAGTGTTGTAACTGTGGGGAAGAACATAGCTCTGCCTACGGGGGATGCAGGTTTAGCAAAAGAGCTGCTGGGGTGCAGAAAATAAAGGTCTCTCAAGGTATATCCTATGCAGATGCAGTCAAGAAAGTTTCAAGTAACGAGTTTAGAGTAAATACAGAGAGAGGAGCCAGCGCTGCTCCCAGCCAGGGCGAAATGAGAAAGGCCAGCGTGGCTCCCAAGAAGTGTGAAGGTTTCAAGAGTGGAGGGCCCAAGTGTGCAGGTTCCAGAATTAATGAGAATACCCTGGTTGTGGATAGAGAAGATTTTGTACTCTTTATGGTGGATGTTGTAAACTGTGCTGCTCAGACTCAAAGCAGAACTGAAAGGATCAGGATCATTGCTAAAGCTGCAGGGAGATTCCTTGGAACAAAGGAGCTTGATTGGGCAGGTATAGAAAACAGGCTAAAGGCGCTAAATGGGAGTCGGAGTGATGGGGGTCTGCTTTTGGGGAGTCAGAGTGATCAGAGTGACGAGATGGGGGTGGGGGTGGTCTCCTGTCCTCGCCCAGTCTCGTAGACGCACGGCTACCAAGAAACTTTCTTGACTGCATCTGCATAGGATATATCTTGAGAGACCTTTATTTTATGCACCTCAGCAGCTCTTTTGCTAAACCTGCATCCCCCGTAGGCAGAGCTATGTTCTTTCCCACAGTTACAGCACTTCAGTTTTGCTCCCACGTCACACTTCCCATACTCGTGATCTCCTGCACATTTACCACATCTTTGCCTCCCTCTACAGACCGCTGCAATATGCCCAAAGCGCTGGCACTTGAAGCAACGCAGGGGCGGTGGAACATATGGCCTAACGTCATGGCACATGAACCCAATGAACACCTTACTAGGCAGGCACCTCCCTTCAAGTGTTACCATTACCGACAAGCTGTCACATCTTACCCCAGACCGGGTCACCTTCAACCGCCTAGCGTCCACCACCGTAGCTCCAGTCAAATTCTCCTTAACTTCATCCACAGACGTCGCCGTAGGGACGCCTACGATAACTCCTCTGAACACAAGAATGTCCTTTCCACCCAGACGTTTAGTTCCAATCGCCTTCCGTTGCTGAGCCGCGTCCCTGCACACGACCAGCAGCGAGCCATCTCTAAGGACACTCGCACTCTTGATCACTCCCACAGCTACAGTTAGGCTCTTTGACAATGCCTTTCAAAGGTCTCATGGGCTTTGTACCACCAAAGCAATGGGAGGAGTAATTTTACGGACTACGAAAAGTCTGAGGAATAAAGTCTGGCGGTAATGCAACAATTGGATGCCAACCGCCATAAAACAACAACAACAACAACAACCAAACACCAACCGCCATAAAACAACAACAACAACAACAACAACCAGATGAAGAAGAGTCAGCTCTGGAATAAAGCCGGTCCGAGTCTGAAAAATGAAGTCCAAAGAAAATAATAAAGTCTAAAAGAATAAAGTCTGGCGGTAATGTAACACTTCCCTTGGATACCAAACACCAAACAACAACAACAACAACAACAACAACAACACTTGGATCCCGCCATAAAACACCAAAGAAGAAGAACATCCTCTAAGAATTTCCTTCACCGGATGTGTGGCTTGGCAGTTTTTGGCAATTGGTGACATCATCAACAGTGACATCATCAACAGTGATATCAATTGTGCTTTGAGGTCTAAGACGTCTGGCGGGAATGTAACTATAGTCTATTGGATAAAGTCTGAGGACAGTCTGAGGACTACGAAAAGTCTGAGGAATAAAGTCTGGCGGTAATGCAACAATTGAATGCCAACCGCCATAAAACAACAACAACAACAACAACAACAACAACAACAACAAAGTCTGAGGAATGAAGTCTAGAAAAGAAGAAGTCTAAGGAATAAACTCTAGTGGGAATGTAACACTTGAATACCGGCCGCCATAAAACAACAACAACACCAACAACTGCCATAAAACAACAACAAAACAAGCAGTCTGTGAGTGACGGTCCTGGACCTGCAGTGGTAAAAGTGTTCCACAGTAACGAGAAGTAACGAGAGTAAGTCTCCTTGAAACACTGTATTTACAGCAATGAAGCGCTGTCCCAGAGGCTGTGGGGGCGTTGATACTTTTTTATCTCCTAAGGGGGGCACGCCAGCTCTGTGTTATAAATGTATGTTACGTTTAAAAGAATAGGCTGCTAAATTAACTACGTTTTCCTTCATGTTCAGGGACTGTGATGGGAGGCTGCCTTGGGCGGACCAGGAGGAATGGACGCAGGGGGAAGTGTGGGACAAGTACAAGTATGGATTGAACTACTTTTTCACAACATACCTGGAGATAAATACAATGTAATGAAACTACATCTTTAGTAGGCCTATATAGACAAATGTGTATATATACTGTAATAAACTGAACAAATCCAATTGGTGACTGAAAATGAAAAGGTACAAGTTAAGTAGTTTTTAATCACTACAAGCCAGATTTTAATTGGCGCTAAACTTTTTGTTGGGTTGACTTTCAATTCAAGTCGTATCTTATTGTATGATTTGCAGTTTTACACATGGTCACATACAGTTATCTGACAGATTTGTAAGATATTGGAAAGATATCTTTTGATCACATTTATTACACATTTGACAAATCTGGTGCAACATCTTTCACTTATCGGGGGCATCGCCCCTGCACCTTGAAAACCCCCAAACAGACTGTATGTTAATAGGTTTAGCATCTTGGTTCTGGGTATTTGTGTCCTGGATCATAGGATTACAGGCCTCCTGCCTCGTCCCCGTGAGGGATACTCAGGTTACCTACACCTGCCCTATTCTCTACTGAGTCTCTCCATGAATTGATCTTGAGATATTTATGGCTGTTTGAAGGATATAAGTGGAGCCACTGTTGTGTTTTTAACACTGGAGGAATTGTCACAGTGGCCTGAGCTCCGAGACGTCCAGTTCAAGTGCAGTGCAGCTGGATTTAATATTGTGGATGTCATTTGATTCTTATTTTCCTATAACATTCAACTACAATGGGAGTACCCAATTCTCGGGAATACACTTACTTCCATGAATCACCGATTAAAATTTTTCTAAAACGTAAGTAACTTAGCAGTTACATTTTTTACATGAGGTTTTAGTTTACTCATCTGATAAAATATATATTTATTTAATAACAATTAATTACTTGTAAAATATTGTTTATTTTGTTAGTGTTAGAACTTTAAACTGACACTGTGTTCTGTACAATCCATACCAAGAAGTGTCTCAAAATGACTAAAGAGCAGTGTTCAGAACATAATAGTTTACCTTTAAGGAAATGATCACTGCCTGTTCTTCACCAATTTCACAAAAGCAAGATATGCTATGATAGAACTACACCACTCTAATAGGTTTGTCGTGAAACAGGGGTGTGGTTGATTAACACATAAACACAGTAAAAAAAACAACGTATTGTTAAATTGTATTGATTGATCAATATTTGTTCACATTAAAGCTGTGGTTAGACCTGTTCAGCAAAAAGATATTCATTTGGATTGTTTTCCTGTCATAAACAATGGGTGATTGTTTATGTATTTGCAACAAGGGTCATTTTATTTACTTCTGCCACTGGCCAAAGAATGCTCATCTCGGCGACTAGTGCCTAGAGATAGAGACAGATAAATCCTGTTATGTGGAACCTGATTAGTGCCATAATCCACCAGCGTGTGCCTGTGTTTGTGCATAACACCACATGTATCTGAGTCTGTCCTTTGCAGTAAGCCAATGGACTATAAATAATCACATCTCCCTAAATCAAGCACAGTTTGTGTTGAATGGTACAATGATTATACAGGTGGACATGGACAGCCTTATACCTGTCTGTATAGTGTGGATGCAAATAGATTATCCTTTTTCCTTATCTGAACTCCCCAAGTCTTGACTTATCAACTCAGACCTGATTTTTGAGAAAAAGGGAATGTAGCATTGAGAATCAATAAACAAAGTCTAAAGGTTAAATAGTTAACATTGTTATCTTTTTAGGACACAATGAGCCCTTGAAAAAGGAGCCCCCAAAGTGGAAGAGTGACTACCCAATGACTGAGGACCAGCTTAGACGTAAAAGAGACGAATTTTGGGACACAGCTCCTGCCTTTGATGGACGTAAAGAGATCTGGGATGCCCTGCGAGCGGCAGCGTTTGCGGCTGAGAGCAATGACCTAGAGTTAGCTCAAGCAATAGTCGATGGAGCCTGCATCACTCTGCCTCACGGTATGAAGCCACTCAGACACAAACCTCAAAACCCAAAACACCTCAGTTATGTGGTCGAGCCTTTGTACCACAAAAACATTAAATATAATGGAACTTGAAGGACAATTGCATCATTCTGACCGTGTCAGTGGACATTCTGCCAGATTCCATGCAACTGAGATTACTACTGTAGTAGTTACATAAGCGGAGCAATTCTGCGTGACCCTTGTGAATCCAAAAGTACACTTAAACCATGGCATAGTGCAAAGAAATCAAGGCTGTTTGGACTTACGCTAACAATGAACTACTCTTGGTTCATAGTGCATTACATAGCAATATTCTGTGTCCAAGCAGCTGACTGGCCCCAGTGGCTTAGACAGTGGGAAACTGTTGGATGACTATTTTTTCCATGTTACATACTGAAACATTGATTATTCCTCTGTTCGCAGGCTCGCTCACAGGGAGCTATGATGAACTGGGAAACCACTACCTGCTCCCGGCTTACATCCTCAGCCCACCTACCAACCTCATCTCTGAAAAATCTACTGACAATAAAGTCCCAGACAACACTCAAAAACCGGCTCAGTCCCCAAAGTCCAGACAGGAATTTAAACTTCGAGTACGCCTATCGACAGGTAGGTTTTTAAATCTTTTATCTCATTCTTTATCTAATCCAAGCTGAACTGTCTTCATTCACCTCTTTCTTTCTTTCTTACAGGGAAAGATGTGCGCCTGACAGCCAGCCTAGTTGACGCTATTGCAGAATTAAAGAAGCAGCTTCAGGAGCATGAAGACATTGATGTTTCCTGTCAGAGGTGGCTCTTCTCTGGGAAACTGCTGACTGATAAGACTCGACTGCAAGATGCCAAGATCCAAAAGGACTTTGTTGTCCAAGTAATCGTCAATACAAACCCACCACCTAAGTGAAAATCCCAAAGTGACGAAAGGACAAAGGAAATACAGTGAGAAAATTAAGTATTTGAATACCCTGCGATTTTGCAAGTTCTCCTACAGAAATTATGGAGGGGTCACATTGTATGATTTTTTAAATAATTTATTTGCATGTTTTTGCTGCAAATATGTATTTGAACAAGCCTTTGTTTACTATTACAGAGGTCAAACGTTTTCCTGTAGTTCTTGAGCAGGTTTGCACACACTGCAGCAGCAGTGACGTGCGGTGAGGTTCAGGGCTAGTGAGGCATTGACTCTTTCAGAGTCAGATTTACAAATGCAAATTAAACCAAAAAAGCACCTTAACAGTTATGCTCTATATCTCATTCAAGCATTCTTTACACAAACATGTGACACATATTTTATATCAGGTCAAAATGAATTCCAATTGAGCCTATTTCAAGCCAAAATAAATAAAAGTTTCTGGTCTTACCTTTATTTGATAAATTGTAAATAAGAATTAAAACTGAGTTCAAGAACGAAGACAATTCAACAGTCCATTCAAGTGCGCCCTCTGCCATGAGGTGGAGATCTTGTTTGTCTCACTGAGTGAACTTTTACTGCGGTTTTATAATGAATCTGAGCCTAAAACACGTTTCAGAACGACATTTCATATATTATCCACAATATGGATGTACAGAGCATATCGTCAGTGTTTTATTCGTTATAAACACAGGAACAGTAGGACACATCTGCATCGCACCTGCTCAGTTTGTGACGCGTTATAGTGTGCTCCGGGGAACAGGAGTTACGGGACATGCGAACATGCTGATGACAAATATTCTCCCAAAATTGACAGGTGAGGCACTGCCTCCCCTGTCTCCCCTGACTGCACGTCACTGTGCAGCAGGGACTTTGGCCCACTCCTCCACACAGATTTCCTCTAGATGGAGACTCTAGGCCACTCCAGAACCTTGATATGCTCCTTAGTTGTCCTGGCTGTGTGCCTCAGGTCATTGTCATGTTGGAAGACCCAGCCTCTAACCCACCTTCAATGTTCTGACTGAGAGAAGGAGGTTGTTGCCCAAAATTTCACAATACATGGCCCCATTCTTTCTCTCCTTCCCACAGTGCAGCCGTCCTGTCCCCTGCGCAGAAAAGCACCCCCAAAGCATGATGTTTCAGTTCAAATATGTATTGGCAGCAATAACATACAAAGAAGTTATACAATGTGATTTCTGGATTTTTAAAAATTAGATTCTGTCTCTGACAATAGAACTGCACCTACAATGAAAATTTCAGAGCCCTCCATACTTTCTAAGAGGGAGAACTTGCAAAATTGTAGGGTGTTCAAACACTTGCTTTCCAGGATGTAAAGCCCCAAGTTATTCTCAGCTGGAAGTGAAGGGAATTTTGTGTACATTTTTATAAACAGAAATAATACTTTTTTATTGCTCTTTTTTGTATTTTACATTCTTTCAAAATAATTTGGGGAAAAAGCACTGAATCACTTAAGATTAGACAAAAGGATGCACATACCACTGTCTGCCTGCTTGTCCACCTGTCACTTTATTTGGACTTCATCTAATGGTTCCTCTGTTGTTTACATGTCCCCATTATGTAATGTCAGTTGTGTTTGCACTGCCTGGGAAACACCCATCTCCATTCCTTTTATTGACATTGACATTCTGTATGACATTCTTGTCATAATTTGTGTAAATTTGATTGCTGAAAATAAATGTAAATTTTGTTTCCATATATAATATATGTTTTGTTATGTATTATGGGCCAGAGAGAGTAGTCTTTATTTATATTTTATATAGCATCAGACTTCAGTTTTTAAAAATGCATTGTAACTGTATTCAAAAATTCGCTAATAAATGGTGTGTTTAATTTGAGTTTGTAATTTCTATGTAGATACAAAAGAGACCAACATTTAAGTGCTGTTCTCACAGATGAAAATGTGAAGTCTTCATCCAGGGGTACAGTATATAGGTAACAATTATTGATTACATATTTATTATTATACTCACACAGAAGACTGCGTAGACCATAGTACAGATATTGAAGAATAAATACAAAATGTACTTATAGCTATAAAATGTTTCATTTGGACATCAGGTTTTTAGAAAAACAAAACGTTTCGACTCATCGGAGACGTTAAAACGTTGTGTACATAAAAATGTCAACAGCGCCCTCCAGTGGAAAAGTGGCGATAAATCATGTACGAACCACATGAGTGTGACGTCATTCTATGAGCGACAGAGTCAACTGGAGTTGTTCGAGGACTGTGGAGCTAAATGTGAATATTTTCAACACTGATCATGGTGAAATCGGGGAAACTTCGGTCTGGGACAGGATCGAAACTCAAACGATGGAAGAAAGGGCACAGCAGTGACTCAAACCCGCAGACGAGCCGGTTCAGACAAGCCGCAAAGAGTCGCTTCTTCAGCCGACCCTCTGGTGAGCTGCACGTGGGTCAGGGCTACAGCATTAGCTCCTGATCGCCTCCTCAATGATCAAAACACTGCTTAAAATACGATGTTTTTAGCGATTTGTCATGTGACTTTATCAGCACAGAACATGCTTTCACAAGCTACCGTGGCAATACAAACCTCTGATTCTGATTGCAGAGCCAGTTTGACCACATCAGCTGTAAAGTGTCACTTACAGCAGATAAGCTCTTTTTTTCTCATTTAATCTTTAAACGTTTTGTGCAGCCCATTTCTGTAATGGTTGTTTAATTTAATAAAACGTGGTCATGTCGTTTTTGCTATAGTTACATCACCTTGATTGTACTTCTGTGTCCAGGCCCCTTGCTCACAGTCCCTCCCCACATGCAAACAGCTTAAACCATTGATCAGTTTGAACAGAATATATACCTTTTTTAAGTTTCTGTATAGATATGGCCATTATGTATGTTACAGTTTTGTCTGTTTCTTTTTGGTATCTTGAAAAGGACTTAATATTGACATTTTTAACGTGTAATTGCTTTTCTCCCTTGATAGATAAGAGTGATCTTACAGTTGACGCTCTGAAGCTGCACAATGAACTGCAGACCGGTCCACTGGAGGTCAAGGAGCGCAGAGATGCCTGCTGTATGGATGAAGAGCCGGAGGCAGCACTGTCAGACCGATCCTCTGGCACCTTCCTCAGTGGTTTGTCTGACTGCTCCAACCTCACCTTCAGGAAAGTGCAGCGCTACTGGGAATCCAACTCTGCTGCCCACAAAGAGGTGCCCCTGGATTTGTAATGACATTTCTTATTTAATCATTTCTTCCCTTTTTGTGAGCTCATTTGTTCCTTGTTATAGATCTGTGCCGTGTTGGCTGCTGTTACAGAGGTGATTCGTTCCCAAGGTGGCAAAGAGACAGAAACGGAGTATTTTGCTGCTTTGGTAAGTACTGCTTTTGGCATACTTCTATACATTGGTTTGGAACATGTTACCACCTTTCATTTTGGTTTTCAGATGACCACTTTAGAAGTTGTTGATTCAGCAGAGTCACAGGCAGCAGTTGCATATCTTCTTAACCTTGTCATGAAAAGGTATGTTTTTTGAAAGTTGTTTTAATTGGCATCAAATGTTTGTTTATTAACACCCTTATGGTTTTATTTGTGCTTCAGAGTTCCTGTTCCTGTTCTCATATCCAAGTTCTCGGACACCAGTAAAGCTCTGATGGATGTCATGTCCAAACAGGCCACTGGCGACTCAGTATCTGCCCTTCGATGGGTAAGAATCATATCAATGCTGATCTATTGACAACGCTTTGAGTTTGAAATGTGTATTTGTCTGTTTTTAGATTCTGTCATGTCTGGCCACCTTGTTGAGGAAGCAGGAGGCTTCAATATGGACGTACCCATCCTCGCTCCAGACTTATCATGGTCTACTTAGTTTTACTGTGCACAGCAAGCCAAAGGTATTGTGTTCGTGTTATTGGTTGGCCTCATGAACTGCTAATAGTTTTAATTTTGAATTCCACATTGTCAGGTGCGTAAGGCAGCACAGCAGGGCGTGTGCTCAATCCTCAGAGGCAGTGATTTCCTGTTTAAAGATGATGCACCTGCTCATCATCCTGTTGCTATGACAACAGCTAAATTCTGCATTAAAGAAATGGAGCAGGCTGGAGGTAACTACATACATGTGTAATGTATACATACAGTTATTTCCACGAATTCTAACATTTTGGATGCATTTGTAATTGTATTTTTGCTGACGCAGGAAGCAAAGAAGACACCACTACCCTTCATGTACTAGGCCTTTTGAAGGAGTTGATCGGGGCATTTCCTCTTGGCGCTGTCAAATCCTGTTGTGAGACTCTTCTGCGAGTCATGACGCTGAGTCACGTGGTGAGAGAACACTCTAGTGCAGCCAGGTTATTTTGGTCGCTTACTCTCTGCGTATAATTAACCCAAATTATGTTTGTTTCTTTAACAGTTGGTAACTGCAAGTGCCATGCAAGCCTTTCATAAACTTTTCAGTAGCAAACCAAAAGCTTCTACCCTGTCTCCTGAACTGAATGCACAGATTATCACTGTATGTATTCTCAAATCTTCAACGTGTTCAATTTCAGACATGGTTATGTAACTAAAACACGTTATTTTCTCAGGCTCTTTATGATTACTTGCCCAGTGACAATGATCTGCAGCCACTACTGGCCTGGCTGGCAGTTATGGAAAAAGCCCATGTTAACTTGGCATGGTATTGAAACACAATTATTTTGTGTTTTGTGACTCTTTGGACAGCATGCACAACTTTAATGTTTATTTTGTGTAGTTTGCAGACATCATTGAGTTTAGGACATCTCCCTCGGCTCTTTTCTGCTGCCATTCCTTGCCTGTTGTCTCCTTATGCACAAGTGGTTTCTGCAGCTGCCAGTACACTTAAGGTAAATGTACAATATGACATTCTTACACCCCCAAAGTTAGTTGTATATTTATTAGTTTTGCTTTATACTTTTCAGACACTGCTGACGGAGTGTGTTGCGCCTCACATGGAAGAGATGGACTTGATCACAACTACGGCTTCAGCAGGAAACGCCTCATACATCTGCAAAATGTTCAAGTAGGTCCCCCTGAAGCTGCCGTCTCTATCAACAGAAGACGTATTTGAATTATTATAATGACTCCAACAACACTTTGTCATTTTGCATTGCTAGTTTTGCTCTGTTCTGTCCACACTGTACATTTTTGTATTTATTTTTAGTTTTTTGCATGTCTTTATCATAGATTATATTTTAACATTTTGTGTTTGTTTACTGACAACGGTTCTAAAACCTTTTCTGATTCTTAAAAAAAATATATATAATGTAAATATTACGTATTTTACTGTTCAGAATTGCAGAAGAAGGCCTCTCCTACCGTTTCCACGCCTCCTGGCCCTTTGTTCTCCAGATTTTGGGCTGTTTCTACAAAGCTGCTGGAAAAAAAGCCCACCCCATCATGACCAAGGTAAAGTAAGCACAGGCAATGCTTTTCTCTTTTCTTTTTTTACGTGACCTTGTATAACTGTGCTGTGCAGTCACTTCAGTCGCTGGCAGATCTACGCTCCACTCCTCACTTTCCTTTCACCGGAGAGTTGGATCTGGCTGTGGGAGCTGCTGTCGAAGCAATGGGCCCTCAGGTCGTGCTGGGTGCCGTGCCACTGAACATCACTGGCCACGAGTAAGCCCACATACTTTAGCTTTATTTTTTGTTGTTTGATTTTACTGACGGACCTTTTTCTGTTTTGCCAGTGATGACTTGGAGTTTCCACGCAGCTGGCTGATTCCTGTTATACGCGATCATGTGAAGAACACCCAACTCGGATTCTTCAATTCATATTTTCTTCCTCTTACTTCAACACTGAAAAAGAGAGGTAATTTTCTAATTATTTACCAACCATGTAATACATGTTAATGTTTAGAAACCACAGTAATCTTGTGACTAATTTTGCATTGTAGCCGAGGAGTTAGAACAAGCTGGACAAAAACTTGAGGCCAAAGTCTACCAAACACTACAACTTCAGGTAAAGTGGCATAAATGTTGATGCTTCAAGGTAAAAGAAATGGTTGACAAATGTGTGTGAAAATGTGTCACAGATTTGGACCATGCTTCCTGGTTTCTGCACTGGTTGTGTAGACCTTATAACATCGTTCAAAGGCATTGCCCGCACTCTTGGCACGGCTATTAACGAGCAACCAGACCTGAGATTAACCGTGTGCCAGGCTTTGCGCACAGTCATCAACAAGAGCTGCACCACAGGTGCAGACACGCAGCACACGAACATATGTCCTGTCATTTTACTGACACAAACTGGTGGCATCTTTTACAGAGGAGGAAAAGGAAGAAGTGGGAAAGTTTTCCAAAAATTTTCTCCCAATACTCTTCAACGTGTACGGTCAGCAGCCGCCTGCAGGAGAGTCTGGCACCTATAGGATGGCAGTGCTCGATACAATCAAAATCTTCTTGACTGTGACGGAAAAACAGGTGCGTTGAGGTTGAGTTGCAGATGGTTCATTTAAGATGATCCAGTTTAACTAACTGACATTTTTCTGCAAAGCTAAACTAATGATTTAATTTTAGTAGATTCTTTACTACTATGTTATTAAGCGTTTATACCTTAATGTAAACGTCTTCTGAACATTGAATATACATGCTCTTTATAAATTGCTTGCTTTTTTTCTGTATTTCCCAAAAATATATATCATAGTTTGATTTTCTTTTCATTGTCTCCAGATGATTTGTACTTTCTTGGCAAAAGCAACAGAAAGATTAAGTGGCGCTGACAACACAGAGTTCACCCGGTAAGTACCTACATTCAATCTTTAGTTATCCTTACACTCCTATACACTTTTTGTATTCAGTAGTATCTTATTCACAGGCTTTCAATGATGGACCTAATTGTTGCCATGGCACCATTAGTCGACGAGGCCACAATGACTAAAACGTTTGAATTTACAAAGCCATATTTAGAGGTAAATGTTATATTTGGACTTTTCCTGAAGCCTCTTTGTTGGTCTTACGTTTCATCTTGTGTTTGCTTTGGCAGATCAAGGAGCAGGGGATGCAGAAGAAGGCCTACAGAGTGCTTGAGGAGTTGTGTGGTGGAGAGAGTGAAGAGTGTAAATCATTTGTTGTTAAAAATCTGGAAGCGCTTCAAGTCAGCCTGCTTGAGACTTTGAAAAATGCATCTTCACCAGCAAAACGGGTCAGATATGACAGTAAAGGAAACCTTGCTATGCTTTAGATTTTTTTAAATGAATTTCATTGTTTTTTTTTTCCTCAGCCAAGACTGAAGTGCTTACTTCACATTGTAAAAAGCCTCGGAGAAGAGCACAAGGACTTTATCACTGCTCTATTGCCGGAGGTACACTTTTGCATCCAATAAATCTCTCTGTGCTACTGACCTTTATCATCACAAGATGTTTTTCTTTCAGGTTATCATTTGTACTAAGGAGGTATCTGTTGGAGCTCGTAAAAATGCTTATAGCCTTTTGGTAGAGATAGGAAAGGCATTTCTGCGTTTCTGCAGTGACCCAAATGGTAAATATTCTATAAAAGCAGTGGTTTTGTGGCTGAAAGTTGCAGCTTAAGTAGTAATATCAGTCTTGTGTTCTTGCTTCAGATGCCATGGATCAATATTTGGTGTTGCTCTATGCTGGACTCACTGGCTCGGTCACTATGATCACTTGTACAGTTTTAGCACTGACCAGACTGGTCTTTGAGTACAAAGGTAAAAAAAAAAAAAACTAACTACATCTCGACATCAAGAGTTTTTACTTGATTGTTGCTTTTTGTTTCAGACTCCATAGAGGTTTGCACTATGGAGCAGCTCCTACAAAACATCTGTCTCCTGTTGACATCTCGGACGAGAGAGATTGTTAAAGCTTCACTTGGATTCATAAAAGTCATTCTCTTTGTCATGGATCCCAAAACACTTTCCTCCCATGTTACTGCCATGGTACGCACCTTTTGTAGTATTAAATGTATGCGTTCGTGTCATGTATAAACTAAACTTTCATGCACTACACGGTTAGATGGAGGGCATTGGGAACATTAAAAATGATGTAAGGAGGCATTTTAGGACCAAACTAAAGAATATATTTACCAGATTCATCAGAAAGTTTGGGTGAGTGTCATGATCATTTTAGTATCTTTCTGAAGTCTACCATTTACAATGGATTTTTTTCTCTTTCTACTGTGTTTAGGTATGATTTGGTGAAGAGTATGCTGCCTGCAGAGCACCACAAAGTTCTGGCAAACATCCGAAAAGCCGAAGCCCGCAGCAAAAGGTCAAAGCAGGCGGCAGAACATCAGGAGGACTCTGACGATGAAGAAGATGCACCTCAGAATAAGGCTGAAAGGTACAGTATTTTAGCCATTTGTATTTTGTTTGAAAGAAAATGTTCCAGATAAAACAATGACACATTTTTCTTAGTATTGAGGACATCCTGGCGGAGTCTGACAGTGACATGTCAGAGGATGAAGCTAAGCCTAAAAAAGGACAGAAAAAAGCAGGCAAAGCTAAAGCTAAAGCTTGGCTCAAAGAAGGAGAAGATGACGATCCACTTAACTTCCTGGATCCTAAAGTTTCCCAGAGAGTCCTAGGTGACTAACCAATGCATTTATCTTAAAATAATTGACATCTTGCAACAATATTTATCTTATACTTGTTCCCAATGTTGTAGCCACGAATCCGGAGCTGAAAAAGAGCACCAAGAAAGAACATGGCTTCAAGGTGACTTCAGATGGACGTCTTATCATCAGAGACGAGGAGGAGGACAATGTTAAAACAAAAGGTATGTTAATTTTAAATGTGCATGTGATTATTTCATACTATTTTCATGAATTTTCTTCTCTGCATCTCTCAGATGGAGAAATGGATGATATTCTGGAAGAGGCTGGAGTTAAAAGTGTAAGCGACTCAAACTGGTTGTGGCTCTTGATTGTATAATTTTCTCTTCATAATTTGTGTGTCTATATTTAGAAAAAGACACAGAAAAGACGGTTTAAAGATGACAACTTTGATGAGGAAATGGACATTGAGCCAGAGTTAAAATATAAAGGTAATAAAAATGGCATTTTACAGACTTAATCTTATGTCTCTTCCAAAGCATTTATTTAAATCAAAGCTTCTGTTTCCCAGCTGGAGGTTCTGGCATCCACAGACAATTGGGAAAAGACACTGGTGCAGAATATAAGTCAAAGGTACATTGCAAAATTGTATAATACCTATTAGATAATAAAATAGTAATGTGGGTGTGTCTTTTCTTTTTAATAGAAGGGGAAAGGAGACATGAAACAGAAAGGAAAGCTTGATCCCTATGCATATATCCCACTCAAAAAGGCTCAGCTCAATCGCAGGTATGGCAACAAATTGGAGATGTCAATATAGATGATTATATAATGACAATTATGTTGCTGAATACATGTTATGTTTGAATTTCAGGAAGCGTGCCAAGCTTCAAGGCCAGTTTAAGGGTATGGTACGAGGAGCCCAGAAGGGGGCACTAACCGGAAAGAAAATGCAGAAGAAAAAGCGGAAAGCCTGAGGAGTTCTAAGTGGACTTACAGAATGTGGGTTTTTCCAGTTCTGAAAAGACAATTATACAAATGTATTTGCTACAGTCCCTTTCAAACTAAAACACATGGAAATGTTTGTCTACTGTTTGGTGATAAATTCCATGGCTCTGATAAACCTGTTCCAAGAGTTTACTTGGACTTTTGGGTCTAAGACATATTTTTATGTTATGAAATAATTGAATACTTAAAAAGTTAAATATTGCAACATGTACAGTCTTTGTCTTTGACTAATATCATGCAAGTTCCACTTTGTGAGGAGGATCCAAGAAAAGCATGTTCACTGTTGAGCATAAAAACATTTATTTAAAAACACAAACCTGTTAGTACAGAAACGATGCAATGGACCATTTCAGTCATAAAAATGTAAAAAAAACAAGATGAAATATAAAAAACATCTCAACATTGATACCATAAAGATACAATCAAGGTGCAGTCTTTCTCTTTACTGTGTTAGTAAGAAGTTATACATTTGATGCAGTTTTGCTTAACATGCCAGAATATCATATTTCGCAATTAACGAATTTGCACAAGTGATCTTAGAGGACTTGTTTTCAGACCTGGAAATAAATACAATTTTGAAAAAATACTGCCCTGCAGTTGCAAACAGATTGGAAAGTTGCATTTGTAATTAACAATTTCATACAAAAAGTATGATTTGTTGAAAACATGCCATTTGATACTCTCATCATGAAATATTGTACAAAAAAAACTCGACAAGAGTAACAAGTCGTTCACCCTTAGATAAGATCAAAATTAGTGCCTTTCATTTTCAATAAGAAGCAAACAAAACCACACACCACTTTAGGGCTAAACCACAAGAACATGCTCAAATTACAAAATAGCACATGATATTTACCAGGCAATTGACTCAAGTGTGTTTGTTCCCACGTATGTACATACTAGTGTGACTTAAACCCACGTACGTACGTACGTACTAGTGTGACCTAAACTCAGGTACGTACATACTGTGTCACCTAAACCCACGTACATACATACTAGTGTGACCTAAACTCAGGTACGTACGTACTAGTGTGACCTAAACCCACGTACATACATACTAGTGTGACCTAAACTCAGGTACGTACACACTAGTGTGACCTAAACCCACGTACGTACATACTAGTGTGACCTAAACTCAGGTACGTACGTACTAGTGTGACCTAAACCCACGTACGTACACACTAGTGTGACCTAAACCCACGTACGTACATACTAGTGTGACCTAAACCCACGTACGTACATACTAGTGTGACCTAAACCCACGTACGTACATACTAGTGTGACCTAAACCCACGTACGTACATACTAGTGTGACCTAAACCCACGTACGTACATACTAGTGTGACCTAAACCCACGTACATACATACTAGTGTGACCTAAACTCAGGTACGTACACACTAGTGTGACCTAAACCCACGTACGTACATACTAGTGTGACCTAAACTCAGGTACGTACGTACTAGTGTGACCTAAACCCACGTACGTACACACTAGTGTGACCTAAACCCACGTACGTACATACTAGTGTGACCTAAACCCACGTACGTACATACTAGTGTGACCTAAACCCACGTACGTACATACTAGTGTGACCTAAACCCACGTACGTACATACTAGTGTGACCTAAACCCACGTACGTACATACTAGTGTGACCTAAACCCACGTACATACATACTAGTGTGACCTAAACTCAGGTACGTACACACTAGTGTGACCTAAACCCACGTACGTACATACTAGTGTGACCTAAACTCAGGTACGTACGTACTAGTGTGACCTAAACCCACGTACGTACACACTAGTGTGACCTAAACCCACGTACGTACATACTAGTGTGACCTAAACCCACGTACGTACATACTAGTGTGACCTAAACCCACGTACGTACATACTAGTGTGACCTAAACCCACGTACGTACATACTAGTGTGACCTAAACCCACGTACGTACATACTAGTGTGACCTAAACCCACGTACGTACATACTAGTGTGACCTAAACCCACGTACATACATACTAGTGTGACCTAAACCCACGTACGTACATACTAGTGTGACCTAAACCCACGTACATACATACTAGTGTGACCTAAACCCACGTACGTACATACTAGTGTGACCTAAACCCACGTACGTACATACTAGTGTGACCTAAACCCACGTACGTACATACTAGTGTCACCTAAACCCATGTACGTACGTACTTGTGTCACCTAAACCCACGTACGCACGTACTGGTGTCACCTAAACCCACGTACGTACACACTAGTGTCACCTAAAGACTGCCAGGTTTTTGCTGTCCAGCAACAAAAGGAGCACACTTAAATGTTTGAGGCTCCATGTCTGATCAGAGACGAGGCGGGGGCCGTGATGGTGGTGGACCTGGAGGTCCTGGAGGAGCCCGTGCGGAACGCGGGCCGGGAGGGGCTCTGGACACAGGAGGGGGCACACGGGACGGGGGCGTAGTGTGGGATGGGGGGGTGGTGCGAGGCCCTCTGGATGGAGGCTTTGTACGGGGCACAGAGTTGGAGACTAAAGGCCGCTGCTCGGTGGATGGAGCACGCGATGGGAGAGACTGATGAGAGTGACTGGAGGGCGTCCGGTGGTTCAAACTGGAGTCTGGATCTTTCACACGCTGAAAACTTATACAGCGACCCTGTCAAAACATCACCAATAAACAATTAAACAGGTGCACATCAGCAGAGATCTGCAGTCTGGAAATACAAACTACAAAGACACATTTCTTGAATGTTTACAATCCAGTTTATTCATAGTTTAGGTCATAAAAAAGTGAAAGCATGCTTGTACTGAATAAAAAGCTTTTTGCAATGTGCTTAGTTCAAATGAGTACAGTTGTATTTGTTTCCAAATGCTCTGCTCAGTGTCAATGAGCTCTTTAGATCCCTCGGCCAAAGCTTGTGTGATACGTGGCCCACTGCAGCTGACAGAGGCAGTATGTGTTTGGTCCTCTCTATACAAACAGAGCAGCCTCTATCTGCTTCCACACCTGCTCTACAATCGCTGTGATGGGAGCAAAGACGTCCTCTGACTTTGAGAGGGTGTAGTCTTCCTAACACATTTATGCTCTTTTTCTATGTCATAATAAAAGAACAGAAAGTGGATTATGTCTCGTGTGGCTTGTAGGAATGTTTTGCATGAAGACTTTTCAATAGGATTACAATGGTTAACACTGGGCCCCTTGACATTTAGCATAATTTACAAGTCAAAGAGAATGGAGATCTTCTCTTATTGTTCTCATTGATGGTTATTCCCTCCACATCTCTGGAACACCACACTGACTCTTTGAGAGAATGTGGGATAGAAACTCCTAGAAGCCCCTCTGTCGGAGCCTCTTGGTGGTCTGATTACAACACCTTATTAAACAGAGAGGCCCTAAAGTCACCTAGGGGTCATTAAGGAGGGCCTCAGCAGCAGTTAGCTTTGTGACTGAATGCCCATTGTTGATGAGGGTATATGAGGGTGGTGTAATTGATTAGGGGTAAGCACAGTTGGCGGGGCCGCCTGTTTCGATCTTGCCGTGAAAGAGGCAGTTTGTGAGCACCAGAACAACACCAGAGACAGCATATGGACACAATGACGAGACAAGCTCATGCATATTGGGATAGTTTGTGTGAGGTGACTGTAAGCATGCTTCCACCAGGACATATGGCCTGAATGAAGCCACTTGAATAACAGGAAGGAGGAGAGAGGAAGGTTATGGGGACACTAAGATACAAACTGCACACTGACAGGGCGGATGTATAATCCCAAGAAACAATAAAATATGTGTCCATGGGGGTCATCTAAATGATTTTTATTACTTGAGCCATTATTAATATTCCTGTATTGTCTCAAATGTCGTATTAGATGGGTTTTAAATTAAGTATTTTGACACATTGTAAAAAGTATACCTGATAAAGTGGTCTACAATGTTTAGGTCAGTTATTTGTTATAGTTTAGATGTTTTTCTGCACTTTTGGAAGCTATTTACAACGTTCCTGGAGAGAGATGGGGAAAAACAAAACCTCACACTGTTATATTTGTTGTCTTTGCCATAAGACTTTTCCAATCTCAGACAAACATAAAATTATATCACACACCATGTTTATCTAAGTGTAACATTGTTAAATAGACACATGATCTTATCTGACAGCTCGGCATGTCACCTTACACGACGTTACAGAAATCCACATGGGGAAAACACAGCGCGAGGACACAGTTAAAGCTCCCTGGATACATGAAAATAATGTGCACAAACTCAAGCAGAGGTCACCTAGTTCATGTAGTGATTACTTCAGCAGAAATCAAAGTATATTTGGAGTGTACAAACTAGAGAGAAAAATGCATACAAAAGGCAGTTAGAAAATATACATTATGAACAGAGGTGTACTATGTTACTCAAGTGAATGTAACTGAGTACTAGTTGTTTTTGGTTCTTCTCCCCACAAATCTACAAGTGACTAAAGCTTCATGTTGACAATATTAAATGAATTGAAAAGTTACACTTATTACAAATCACCTTCAAATATGATTTGTTTTTGAAATTTCAAAATCTGTGCACTTGTTTATGTTTTGTCTTTACACTACTAACTAAACTGTTACTCAGTACTCAGGTAAAAGTTTTTACAAAGGCATTTTTTACTTTTACATAAGTTATTATTTGGGGAACTACATTTTACTTCTAATAAGACTTGAAATAGGTCCTTACATGAGGATACATTTGGGCTAGTCTATCCACCTCTGATTATACAGTACTTTGTGTGACGAATTATCCCTGCTTTGTTGCATGAAATGAAATCACTTTGAAATATTAAGTTATAATATGTATTAAGTAGAAATGTAATCATAAAGGTGCATTTGGAAGGTGTTGATGGTGATTTTGTGACTAATTGCAGAAGCGCTGTATCTCTTCAAGTCTAGTGTTAACGCGCTCTGTGCTTGTGTCGGGACCATCACTGGCATCACTGTCGAGGGACAAAAGAAGGGAATCTCTTATGTCACAATTCGGCCCGTGGCTTCTACACGGCGCATCTGTTTGTGTGGCTCTGACACACACATGAAGAGTGACACATATGTTACTGTAAGGGAATGTAAGAGACAGGTAGTGGCAGAAACTGGCAGCACATTCATGACACGTCGCAGATCCAGTGAAGGGAGGATAATAAAGGATGGGTTAGGGTTAAAAGATGAGGTGTCAGCTGATGTTCAACAACTCCATGTGACTTATAAAGGTGCCTTTTGAGACACAATTATTCAAAGTTCAAGAATATGTTTGGGAAACCGCAAAATCGAAATGTAAACTCAAGATTCTGTGGTTTACAAATATCAATAAATAACACATCAGCTGCAAAAACAATGGACAACTTTTGTGGCAGATACATAGGTAATGATTCAGCAAATATTTAGAACAGTTATATATTCATTCGTGATTATTACCTATATTAAGCTGATTCTAAACTAGCCAAAGGGATCACAAATTCAGTGCGCTGTGCAGGTCCATGGTCATAGTGCTGTCCCTATTTGGAGATTTTACTACATTATTACTACTTTACATGCTCGAAAGCAGATTGTTTACAGTGGAGACACCGAAAAAAAGTAAGTTAGTTAAAGTTAATTTTCTTAGTAAATCTGTTGCAGACCCTGAAAGAAAGCTACTTTTAAACAATTCAAAATGTCAACAATTGAGCATAGTCATTCAAATTAAGAGCCTTGTAAATCTTTCATTGTGTGTCTGTTTTTTGACCCCTTGACAGCTCCTGGCAAGTTTTTTTTCCTTGTATCTTTTCATGTGCGGAATGACATTTTATTTTTTCGCAATTAATGGCGCGTGAAGTCATTTCTGTGGGTCATTGTTGCACAGGAATAGGCGGCCATGCAAAGAAAGACCGACAAAAGCCCTTGAAACTTCTGCCCTAAGAAAGATGAATTGCTCAGTTCAGAAACGATGCCAAAACGATGGAAAGAATGAATGAAACAGTCACTTTTATAGACTCCAGATACAGTAAATGCTCCCACTGTTAGGCCGTACAGACGACTTGTGTCTTATAGTGAACAAATGGGTCGAGATACGGCCCAAGTGATGAAAGGCGACATTGACACTGGGGCAGATGCTTCACCATGACAACCAGAGTGGTGACAAAAGAACGTGTGTGATTTTGGGGACATGATGAACAGGGTCAAGGTTAACTACCAAAGCTATGTTTTTCTTCTTCAAGTTATTTTATACCAACATTCAAGACTTCATTCAGTCAAGCTCTTATCTTAAATAATCCATTTACACATATTATATTGTACAATGGATCTCCAGAATTATCTATTGTATTTTGTTCTTTTAAATGATGGTTTTGCTGTTTTAAAACTGCTGGAAGTGTTCTGCACGTTAATGAACTTTGCTTCAAACGCTGTATATATGTTACAAGGATTTATTTACAATTACAGCATGTCATTTTTGGTCTGGTCTGAAGTACGGCTCACTATGTATGGGCACAAAGGAGGTCTTCATACAGCCACAGCAGTCTCTTATTCACTTGATCTGTGTAGTGTGACTGTTTTAGCAATCGACCACATAATACACGGGAAAATAGAAACACTACTAAATATCCGGTAACTGGTCTTAGTCTTGTTTGCTTTCTCTGGTTGCCAGACAAACAAAATACAAATGTTTTACAGTGCTTTATAGTGTATAGCTGCAACCCACATCATTTTACCAGGCTTGGAATTGACAAAATGAGGCTTTTGAGTTGAAACAAAGCTGTAGTTTGTATGCAGGCTCACCTCATCTCCAGGCAGTGGTCTCATCAATGAAACCTGGTCGTATCCTCTCCTGAACAGAGCTAAGAGAGCATCAAGTTTCCCCTAAAAAGAAGTGGACAGAAAAGAATAAGGGAATTCTTGAGGAAACTTCATATTTTCTTTGTACTGGATCATTATTTTTCCATGAAAGACGCACCTTAATGGGTGTGTACCACCTCCTCTGCTGTGGAAGACGGCGGGAAGTCTTCCTTGGTTTTGGCTCATATGGTTCAAATTCTTGTTCTGGCATCTTTACAACTGCATTTTTTGGTTTGTCCAGTTTGGCGCCTTCTTCTGTGGACCCTTTCTCGCCCCACCGCACCTTATGAAAAACGAGACATACAAACTTACAAATCGCACACATCCTGGATCTAGGAATATTTTGTTTTTTTAAATATACCTCCATGCGCTTTATCCCTCCCACGCCTCTTCCTCCATAATAGGACGCATCCACTGTGGGCCACTTCTTCTTAGGCATCCCATCGTCCTCATCAGATTCCTTTCAAAGAACACAGCAAGTAATTATATTGCCTACATTATATACGGG
Source organism: Eucyclogobius newberryi (assembly GCF_026437365.1). Taxonomy (NCBI): domain Eukaryota; kingdom Metazoa; phylum Chordata; class Actinopteri; order Gobiiformes; family Gobiidae; genus Eucyclogobius; species Eucyclogobius newberryi. Next base: position 15,330,094 of record NW_027316500.1, on the reverse strand, counting down.
TGAAAAAGGTTAATACACATCATTATTACCGGTAATAGTCTTATTTTACTGCACTTCCAGAATCTGTGATTTTTTCCTTTTACTCTGCTTTTTAAAATATTTTTTTTAAAATCTCACAGTAAATCCAATATTTAACAAAGGAGTGCTTCATTTTGCTCATAGTCCCTGGAATTGACCGCAATATGATTAGAATAAATGACATACAGGTCTTTGTCATTACACAGCAATGCAGACTGTTCTCAAAACTCCTGCCATGGTCATGGTGAAAGGATGCCATTGGATCATTGGCGGCAGGAAAGAAGGCCATCAAAAAAACAGATGACACAAAAAGCACCAACAATCAAAAACTGATTATTTAATTGACTGGAAGATCACATTCGGACTTAACTTAAAAATTGACATATTTTAAAGGCATTGGGCATTAAAAAAAAAAAAAAATTCAGCCCGAAGGCTTTATTTGTCACAGGACAGTCACAGTGTGAAAGGTGGAGAGGGGGCGATAGGCAATCGGCCAATGACGAAGGCTGGTGTCGAACTTAATGACACTGCGGTGGCAGCAACCACACATGTGCAATGCCCTTAACCCCTGCACCACCTTCTGCTGCCTTTAAGAACAAAATAATGAAGTTCCTGTTCTCTCCCTGGTTGTATTCTGTTTTCTGTGATTCTAGTTATGAATTATATACTATTTAGAAACAGGGAAAAAAGAAGAAGAAAGAATAGTCTTCCAAAAGCTAAATTTATCACACGACATTGCATTATCATACATCCATCCATCCATCCATCCATTTTCTACCGCTTGTTCCCTTTTTGGGGTCGCGGGTGACTGGAGCCTATCCCAGTGACTTCGGGCCTTAGGCGGGGTACACCCTGGACAGTGGCCAACTTGTCGCAGGGCTGACACAGAGACATAGACATTACAGACAGTTCACGCTCACATTCATTCTCTAGGGCCAATTTAGACTTTCCAATTTTTGCCTAACACATGCATGTCTTTGGACGGTGGGAGGAAGCCGGAGAACCCGGAGAGAACCCACGGTAACACGGGGAGAACACTAACCGCCTTTGCCACCGTGCACCGTTATTATCATACATAATAATAATAATAATAATAATAATAATAATAATAGAAAAATGTCTGACTGGTTCAGGTGGGGGAGGCGGAAGAGGTTCTTTGATGACCTGAAAAAAAACAATGTAATCAGCCAAAAAACTGCCTTAGTATGGCTGTCGATAGATAAGCATTAAAACTGACCAGAGTGCAACAGAGGGGCCAGAACCACCACATCAGCAGCAGAGCCAACAGCAGAAACACCACCAGGAGTGAGATCAGCACAATTGTCCCATCAAACTAGGAATAATAAAGACATGTTTAAACACTGGGCAGAATCAGCTCCATGGGTTTTAATAGGGTTAACATAAAGTGAAAGTACTCACAGCCTCCTCTGATGAGAGACACAACAGAGGAGAGCTACGAGAGGAAGAACAGGGCAGGAGGACAAAGGAAAAACAAGCAAGTATGAAAGAAAGTTTATTTTGAAAAGTAGCATGCCAAAACATAGTGCTCAGAATAGTATTATTTGTAAAAGTACAGTATGCCCACTTACACATTCGGTGGTCGTGATGTGCACGGAGCTGGTGATGTAGGAGAGGCCTTCGTTCATGCTCACCTGTAAGTAAATCACCCTAAAAAACACAAACAATTATGTTTATAAAGCTGGTTATGCATGGGGACGGAAGGGCTGCACAATAATGTTTTTTCAAAGTAGGATTATGATCAGAGTGCACACACTTGGTAAATAACTCCAATAGCTTTAAGATTTGAGAGAAGACTGAAATCTGAACTGATAAATCAATACAAGAATCCCATCAATAGAATAATGTAATGCTATGTTTGTAGAGTTCTAAACTTCAGGTATAAGCACAAGATTGTTTCTACAAAGAGACAAGATATTATGTTCTTTGCAAAGGAAATTACTTCATCTAAATAATTGCAACCTTTGCAATTGATATTGATTGATTTTTATGATTTTTTTTTTTGGTTTGACCCTACTCTTGTCCTGGTCTAGTCCCGGTCTAGTCCTGGTCTAGTCCTGGTCTAGTCCTACTCTAGTCCTGCTCTAGTCCCGGTCAAGTCCCGGTATAGTCCCGGTCTAGTCCCGGTCTAGTCCTACTCTAGTCCTGTTCTAGTCCTGGTCTAGTCCTGGTCTAGTCCTACTCTAGTCCTGGTCTAGTCCTGGTCTAGTCCTGTTCTAGTCCTGGTCTAGTCCTGGTCTAGTCCTACTCTAGTCCTGTTCTAGTCCTGGTCTAGTCCTGGTCTAGTCCTACTCTAGTCCTGCTCTAGTCCCGGTCTAGTCCTGTTCTAGTCCTGGTCTAGTCCCGGTCTAGTCCTGGTCTAGTCCTGTTCTAGTCCTACTCTAGTCCTGGTCTAGTCCTACTCTAGTCCTGTTCTAGTCCTACTCTAGTCCTGGTCTAGTCCTACTCTAGTCCCGGTCTAGTCCTGGTCTAGTCCTGGTCTAGGTTAAGAAAGGGCAAGAATTTCAATCCTCAGTCAGTTTTTTTATGCTAAATGGTCCATGTTGATAATATTCAGGAAATTAATGTGAAAGCATTATAAAAAAAACAAAAATTCTTACGGGAACAATTTGAGAAATATGAGAATATGAGAATAATATGAGAAATATGAATATGAGAAAGAAAAATAATCTTGATTCATTTTTATCACCCAGCCCTAGTTCCAGATTTAATCCCAGGTGTAGGCACACTTTGTATTATGCATGCAGGTACTTGTGCCGGTTGTGAAGCAGATGCTCTGACTAAAAATATGCTGACAAAGAACCAGAGCATTGGGAGGTCAAGCAGTTCTCCACCCACAAGAGGAATTTCTTCTTTTTTTGGATAATCCCTGAGACATATGATACATAAAACACAGATAGCAAAATGACACAAATACCATAATTTAAAAGAAATTAGATTAGTTTATTGGAATGCACGGCTATTTAATACCTAGTAGTTTTATTTGAGAACACTTGAGAGCAGTTTTCTTGCAATGTTTGGAAATGAAAAAAGAAAAGTGAAATGTGAAGCAGATTTGCCTATTATGGTTTAGGGGGGCAAAGACAAGGGGGGGGGGCTTCCCTTTAGTATTTGGGGCTGAGTTGGGTTGACAAGGGGAGGGGAGGAGGAAGCAGAGGGGGGATGGTGTAAGAAAGCCTTCCTGTTTTACATCTCATCAGCGTGTCCCTCCCCTCTGAGACCCCCTCAGACCACCCCCCAGTGTTGCTCCTCACTTCCTCAGCGCTGACACTGTGTTGACACACACAGAGGTCCAGGTGTTGTCTTCTTCCCCCCTTTTATCCCCTCTTCGCCACAATATGGACAACCCACATTGAGGCAGTGTCAGATCTCAGCCCATGTCAATCAACAGTCTGCTCGCTTCATATGTCTGTGCCCTGTGTCCATGTGAATAGGAAGTAAAAGCAGCATCCAGGAGACTCACAGTCAAAATACATTTGTGTGATGGCAACACTGACTTCATTGTATGAGACAAGGCCTGGGTGAAACGTATATGAAGAAGAAGATGGGTTCTGTTGCCAACATCTCTCCATGAGGAGATATTTATAAAGTGATGACACCATAAATTCATACATACAGGTCACTAATATTTAGTTTAGATGGTTTTATTCTTCTAGAAAACAATTGAATATGTATACAATCGAAAAACATAACCGTTTTATTTGATTGCGTGGTTGGTATTTATTTGTTGTTTGATATAATTGATTACATTTTGTGTGTATATTTCAATAATTGTTGCCTATCTAGCGTTGCGTCAGAGTAACATTACTGAGAACTAATAATTTAATTCATTTAAATAACATGCATTTTGTTATGCTCAAAAGTATACAGTATTGACTGTTTTAAAGTAGTCACTTATTTCCATTCACTCTGTATCTGTTATTTGCTTTGTAAACATTGCTTCCAGACAAGATATGATCAAATCAAAGAACAAATCTGAGTGACAGCAACAAGACAGACGATGTCTAGGAGGTGTCCTAAGCTTCGGGCTGCAAAATGTATATTTATGCACTGGGCTTTAGGCGGTCTGGGGTCTGAGCAACAATGAAGAAGGTCACCCAAAGCACCCCAAAGTCTCATGGAAACTACTTTATTTCTAGTAGGAATCACCAGTATTGTGGCTATGAGGAGCCGGAGTCAGTGATCTGCAGAGGTCCTCTCCAGGAGACTCTCATTAAGTTGTGTTCCTGGGCTCTGCTGCTGTTGTCCCCGTGTGATTGGTGTCTGCCCTCGTTAGCGGTGACAAACTCTGATTGATCACAGAGACTCAATGACTTTGACACTAATTTGTTGAAGGGCAGCCGACTTCGAAGCCCACCAAACTATGCCTGATGTGACAATTAGACATGAGGAGGAACAAATCAAGGCCAAAGACACATGTGCAAGTGTCTTTTGGAAATGCTGAATGTCAGATCTAATAAAGTATGGACAGTGCCTCTACTTACTTTCCAACTTCCTCTACCACAGGAGCCGGACAGAGAAGAAAAGTGTCTTCTATTTCAGCTGGTCTCTCATCTGTGAAAAACAAATTCACATAAATATTTATTATTCTTTTCAAATATAAGTATACTAATGATTTCAGGTATTTTAATCAAACATACCAATTGTATGTGTCTCGTTGAGTTTGAAACTGCAGAGGACTTGGTCAATGTTTCTGGCATGAAGAAATCCATTTCCTCGCACCACAACCTGGAAACGCTCTGAAACAGTTCCAAAGTACGAGGAATAATTAACTATTTAACTATCAAAATCTTGTTCATACATGACACTGTTGCTAGTTGTCTCTACTGAAAACCCAGCCCTTCTTCAGTCTCCAAGAGAACAGATATTTGAGTCTGAACAGGGAAAGCACTGCATGCCTCATTGCTGCTTGTTTATATCAGTGTGTTTTGGCTGCATGTGTGGAAAGGCCATAATATGCTCCAATGGTGCTAGTGCTAAAGTGCTGCTTTCTCTGCTGTCTGTGCATGTGTTTGTGTGCGGCGTTGACCTTTAGCTTCCCTGGGGCACTGTTAAAGCTCCTGAAAGAGACTTGCCAGCATATGTTGCTGGGTCTATGTGGATGCTTGGCAGCATATGCTAGAGAGCAGAAAACACTTGCTTACAAACATGCCCACGGGGCAGACTATAGCACTGCACTTTTAAAGTAGTTCTGACGTGTGTCTTTTGTTTTAATTGCTCATATTCTTGCATGCATACAGTGTGTCAGCGGCTCAATCGAGCTGCATGAAGCCAAACAGTAGTGAAGGTTTGAAACCCCTTTAACATTTAGGCTGCAGCGTGAAGATCACTGGATAAAAGCATCATCGCGGGCATCGCTTTTTATGTAAAAGGTCAGAGTTGCCCAAATATTTGCATCTATAGCACTGATTACAGTTAGTTGGTGTTACCTAGTTATTACTATCCTGTTATTGAAATGTCAACATAAGTGAAGAGTTCTCAGTCCCAGTCTGTCCACTATCCCTAACACACACATGCTGTGATGGTCTAAAAGGTCAGGACTGTCACATGCTGCTGGTAAAGAGCTGGTGCCTCTGCCACATGTCCATCTGCATCTACACCTGAATGTTTGACAAGGTCTCCATTTGTATAAATGTGCATGACATTAAACATGTAGACTGCAGCGTGCATGTGTGAGGAACAGGAATATGCCTTGTCCGAACCTTGGCTCCTCAATCATGTTAGTGCAGTGAGACACTGAAGGACAGGGAGGGGCCATGGAGACAGGGGCAACAAGGAGGACGGGGGTCAGCCCTTAATGAAAGCAGCAATCTTTGCTGTCATGTCACATCTAAAGCGCTGGTACATGAGTGTGTGTGTGTGTGTGTGTGTTTGTGTGTGTGTGTGTGTGTGTGTGTGTGTGTGTGGGGGGGGGGGGTGTTTATCACATTGTGGGGGACAAACATCTTTATAATCTTTGTATACACTCAATTCATGGGGATCTGTCTCCTTTGTGGGACTAAAACTCAGGTCCTTTCAAGGCAAATCCTTTATTATTACGGTACATCGACAACATGATTTCAAGTTAAGGTATGTGTCACAAAAGGTTAAGGGTTGTGATTAAGTGGTAACTATGGTTAAGGTTAGAGTTAATCTACAGGAAGTGAATGTAAGTCAATGTAATGTCCCCATAGGACACGTAAACCCTGATGTGTGTGCGTGCTGTCAGCTCCGATAGTGTGGCCTAATGCTCACTGTCCAGTCTGATGGCCTGTTTGCGGCGGCTCGGACCGGTCACTTCACATCAGTGTAAGGTGCTTATATGTGCCCTTCATATGTGTACGCACAGAAAATCCAATCAAAAGAAGCTCATCTACACACAAGAGTAGCAGAGACACACTGTCACAATACCTATGTGCAATGTCAGAATGTATGAATACTTCGACACACAGAGTCGAGGAGATGCTCTCTAATATCTGCATTCAATTCAGGAGCAGCAAAGAAGACCATATTGGACAGGTCCTTCAACATGCATTTGTTCTCATCAAAAGTCAGAAACCCTTTTTGTGGCTGAAGGATACGCTTGTAGACATTACCTACGTGTGTAATGTAGAGTGCGTGGGTATTGTAGTGTTTCTGTGGCTGTCTGTTCTTGATGTGAATGTTGTTGCTTTCTGCTAACTGAGGCCAGCCTGAATAAATGCATTACTTTTTTTCTGTATAAAAATAAAATGAAAATGTTGCAATCAAAATTAAAGAGGCATCTTTAAAATAACACCCTTGTGAACTTTTGCCCTTCATTAATTAGACCAGAAACAAGTCTCATGCGTCTCTTAGTTCACTGACCATTACTCTTCTCATCAATCGAATAATAAATTAAGCTGTGGGGGGCAGTGGGCACATGTCGTCTGACTCACTGGCTTTTGGCAGCTCACTACAGCATGTAATTATCACCATAACTAAGATGTTTCTTTTGTGTGTGTTTCATGCACACTGCTTTGTTATTCATTCCCTGTATTCCATAAGAGATGCTGATTTGTATTGGTTCTCTGGGCAGCACAAATGCACTGTCTTAAGTGAGCCTTAATAACGTCATGTCAAAGCTCATCCATCCTGGTGGCTACAGATTAAGACTCTGCTGCAGTGTCTGGTCACTCTCACCACATCTCCCACTCTAATAAATGGCTGTCCAAAAGCACAACAGTAGAAATTGGGGGAGAGATTAAGCGGGTGATACATCCACATGGCTGTTTAGCATATAGGATGTGGCAAACTAGGCCAGAGGAGCAGTCACGCTTAAAGATTCATTGCTAATTTTTCTGACCATAGCCCCGCACCCCCTTCACCTCCATCAGTTTGTTCTCCCACATGCTGAGCTGGCACGGCTATGCTAATTTCCCCCGGCCGTGAATGACAATACGGTCTGTGTCACTGTGCAGTCATAAGCGTCCATGCAATTACTCCAGTCCAGAGGCTTTGGATGAGTGTCATCTGACACGATGGCACACTGGACCAGGCTCTGTCCGGGTTAAAAGAGGAACTCTTACCTCCTGCACACACACTGGATGGGTCCGCAGCTAAGATTTCAATACAGGACTTCTTTATGATCTGGAAAAAATGTAAAGGTCTCAGAAATTGTTTTATTGTACAAAATTCTTCATAAAATCTCATACCGAGTCGATGATTCCCCTGAGGGCCTGGAAGCCGCCCCACACAGGAAACACATGCTCTATGGTATCTGCTATAGTTGCAAGCTACAATCAAAGAAGCATCTTAGCTTTCCCAAATACACAAATAATAATATCTGGATTTCTTACCTGAGTCTGGTTGAAGTCTTTCACTCCAACACAGTAAACTATGGCACCTATTGATCTGGCCCTCTGAGCCTACAATAAGGAAAACTGTCTCTGTCAAGTATGTTTTGTAATAAAAATGTAAATTGTCTCTCTCTCTCGCATTTATTTTATTTTTTTACCTCTCTCTGAGCAGTATCAAACTGCCACTCATTCAACTCTCCATCTGTCAGGGCAATTATTACACTGGCCGTCCCTGCAAATACAAAACCATTCACGTACATGTTTCTAAGTATCTGAGCATTTGCTGTTTTTAATATTACACAGAGTACCTTGCTTTTCTTGATGAATTTGTTTATTAGCCTGCAACAAAACAATAATCAAATATTTGCCTACATTTCAATTTGAGTGAGGGAAATGGGACCAATGACACATAAATTCAAACAATGATGGATGGTATAGCACATATAAAAATGTATTGACCATTTCCAGTCCGAGGTTCATGTATGTGTCTCCACCAGGAACCACTTTCCTCAGAACCATTAAGCCTCCAGTGATGGCTTCCCTAAGACCAAAACAAATAACTGGATCAATAACAGGACAGCTAATACAATTCAGCAGATTCAAAGTGCAATAACTGAATCCGGCTTGGTACCTGTTCTCTGTCAGTTTCATGATGACATTTCCATGAGTGGAGAAGACTATAAAAGACATCCTGAGCATGGGGCTGTAAACACAGAGAATGGTCAGGCATAAGAATTACAGTCAGGCCATCAACTCCACGCACAGTTGGGATTTGTACCTGATAAACTTTTCCGCAAGTTGCTCAACAAAAGAATAAATCTCTGTCCAGTGATGTTTCACACTGCCTGACCTGCAATGTAAGACAATCAGTTAGTGGAATGTAAAATTAGAATGACTTTAAGTGGTTAATACAGTCATCTGCTTGTCCTTAGAGTTCATACTTTGATTGGCTAATTCCATCTTTCACTTAGGGCCTTAGGGAGGTTGACCAATAAGAAGAGTGGGTGGAAAAAAGTGTGTCATAGAGCAGCAGAAAACACTGAATAATGATCTGAACATGGGGTTGTAACACTTTTTTTAATGTTACACACCTTTTTAGCAGAGAACTGAGGATTTTAAAAACAAACAGTTCCACAAAAACAGAAGGCACTTTTTACAAGCATTACATCATTTTGTGTGTAACATATGTAGTTTGAGATATTTTCACATGTGCTGTGGTGTGACATCAACTGTCATACTTCAGTACACTCATGTACCAGTAAAATACAAGTACAATATGTTGGTCAAATAATTATGACTATCATTATACAACCCTGAAGGATATAAAGCAATAATTGAATTTTTAAGCTTTCACACTGCAGGACATCAAACTGGTGCACATTCAAAGTCGATCAGAAAAGTAGGATTAAAAAAAACAAGAATATAATAATGATCAGAGAATACGTACATGCCTTCCTTTATCTGCCCCATTTGTCTCAGTGTCTGTAGAATATGTCCAAGTGTAAATAGGTTTAAGTTAAACGTAAAAGTAATTATTTCCATTTTGTAAATGTCTAAAGTTATTTCAGTCCAGTCTTCGACAGTCTGTCTTTGACAGTCTGCTCAGTTTCCTTCATCGATTTTTTCATTATTGCCTTCTTTACTGCGGCCCAAATGTAGAATCCACAAGTATCCATCAATCATCTCCATCACTGGAGTCCAAGTCAAATTAAATAATGGTATCGATGTCTGCAGTGCCTCGCAAAACACATAATAGTGATGAGCCACTTGACATTCACAGTTTCTCCAACAACCAGTATTTCCATGTGAATAATGTGCACTTTATTTTCAACAAAGATTTTGTTGTCCTCCATTGAGAAGTATATATCTGTTCGACTGTCAAAACAAAATGACTTATTTGGAATATATATATATATATATATATATATATATATATATATATATATATATATATATATATATAAACAAACTTTTATTTATCGCCCTTCAAGCTCGGGTCCTCCAGAGGCCTGGGAGCTTGAGGGTTCTGCGCAGTATCTTTGCTGTTCCCAGCACTGCACTTTTCTGGACCGAGATGTCTGATGTTTTTCCTGGGATCTGCTCAAGCCATTCCTCCAGTTTGGGAGTCACTGCTTGGAAGTCCCAAGTGCTCCGATCACTCGTTAGTAGTTGAGTGGCTGTTCAAATGCATTATTTTATTTTCAGATATTATTCCCCTTGAAAGTCCTGATTTATAAGCTCTAATAAAAAAATCAGTGGGTTATAGTGGCCAGCTTTGGCTTGTTTAATTTATTGGTTGCAAAATCTCCCTATTTGATTGTTCCTGTAAAAGTCTTCTCTCAGTCAAATGATTCTTTTAGTTTTATGTTTTAGCGGTCATAAACACAGATTTTACCCAGGGATGGTTAATTTCATCCATATGACCCAACTGTTTGTCATCTGCCAGTAAAGCCTGTACAGGAGCCACAGGCACAACATTACCCTTTTTCCATTGAGCTTCACACTCCGGGTCGATGGTGTAATTAAAGAACGTATACATTGCTAGCACCTTTATTGACTCATTTGTCACTATTAAGTGACTCATTCTATAATTCTTTGAAAAGAAAAGTGCAGGACATTTTAGTGTGTTTTGTATGAAACAGAACTTCATTCTAAAACTATGTGTACTTTATAGATATAAGAAAAGCATTATTTAGAATTCAAACTGATAACGCAAAAAAATTAAATAACGTCAAGTACAAATTAATCGATTTGCTATCTGTATCAAAAGTATTATTATGACTAAATTGTAAATTCGATTTAACATATTGCTCTTGGATTATGGAAATATGCAATGCATTTCTTAACTATTTGACATTTGCTGATATTGCATTAGTAATTCAGTGATACTGTGTATGCTTGTGTTTAGCTTGTGCAGTTCTAAATGCAGTTAACATTCTTATACAGCAGCCAATCACCTGTCAAACTGAGGTTTGACAATTAAGCTGCTTAATATGACTGTCCAAATGAAGAGCTATCCCAGGGGAAAGCTAATGGTGGCTAATTGGTGGCGGGCCAGGGGGTTAGAGTCAGACAGTGACAGATGTAGCCCTGTGCCTCTAGCGGAGTGAGAGTAGCAGGCAGCTGTGCCATGTTTTACCGTGTCCCTCTGCCTTATGTGGGACCATGAGGGCCAACAGATGTCCCAGGGAGGGCAGCCAGTCCAAGCACAGGTTGGGGGGTCCAGGCAGTGAAAAGACTGCAGCTTGAACTACCGAGAGGCACAGGAGTGACCCTAAGAGGGAGCATTGTCAGTGTGCAATGTCCTATTGAAGGACACATCAAACAGCCCTGTGACACCCAAACTAAAGTAGGGTCGTAAAAGTGGGGGAGCTCCTCACATTCATAACTGCAGTAATGCTCTTTTGACCAGCCCTGAGTGGAAATCTGCTTCCTGCTCTACAACTATACTTAAACAGGTAGAATCAGACATCATACAACTGGCCTTGTAATTGATCATCTTTGAAAATAATATAAAGAATAATCTGTTTGTAAGTGTACTTGTGGTTACACATAACATTTTTGAGCAATAATACATTTTCTGCTAAACAAAAATGCATTTTTAGTGACAGTGGTCCAGTTTACAATAGCCTTCGCCCAATCACCCACCAGCCGCACACTATTGTAGTCAGGAACGTTGCACAGACTAATAACAGAAAATTCAGCTAACTCATCGTGCAACTATGGTTACCCAAGAATAAAATCCACACAGAAAATAAAACAAAAACATTCATTGGAACTAAACACAAGCAGAGCAGATTGTAGGGTAACTGAGTGGTTAATGGGCATTCCCAGCAGCAACAGCTTATAATGCAGCACAGTCATATCAGCCCTCTGCTGCCTCACAGGTGACGCTGACGTCTCCTACTTGGTTACAATAGACAGGCATTTAATGAAAATATGTTAAGTGCTTCTTGCATAAAGCATCTGCATCAAATTACAAGAATATAAAAAAGTAATACTGTCTCTGTTGACTCTTTTAACATTACACCTCTTATTCTGTATGTGGGATACCAAATAGAGGAGAAGAATGCAGTCTGGTATTTAGAGTGGTGTCAGACATGGAAGAGGAATGCACTGAACTGTGGTGCTCTTGTTTGTTTAATTTAAGGTAGTACATTTCTGCAGACGCCATGTCTGTACAGAGACAGCAAAACATAAATACATGTATAGTAATAAGATAGGTAAACGTACACCTGATTGGGTCATAGTGCATGGCATTTAGGAGGTGAATAAAACCAGTGTAATGCTGATGAAAGAGGAGAAGAGAAATACCAGAGCCATCCTAAAGGTTAAATCATTTGGACCAGTCAACAAACAAACAGAGGCCATGTGCAGCCCAATGTCCACAGAAATACTACACAAATATCAGTAAGGTAACACATGTTAATTTTGCAATACAAATAATACAGTTCTTAGATAATAAAAGAGGAATAACACTTTGAAGCCAGGACTGTAATTGATCTTAAAGCCTCAACACTTTGCACGACAGGCCTACAGTTTTCTTTTGTTTTTTTTATGTTTATGTGTGTGTGTGTGTGTGTGTGTGTGTGTGTGTTTATAATCTCTTTGAAAGTCAGGTTTGGTGTAAAACTGGCATGTTTTGACAGGTTTAGAGTCCAAGTGCAAGTGCCTTTCATGCAAGTACACTAAGATACACAAAAGGGCGCATTTCATTGTACATGTCATTTTCCACTAACATGGAATTTGAAAAGTACAGTATGTATTGCAAGTTCAATAAATACCACTGCCTTATTCCTGTAAAGGAAATGCGTTCTTTGCATTGAACCCGATTTGACCCATCGCCACCGGGGAAACTGTGCAGCTGCAACGCTCTGGACCCATTTCCAGATGTTGCACTATTGGTCATGGACTGTAACTTAAACAACACTAGTGTTCTACTCTATATGCATGTGCTTGGATCCACATAACGGATGATTTGCGAACTGAATGAGCCTGGACTGACTGATTGTTCTGCAGAAGCGGTGAGCTCACTGTCTGAGGTGTTGTGGGCAGCTGTGTCCGCCCGCGTCATCGGCTGAAACTCTATCCATCTGCACGCCCTGCCCACATCCCGAGTGCCTGTTTGTCCCACCAGACTCAGACACAGAGACACAGCGGATTGGAGCTAAAGCAAACAATACTTACGATTCACAACGTCCACACAACAACAAAACACTCATAAAAGTTCAAACGCATGCGTTACTTTTAAGATAACTATCAGTAAAACGCGTGCTCTGGATTCACCACAACCAACACCTTCTTCATTTAGGCAACAGTCGATTTAAGTGCGTGAAACAAACAGGTGGTTATAACAATGTTTTAGATCAGATCCATCTGATGCACGGGGTTTGTAGTCGTTTTCAGCAGTTGCAGAGCTGGTATTTGCACTGATGCGCTTCGGTGTTTCTTGCATGGCAAAGCACAGCGGCTCCAAATGAACAAAGCTATAAATAAAAGAAGACACTCACTTGTCCAGGACAAAGTAGAGGTCGAAAGCGCCTTGACACGACCTCTCCTCCTCCTCCTCCTCCTGGGGAAGCTCTCCATTCACTGCGCTCCCAACAATGAGAAGTCCCAGCGCCGCCGCCAGCAGCAGCACGCCGCTCTTCGCCATCTTTCTGCTCTTCTCCAGCGCCGTGACAGCTTCAAAACCCTCACATTTTGCCTTCACTTGACTTTCAACTCAACTCAAAGCCAAAGTTGATGCGTTTAGAAACGTTGTGGAAAAAGTAAACGTGTCAAGTTGTCTGTTGTTGTTGTTGCTGTTCCGAGTTACGCCGGCTCCTCCAGTCTTTTCTGGGCTTTGAGAGGAGTAAAGAAAAGGGCTGGAGCAGAAGAGGAGAGGAGCGACACCCGAGGAGACAGACCAAACTCCACTTCTGCAGGAGAAAACACAACCAGAACACACACTCACGCTCTTGTGCGCATCGGGGAGGTTAAAAAGCACGTATTGACTCACTGTAAAGCGCATCATGTTTGAGCACTTTCTCAGATTGATGTTTAATCAAAATCTGCAAAGGATTATTTATATTCCACTCCATGTGTTCCATTACACATGTGGCTCAGAGCCCAACTGATTTAGCCTAAAACGAAGCTTTGGTGCAGAATAATGCATTAAATGCTCATTAGTTAAGTAATGAATAATGTATTTGCCCGATGGCACAAACACTGCTTCATGACATGGCAACACCAGTGTGTAACACAGAGCAGGTTCATTTGCATTACACATACAACTGTGATAAGGTGATGAAATGTTGGATAAAGATAGGATTCAGACGGAGTCACAAAGGTGTAATGTGCCGATAAGAAATATGAACAGTATTATCCAGGTGCGATGTGTAATAACATCATAAACCAGATGAAAGACGCGCCAGCATCTTGTGCCAGAGCATGATCATAAGCTCTATCTCCTTTCCACGCTGAATAAACTGAAAGAACCGTTACTCAGACCAAAGGCACTTTGACAAGAAGCTAGATTCCTCACGCGCGTGTGTGAGAGCGTATGCGCGCGCACTCGGCCCGCGCGCCACGCTCCAGTGCGCTGTGTGGAGGAGATAAGAGCGCGCGAGGGAGGAAGAGGACGCCAGTAGCAGCGGTCACTCGGATAAACCTTTGCTGCTTCGCTCACATTGAAAGTGCAACGGCGTCTTCACAGAACAGCCTCTGCTCCAGCACTTATGTTCACCAGGTAAGACCGCGTTATCCAGATTTAAACCGATTTAAACATGCGAATGACTGGGAACGTCAACGAGTGGATTCAAAAGCTGCTGCAGCCTGTGCCACTATTGTTTATTATAATGATCAAGTTCTCTGGACCGGACCAGGGAGCTGCAGCAGATGGGAAGACAAAAGGGGAAGCAAAGCAAAAACCAAACAAAGCAGGATGGAAATGTTGGGAAGCAGATGATTTGATCTCTTCACGAAATTGAGGGTTTAGTCTGGCCACCGCCGTGAAAGAAGTTTAAATACAATGTAGTTTATTTGTGATCTTCACTGGATGACTTTATTAACACATGCATTTGTTGTTGTTTTTTACAGTTTATCAATGGAGCCCACGTTGGTTCCTCGGTTCGCGTGGTCTGGTGAAAGTAAACCCATGCAGCCTCCTCCAGACGTACACAGTGTGGTGGTCACGCGCAGCATCCCGTCTGGCACCTGTTTCGGCCCGTGCGCGCTTCAGGGCACAAGTGACAGCATCACTTTCATAGCCCAGAAGTCCAGTGATACCCGGAGCAAAGCCTATGTATTCAGGGTATGAGTGATTATACTTCATTATGTTTATTCAGTCGCATCCTATGTCAAAGCTGTAAACTCTGGACAGACGCCTAAAGGTCTAGTCTGCTGCATGTAGGGCCTCATTCTGACTCTTTTCTTGTTTACAGGTGGACCCCGAGGCTTTCAGTAACTCTGCGCTGCTGCTCTCTTGGTTGCGCCTCATCCAAGCAGCGCGTAACGCACAGGAGCAGAACACAGAGGCCTTTCTGGAAGCAGAGCAGCTTCACATACGCACCACGCGGGAGGTGCGGCCCGAAGAGGAGCTCCTCGTGTGGTACGACGAGGAGCTGTGTCGCCTGCTGGGATTCATAGAGTTGAGGAGAGAGCTCTCTCAAGGTAAAAGGTCTTGTGCGCGCAGTGCTGCACATTCACGTCTACAATTGTCTCACTTTTGTTTCCCCTCACAGACTTTAAGTGTGCCAGATGCAGTCAGGTGTTTGAACATGAATATCCCTTCCTGGCCCACTGCCGCTTCCTCTGCAGCCACATGAGCCCAGACTACACTAAACACATGGTGCACAGCATCAGCAGAAGGACGCACAAAGTGACAGACTTCCACAACATCGCCAGGGATTTGGAACAGAAAAACAAACTGGAGGCGGCTTTGAACGTTTCACCAAAGAAAAGAAAGTATGAGGATACACTTTATCACAAAAGTTTTAAAGCAGTTTTGTTGGAGAAAACAAATATCTCAAATGATGCCAACATCACAACATATGGACAGCCGGCAGTGGCAGCTCCAAGCGCGGATAAAAGTGGATGTAAAAAAGACGACGGGCTCGATACAAAGACGAGTGCACAGTTGGAGACAGGGGAGAGCTCCAACAGCAGCGCATTTTCATTCATTCGGTCCAACACTCACGGAGAAATGAAAAGTGCTTTTTGCAAACCTCTTAAAAGGACCTTTCCTCTCAACATTGCACCACCAGCGGCCTCTAGCGGCGTTGAGGACATGACAGCTCCCGTGGCATCTTCCAGAGCCCTGATGGGATACAACTTGATGACATCCAGTGTTCTGAACACAGATGTGCACAGATCTTTGTCCTCGGCGGTGGCGCTGAACAGTGCGTTCCATTACGCGCCTGAACACTGGTCTCGAAGCATCGGCACAGTTCATCTTCACTCCAAGTCATCTCCTCCGGCCTCTCTCACCGCGCTTCCTCCTACTTTCACTTCTTTTGGTGTTTCTGTGCAAAACTGGTGCGCCAAATGCAACTTGTCCTTCCGCATGACCTCTGACCTCGTGTTCCACATGCGCTCACATCATAAAAAGGAATTTGCCGCCGAATCTCAAGTGAAAAGGAGGCGAGAGGAGAAACTGACCTGCCCCATTTGTCACGAGTACTTTCGGGAACGACATCACCTTTCTAGACATATGACCTCCCATAATTGACCACACCACGGACTTGGACATTATTTATTTATTCATTATTTAACTCAATTAAACTAGTAGTGAATGTAGTCTCTCCACTAGGGGGAGACAAAGGTACGTGCACTGTGTGTTTGCCTGCGTGACTGCCTTATGAAATGTAAATGCGGTCAAATAGTTTTGAACTTTGTGGGGAAAAAACTTTGTTTTTGCACATTTGAACTGAAAAAAAAAATACAAACTGAAAAGCCTTTTGTTTGTGTGTGTGTGTGTTTGTTTGTTTCTCAAGCATTATTGAAATGTGTTTGTTTTTGCTTCCTCTGGTTGATGGTGACTATTCCCCCAGCTTTTTGTCATAGCTTTATTTTGTACAACACAATTAATAAAATATTTATTGAAAAATGTTATTAGGCCTATTATTATCAGTGTCTGTTAAGCAAAAGACAGCTGAACTGATTAACATTTTGTAACAGTTTCTTACTTGATTTGATTCCCACTAAAGCCCTGTTTGTGGCTTAATCAGCTCAGTCTTGGTGCAGATAAATAGCTCTTTCTGTTGCAGGTAATGAGGCAAGAGAAGCCACAAGGTTCAAAAGAAGGTCAAGTCTCTGCTTTTTAAGATCTACCAAAGTAAGCAAAAGGTCACAAATTCTTTATGTGAAAGTTGTTTTTTCCCCCTGTGTTCTTATGATAGTTTTGTGAGCCTCCAGCCTTCAAAACAACATGAAACACACTTTGAACATATAGTTTTCAGGATAACTTTACATTTTTGCTAATTGAAGCAAGTCTTTACTGGTAGTATTCACACCAGCTTATCGTTTCATAACAATGATGACCCTTTAGTACTCAATGCCAATAGTTTTCTGTAATCATGTTGTTTTACGTTGTACTAATTACATTTGTTTTGATGGTTAATTTTGTTGCATGTGGTCACTGCATTCTAACTCATAGAATGGATGTATTATTTTCCCAGGCTGACTTAACGTTGAGGGAAAAAGCTATTCTAGTCTGCACACTAAGGTCCCTCTGTTGCCCAATAATGGCTCTATTGCTGCCCATTAATTGAACAGTCATTTTGTGGAAAAACAAATATTATTCTTGGTTCCTTACTTTTGACTTTCTTTCTTTCTTTCCTTTTTTTGAAAATGAGCCGAGACTGCTGTGGTTTTGCTGCCTGGAATAGACCATTGTGAATAGTCTTTAGTAAAGTGTGCTTGTGGTGGCAAGCTTGGTTATGTGTGTATGCAGATTGTACTGCAAAATATAGAATGTAAAAATACTGTAAGATAAATTAATGGATTATTATTGTTAATAATATAAAAAAATGTGGATCACAATCTCATCTATAGATCACATTTTTTATTCTATCACAATTCATGTACTCATTTGCTTTATATTGTCTTCAAGAGGAAGTAAAATATGCGTCTTCTGAGAGTTCACACTCAGAGCATGAAGAACAGAGGAATATGAATTGCATATGGATATAATAAACAGAAAAGCACTGATGTCAGACTGTCATAGTTGAAGATCCCAATTTAATCGTATATGCTCTTGTTGTGTGTAAGTGTAAGGAACAGAACAATACCTGGTGAAACTATGGTTCAGTCTTACGGTGGTAATATAGTGCCTGAACTTTAACACAAATACAGAAATGGACTTATTCAGGGCCAAATGCTTGTTCCATTGGCTCGATAATTCACTAAATCTATTGGTTCTTTAGTGAGTGGGGCAAACAATCTTGCAAATGAAGGCCCATCTTGATTCTTTTATTTGATCATTAAAAACATCTCTGAAATATGTGACTTCATCACATCAAAATCAAAAATCTAAATCTTTGTTTATTTCCCTTGACAGAGAAGACGCTGAACTGCCTGTTTTTCTTTCATGTGGACAGGCCCAGTAATTGCACAAATATTAACCAAGCCAATCTGCAATCTAAACATTTGACCTGTGCTCCGGCTCAAATCACAACAACACGACCTATTGACCCTTTACTGAACCTTTCCTGAAATATCAAACTGCATTTTTGTTAATGCATAAAACCTGCAGCGTTGTTAAGCATGAGTATTTTACATTCTAGTCAAGGAATGTCTGTGAAATGCGTTATGCCAACCTTTTAAATGTTATCCGAGTGTTGACATTTGGCTTTTTATGACTATTTTTATTCAGCATCTGCAGCCAAGTATTAAATGTAATCCCTTCAGGGTCATGATACTCCAGATTGCTGTATTTTAGAGCTGGACTAATAGCTACACAGCCAGACAGCCAGTATTACATGCAAGTCTATACATTAGGAGTGGTTTCCAGCAATCCTATCGTCATTGAGACAAATTTAGCGTCCAGTGTTTTGCGCAGACATCAAAGCGTGCGTTGTTACAAACAGATGTGGTGCTACGGGGCCGACTGCGACTCCAGGCTAAGAACTCCAAACTAACTAAGGTTAATGATACAAAGGTGCACTGTCATTTTGTTTTCATCCTGCACTTGACTGAAACCATGAATTAGACCTTTCCCTAAACATCCGTGTTAAAAGGCCATTGAAGGGAGCATCCTGCACTTGGGATGTTTAACTGTGGGTCGTAGGCACCGATAGAGAGGAAGTGCATTGTGTTTTGAAGTCGGAGTGGCTCTGGTCTAATTCCCGCATAAGTCTGCTTCCTTCTGCCGCCATTAATCCGGCGCGGCCACATCGTTCGCTGGACAAGAGGCTTTGGTGTGGGGTGGTAATGGCTTCAAGGAGCTTCAGTGGAATGCTGGGTATCTGTGAGTGGGACTTTCCGGCCTTTGTAGTGTTTTAAACGGTCCAAAGAATTAACATAAGACAAACATGTTGACTCAAAATAACACTTAACAGCAATCCTTTAAAATGTATGGAATTAAATTATTTTATTCTAACGCAAAGACACACATTCTTTTATAAATTAAGAAACACATTTATAAAATAGTGTCTAATATAACACAGAGTAACAGAACCTATAAACCCTGACACATTGTCAAGTTTCACATTTAAAATAGAAAAATATTTCTGTTAACTTTCCCAGCATTATAAGGGCACATAAATGAAAGCCAGATGAATACTTCCTTTTTTACATACACAAAACAAGACTTTTAAGTATCCTCAGTCTTGTAAAGACATTACAATGGCATGTTTGTACAATCTGGCCTATAATTATCTTTAGATGAACTACAGCTGTACATAGTATGTAACAAATTAATATATGCAGTCATGTGTGAATGACTGCTGAGCTGCCCGATGACACACTGATAAAGTCTTTCATTGTAGCTTTTGCATCCGAAGACAACACGAGTTTGAACCCGCTGCAAGCTGTTTTTGAACATTAGATCAAAGGGAAAATTCCCTTAAATGTTGCTGTCCATGCAATTTCCAATATCGCCAAAATCAAAACAACTGCTCTGAGACATGTGTAGTCCTGAGCCTGTTCCTGTGGCTGAGACAGACTCCAGACAACGAGTCTCTCCAGGTTTGCTGCCGCGGGACCAACAAGGTGGAAGTAATTTCTCAAGAGGCTATATGTTCCACAAGGAAAAAACATGTCCAGTTACTTCACAAAACCGCAGTAAACCAAAGGTTCAAACCTGTTTTGTCTTTTTCTCCTGTTAAATGGCTCAGCCCCTATCTGCAGGAGCAGGACTGGACAGACATATTGGGGTAGACTTTAAGCACTGGGTTGTTGGCTTCGTCCTGGTACAGCACAGGCAGCGGGCTCATCTTCTCTGGGACACAGCATGGTTCAGGGATCCCAGGAATGATCCCAACAGCTCGGACAATGCTCTGTATGGTGGCATGGTTAGATGGCCTGGTAATCTGCAAAAAGAGAATTGAGTTTAGCAGGGGATATTTACCTTTAAATAACATAGAATATAGTCCCTGTCCTACCTTGGGTAATGGAAAACCACAAGTACCAGCGCAGTAGTAGGCATCAAATGCCTTGGGTGCAATAACCCACTCACTCCAGCCAATATCTGCAAAATCCACCCGCAAGTTTCTCCTAGAACAGGTCCTTTCATGACTCTCACTGGACTGTCTCCGGCGGGCTTTACGCATTGTCTTTTCATCAAAATTCAAAAGTGGAGACTCTTGAGTTGAACTGCCTTTGTGCTTCTTGTCACTGTTCCTCCTCTCGTACCTTTGTCCTTGTGTTGTGGATTCCTCATTGTGAATTCTTACTGAGGCTTTTTCTGCCTCTCTCGACAACTCTGCATCTTTACTCTGGTCCATCACCTTATTCTGACGGTTTAACTTTTTCTTCTGTTTCTGTCCTGGCTTAACTTTAAGTCCAAGATACCAAGAACTTTCCAACATGTCCTCCTTCCTGTACCCATCAGATTTGTAGTTGATGCCCGGTAGCTCGTTATTGTGGATGAGGGCCCTCCTCACTCGTCCTGGAGCAGTGTTAGGTTTGTGTTGTGGGAAATGAGAGGGATCCCCGGCCTCCACAGATGGATCGTATCTCTGAAGACTTGCAGCAACACTGTTCGGTTCTCCAAGCGCCTGATCCTCAGCATACACCAAAAAGTAAGGCAGACTTCCTGTGGAGAGCACCTCCGCAGGACTCCAGTGGTACTGCGAGCCCACGTCCATCTCCAGTGATAGCAGGAGCTGACCCCTGTCCCGTGCCTCCATTATGACCTGGGTCAGATCTTTCATCTGCCACACCCCTCTCTTGTGGGGATGGAAGGTTACGTTGCCTAGGAGTGACCCTGTTGACCCCGAACTGACCTCTGACCCAGATGAGACAGAGCGAAGGAGCAGGCTGACGGACATGGCTGAGTGGACGGCTGGAGAATGACATAAAGAGTTCTTGAAGCGTTTACAGAACCAGGGTTTATGAGGTGGGCGCCGCTCCAACAGGAAGTGAAATGTAACCGAGAGGATGACCTCGGAGTCCTGCAGGGTCGTGAGGTTTACGCTGTACACCGTCCTTTGATCAGAGGGTTCTGCAATGATAATAAATCAGTCAGTGTCACGTGAACAAAGCTCAATATGAGTACATAGACCACTCTTCATTTGCAGATGTAGTCATTAGGGTTTTGTACGCAGAAACCATAAAAACACAATATAGAATTTGTATTTACTATTATTAACTATGTCCTTGCACTTTAGGTTCCAACTGAACTTACAGGTCCCTTAGGTATTTGGAAGAACGTTGCATAATCATTCAGTTAATTTTTACAACTGAGTTATTGTCCATTGTGTAAGAATGGAGCAGAAGTAAAGGAGACTCTTGGGTTACTGTATTAACCCTTTATTCAGACTGCATATGGAAAAGCTTAGTTTAGTTTAAGCTTTAGCCTTTCTCTTAAGTCTAATACAACCAGCACTTTCTTCCCAGACACCAAGACATTATCAACTGATTGAACAGATCTTACATTGTTGTGAAAAGTGCTTTACATCTCGACTTGGATTACACCCCGCCTCTGCAGTCAAAATACAAGCGTGTTATGATATGCCATTTGAGAACTTTGTGGGATATATAAATGCCTATGGGTTGTGTTTTTAAAAACGGCATCAGACAGAGAGAGGCGGCTGATGTAACCCTTCTGACTCCAGGACGCAGTCACACATAACAGGAAAGTGGATGCTGTGGCAGTGGAGCAGCTCCTAAACACCACTGCGGCTTCACACAGGCCGATTGGCACCGCGTCTCATTCGTCCTGTGCTTGATCGGACAGAGCTGAAAACAATTGCTCTTTTTTTTTTTAACATAGCCAAGCTCCCACAGTGAGTGGTAAACCTTGTCTAATGGCGGAGACAACCAGACTTGTTGGTATTTCAAACATTCTGAACCTCAAAGTAGTTTGAAACGTTCACCTGGCGTGGCTCTGAAGCTCCTCACAGTGTTGCCCTCCCTGAGCCGCTTGTCCCTGCGGCTCTTCTCGAACACTCTGAACATGTGTCGTGAGAGCGTGTCCTCCTGCCCCATGTCGTCCGTAAAGTTATCCAATGGTGAATGCGGGACGCGTCTCTCCTGTGCGTCCCCAAAGCCCGCTGCGCCCAGTAAGCACCCGCACAACAGGAACAGGTGCGGGAAAAGCATCTCCAAAAACGGTCAAATCCAAATCTGTCTGTGAGCACGAAACTGTCCGTGGATAATGTCTCTCTAAGTCGCGCGCAGACAGTTCTTTCCACTTTGAGACGCTCCAACGTGATGCGGCTGAAGTCCTTGTGTCGAGGCAACAGTTGGAGCAGTTACTTTTCCATGTGCGACAGTGAGCGCCAGGAGCTTAGTGAAGCTGCCGAGAGCCGCTGACGTATGTTCCTGCCACAGCCAACGAGGGCGCACCAGGGCCGCACCAGGGGCTCACCCACGAGCTCAGGTCAGCGCGCCTCCCGCCCCCCGCGCACAGCCATGATACACTTAATCATGAGGAGCGCGAGAAAAGGAGGACAATTAAGTGAGAAGCGGACTGATCTGGGTCAAAACGTGTTTTATAAAACGC
The DNA here is from genome assembly GCF_026437365.1 of Eucyclogobius newberryi. Taxonomy (NCBI): domain Eukaryota; kingdom Metazoa; phylum Chordata; class Actinopteri; order Gobiiformes; family Gobiidae; genus Eucyclogobius; species Eucyclogobius newberryi. The sequence goes on along the minus strand of NW_027316500.1, from coordinate 15,307,114 downwards.
AATGTGTTTGTATCCAGACACCGCAGTCTTTCCACTTCACCACATCACTTCCAGTAAGTGTTTTTGACACATAATTAGCCAAGAAACACATAGGGCTATTGTTTGTTGTTGTTGCATTTTTATGTTGCCCATATTAGACATTTTGTACAAAAGTGACATGTTTTTTCTTTCCAATGCTTTGTTACTACTTGTAATTACTTTGTAATAAACTAACATAGCCTACATAGGTCATTATTGTATATTTTGTTCATCGTACACCACAAGTAAGTCATCTAAAATGGCTTGGTAAGAAGATTCACTGACTTCTTGTCAGTTAATGCAAAAATGCAGAGTTGATAAACCCCACCAGGATTTTTTTTACCACAGATTTATTTTGACAGGACAGTGCTGCATGAAATGACAAGAGACAAGACTGGGGAATGACATGCAGAAAATTGTTGGAGCCAGATTGGTACTCTCGACACTGCTTAGTGACACAAAATATGTGCTATCTCTGCTCCACCTTTTCATTGTCCTGTAGAAAACAGCAGCTTTTCATTTACTTGGTTTCATTGTCTTAAAATATGTAGCTACACAACATTTCTGAATCTTACATATCTAACTCCACATGAATACGTTTGGGAAAGTGGGCGGACATAGGGGGTAGGTGAAAACAAAGGTTTTCTGAGCGCTCAGAGTAAGGCCTCCAATGCAGGACAATACAGGAACTATGTATGAATCAATCTCTAAAACTCAAACTCTACTGAGGAAACACAAGCTCATAAAGATTGATTTAGCATACTCTGCCTGCTTTAAGAGCAGAAGTGTTAATAATGATAATAATTCTTTGTGAAAATGATAAAGCATGACATCTAATGTTTTCAACCTGGCCTATGGATTTGAATATGTCTCACAAGGCGTTTTGAGTGTCTCATGTCTACAGCCCTATACCAACAATGCTTGTTTTGTGGAAGTGGTGGTCTCCAGCAGAGAAGCTGTAACTAGCTGGGCCTCTCGGGTCACTTTTGGCTCCTCTGCACACACACAGCCCTCTCTCTTTCACACGAACATGCCACATACGTGCACGAGCGTCCAAACCTACTGGCAGGTCGTTTTCTATCCCTCAAGGGCCCCACAAGATACTCTTTCTCATGTGTACCGCTGCAGTGACAGGTCTTAAATCTGTACTGTTCTCAAGATGTTTGTCACAGGAGACATGGTTTCTTGTGACTGGGACGTTGTTCCAAGAGTCACTTATCAATTAAATAGACTAATAATTACTGACCTGGTATTTAAAGTTTAAGTATTGGTCCAACACTCTTCCAAACAAACAAAAACCCTGTACAAATAGCTAGGATGCTTGTAATCAAATGTGTAAAACAGCACTAAAGAACAAAAGTGTAAGGATAAATTATTTACAATAAATGCTGTCAATAATTATCCCATTCTAATGCTTAGTCTTTTGTTAACCTCATACAATTCAAAAGTCTTTGTCAGCAGGGCAGCACAGAAGTGTTCCCCACTGTTCTTTTTATGGCAATTGGAATTAGACACAGACTGTATTTTATGCAGTGGTTATAATTGTGGTCTTTTTACCAGCCCGCTACACACATATATGTATATATACATATGTATACTGAGGAGGACAAATAAGAGATAATACTGATCTCTGGAGGATGGTCACATAAAATGTCCCCCATGTGGTTATCTAGGTCAGAGTGAGATTACACCACTGTAATGACATCTGTAATACAACCTTTACTGTCAGAGAAAGCCTTATTAGTACAGAAGCACACTAGCTTTACATGTTATTACAAATTATGATATTACTTTGTCGCTAATATTATTGATTTTATTTAGTTAAGCGTCTCAGGAGATAGTATTTTTTTTATATGTTTTAGATTGCGGTTTATAGCTTTAAAAGAATTGGGCACAAAAGACAAATATGAACAAAAGTGGCCTGCTATAGACATTGATCCTGGCTAGTTTCTTATGCCACAAAGCCACAGGAAGCCATTGGCCTCCAACACTTTGAATGTGCAGCTTTACTTACTTTTTTATATCAATCTTTAAAAATGAACTGCAACTACGTGGACAAATCCAAGTGTTTCTCCTTGGGTGCAATAGCTGTGGTTCATGATTGGTGCTGGAGCTGGCCTTTAGGTAGTGAGCGTTCAGATCAGAGAGAACTATTAGGTTCAAACCACCTGGATATCGGCATTGAAACTGGCGACACAAATGATCAGATTGAGAGCCAAAACACCAAATTATAACATAAATAACTTGGCCATCATGTCCATTGTTTTTGTAACTAAGACTCAGCATTGCAGAATCTATATTTGATTTGAACATGTTTACGTCATATCTGGGGATACTGATCATGTTGATAGAATTTAAAATCTAAATCTTATGTGGTTCCTTTAATATCGGCAATTACTGACGTACTCACACGCAATTAATGTCATATTCATGTGCATATAACTGATGTAAATAAGAGTGTTTACATTACCATTATTATTAGTATTATTTGTCTTATGCCAGCTATTTTAATTTTAATTTTATTTTTTCCCCCTCCATTCCCTATTAAGATATGAGAGGTCCTGTCTACAGGAGTTTTGTTAATAAGAGTCTTTTTTGTTTGTTTATAAGAGTTCTTATATTAAGAGTGTTTAAAAAAACAAAAAACTTCCTATAAGTTATCTGTCCTTTTCTCTGTATCTACTGCGTTGTAACACCGACATTTCCCCATGTGTGGACAATAAAGACATATTTTATCTTCTTTTCATGAATATTGTAAACATGAAAATCATTGCATGTTTTATAAGTTCTATGCAGTGTTTCATTCTGCATCCGATCTGTTGACTTTTTGAAAATTATAAGGGGAAAAAAACACATTCTTCCTGTGGAAAGATATAGTCGTCATGAGTAGGTAGTTAAATGTGAGCGATGGAGGGCTATGTGATTGCGCTCTTTTCAATAAAACATCCTGTGAGTTGCTGCTGCAAATTATCACAGTGGGGAGCAGTGAACCGCAGCACCCGTTGTATCAGGATACTGTGTTGTCGTGTGGTGCAGTTTGTTCACCACGGAGGTCCCCTTTACCGGGCCATCCAAGCCAAACAAGAACCCACAGAACTGCGTGTGTGGTACAAACTTCTGGAAATGCTTTGAGTTTAACACCTCTTACTTGTTGTGGAGGGCCTTATATAGTCAGTCAGGCAGTGTGGCTGTGGTATGAATCCAACGTTGGCAGTTTTCTGTGTCCAATCTAGTCCAAAATGAACAATGGTGCTTTAAGGGAGAGCGACTAACTGGAAATGTTTTCAGCTCATAAAAAATAAAGACTTAGTCACCGTAGCAAAATGTTGGTGTGTTGTGATTCTCCATGATGTTTACAGCTGCTGCGAGTAACGTTTCTTTGGCGCAGCTGAAACATTTTATAGGCAAGAAAAACAACAGGTCACATTGTAATGCACAGAAGGTCACCCGAGGTCACAAGAACATAGGTAAGGAAGAGCTTAACCACAACAGTCTAAACAAAGGATCTAGTTAAGTCGTCAAAACACAAGGGTGAAATCTGAGCTAAATCGCTGTATTAAGGGCTTTTTATGTCAGGGGCACCTTCTCCTTTGATTTAATAGTCATATTTTTACATTCTGTTAAATATTTTGGTATAGATTGCCAGAATAACAGGATATGGTAAGTATTTAAATCATTAACATAAATAGACTCAAAGGCTATGAGTTTGATCAGAATAAGATGCACAATACGTTATTGATACTCAAGGGAAATTATTCAGAAATGGCCAAAAATGTTATAAATAAGAATCTGATGTGGTATGTTTGGTCACCATAGCTTTAATTGAGTCGGATGCCAAATTAGAAAAGTAAAATAGTATTATATATTAGGTCATAAAAAAAAGAAAGAACGCTGCGAATAATTTTACTAGTATCAACTCGTAATAGTAATCCTATTAGTACGTTTTCTTTGTCACTAGTGCAAGAAATAGTTTACAACCACCTGAGGACCAAAATTAATATATTGTAGAGATCAGCTCACTTTCATTTAAGGCTATCTGTTTGTTTAATAGAAATGCAAGCTTAAACTAGGCATATTAAGGTTTTTTATTTAACTTAATATCAAACTATAACAGAAGTAGATCATCATTTTACATTAAAACAAAAACAACTTTGTAATAGAAACAGGTCCATTTACTTCCTGTCAAAAACTGCATTTGTGACATTTCACAGTAGCATTTTGATTTATTTTTTAATGACAGTTCCAGAAATGTTTAACCCAATTCTGCAACTCTGTCTTCATTTTTCAAATAATCGCAACAAAGTGCAAGGATGTGGGTGGAGCTAGGGGATAGGTGAAAACAGTCGAGCCTCATTTGAAGGAGAATAGATTACTAAAACATGCAAGAATTCATCAAAATACAACTTTAAGTAGGATAATTCCTTCATCCATTTTCTACCGCTTGTTCCCGTTCGGGGTGGCGGGTGACTAGAGCCTATCCCAGCGACTTTGGGCCTTAGGCGGGGCACAGCCCTGGACAGGGGCCAGCTCATCAAAGGGTTAACACAGAGACACAGAGACAAACATTCACTCTCACATTAATTCACTAGGGCCAATTTACAGTTGGCAATTGACCTAGCACATGCATGTCTCTGGACGGAGAACCCACAGTAACACAGGAAGGACATGCAGACTCCACCCAGAGAGATCGTGTGGTTGGAACATGGTTTAAAGCTCATAAAAGTTGATTTTTGCATAAGATGTCCCCTTTAATACATGTCATGTTTTAGGTGCGTGTTCGAGACAGTGTCAGTGACTATGGCGACTGTAGTTATGCTGGGGGTGTGACTCTGTGACCAGTTCACATGGTTAATAAAACAGTCATGAAGCAGAGGAATGTTATGGTTTTTGTGTGAATGAACATGCGTGTGTGTGTGTGTGTGTGTGTGTGTGATGTCGGGCCTCCTGCTATGACCCCACGGAGTGCACCATTCTGTGGTCAGACAAAGGGCCGGCTGTTCCCCCCATAACTCCAAAACTGCTCTGACACAGCCAAACGCTTGCCGCCAACCTAACTAAATATTTCTCTTCCTCTGCTGAATTTGTCTCAATAAATAGTTTTGTGTTTTAGGATTGATTTTCTCCTCTGGTTTTGTGCTGTAGATTGGGCTCCCAGACGCACAGGTGGTCATGTAATCTGACTGCTCCAAAAGGCAGAATGGGATGTTTTGTTTCAGGAGCGAGGCTGGAGTGCACCTCGTGTGACATCTTGACTTTTGTGTAGAAAAACATCCCACTCTACCATACCACAGCGGGAGTATTATTACATGTTGAGTTCACATTTGAGTGACTGGAATTATTTTAGCGCCACCTTTGTCTTTAGCCTGTGGCCACATCCAGGGCCTGTAAAACAGGGACTGTATTTATAACATATGACAGAGGAGCCGATCTGTGATTAAAGAAAAATAAATCGTTTCTGAGAATGGATTTTTGTTCTGGGCATTCATCCACATCATTCAATGGCTCCATTATTCAGACACTGGTCACTTATACTTTAGTCTTGATGTATTTTTCTTCTGGATTTCAGGATTGTTCTACAGTATGGCATTAAATGTATCTACCTTACAGGTGTGTTTATTGCTCAAATGACCTAGAAAAACTAAAATTCTCACTGCAATCTGTCTTGCCTCACCACAGATCGGGGGTCTCGTTTCCAAAAGCCCTGATGTACAAAGTATGGAGTTTTTGAAACAAAAAGCTCATATCTATGTAAAGTTATCTTGCATAGGTGTATTGTGGAAAGTGCACACGCTTTATAAATGAGACCTCTGACCTGTAATCTGCACTTGTGGTGTCACCTCTCCATGGAGATAGATTCCATACTATATTACAGGAAAATAAATAACATAAGCAGATGGTGTGAAAAGGTACATTGTACAAGTTTTTTAGACCTTACAAACCACTTGTCTTTATGCAAAATAAAATATCTTATTGTGATATGGTTTGGATAGTGTCCGTCTGAGAAGTCTTCAGTTAAAGAATCTCACACAACGTTTCTGTCTGTTTTTGAGGAGGTTTACAATAGTTTTAATTATGGACAATCTACTCTATATTGTTATTTTGCATATCTCCAAAACCACTATACTATACTTTATCCACCTATATCCTCTATTAGAACAATTGCAGGAAAAAGAGACTCTAATGTATTGATCAGCGTAAAACTTTGTGATAATAATAACTTTGTGACATTGCTCAGTTTGTGTGGTTTGAACAGAGTTTGGGTGCAGGTATCAGAGGTGTCCAGTGTTGTCCAGTGTTGGCTGTGTGATTTGAGCGCTGACTGCTAGTGTTGTGTTTACTCTGACGCCCCTGATATTCATTACAGACTGAGCTGTGTGCGGCTGCTTCCTGAACATGTCCCGTTAACCCACTGACCTTCACCCCTGCAACCCCCCATACACCCCCATACTCCCCGTCCACAATCCCATTGGGCCTGAGCCAGGATACAGGAAATTACACTGGGAGATTGATTGGCCAAATCCTTTAATTATTCATATTTCACAATGGGGGCTTGGGTAAGTCTTTACCTTCATACCTTCAGTCAAGCAAAGGCATACACGTTTGGCTTGTCTGACTTCAAGTTCATGAGAAAATTGAGCTTTTATTAGGGGGTTGGGAGTTGGGGCTGGTTTCAAAATATTGACAGAACGTTGAACTGAGTAATGACTGTGTTTTTACCATTGGGCAAATCAAAGGGCCATTATTTGTAACTTCCCCTGCACTTATCATATGTTTTTAGACCTAACTTCTGTGATGTAAAGAACTGATCCAGTGTGTATTATCAATGGGGTGTGATAATATTTGGGGGTCTTTACCAGGAGGAGCCCACACACAAACACTGCATCCTGCTGGGATTCCCATGTCATTTATTTCTATTGGGCTTGACTTCGACTCACTGGCCTCAAGGCTTCCTCAAAATGTAGTTATCCCCAGGCCTTGACTCTTTTAAGTAAGCACATATTGCTTTGGGAATAGAATAAGCAGACCTTTTTGTCATATTCACCCATGCTCCAATTTGCCTCTGTCTTTCTCATTTAGACAAAAAAAAGTGTGATACATCCGCATAAATTCACCCTTCACCAACGTAATGCTATATCTATTTCCCATTAGCAGGGGATTTGGGCTCCTGTTGTTGTTATTGGATGTGATTGCAGCCCATGATGTCATGTGTATTAGTAGAGCTGGGTTGAAATAATCGATTTTCCGATTTTTAATCGATTTGATTATCGATTCGTACGTTCAAAGATCGATTTTTTTTAATTTTTTTTTTAACTAAAATTCTTTTCTACATTTCCCTCAGTGAACTTCAATCTACCTTCAAGAAAGATAATTCAGGACTCCTGGATTATCTTTCTTGAAGGTAGATTGACCCTTAACCTTTTCATCAGTCTTCCAGCCATCAGTAAATACCAATACAAGTAAGATTTGCTGTTTAATATTGATATAATACTAGTTTTAATATGTTGCTTCTCTACACAGTCATGAAGTGAAGGAAACGGTTCAAATACATTTTTCATTTTTAATAACATTAACCCCCGGATCGAATCGAAATCGGATCGAATCGGATGGGATCTGAGAAATCGGAAAAAAAATATTTTGAAACGTAAAAATCGGAATCGAAACGATTCTTGAAATCTGAATCGAAACCCAGCTCTATGTATTAGTTTCAGAAAGTGTAAATATAATCATGTGCAGTACTGTGACATAATGTCAATCATCCCTGGTGCAATATTTTCTGTCCATATAATAGCTGTAAATAAGAGTGTCTCATTTTTCTGTAATTTCTATTTACATTTATACTAGATTTAAATGTTTTCATACAGATTTAAGTATATTTTTAAATATTTTTTTCCACTTCTGTTTCTAATCTGTGGTTCTGTACCTAATATGTGTAGCAACACTGGGTTAACAACTGAAAACAAAATATTATATCTTTCGAATGGAAAAAAAGGCTTCAAAGTGTTGCATAACAGATGGTGTGCACAGTGAATGTCTCAGGCAATAGGGAACAGAGGATGAGGTGCTGGAGGAGTGACCTTCATGGCAGGATTGGCCCCTACATCGGATATAACACCAGAACATCAATAGAGCGGGCCGGACTGAAGGATAGCACAGGGACACTCATGGCTACACGGGAACCGCCAATAATCAGTCATTGGAGCACTTAGGACAGTGACCTCCAAATTGAAGGAGTGGCAACAGCAGATATATAAGAAGGTAGATTAGTTCAAGATTTATTGAAAGTATCTGGTTTCTGTTGCTATTGAAACACCCTCGCCTATGGCAGATGAAATTGACAATGAATACAGTGAGTTAATGACTTGCATCGAATTACCGTTTGGGATTAATAAAGCCTCGCTCATGTATGATTTGATGTCAAATTTGAAATTGTTTTGCTCGGGGTTAAGTTTCACATTGAAAAGGGCACAATTTTGTGTAATTTTGTACATCCCAAGCAACTCATAGCAGATTGGTTACCATCTTGAAGAATGGGACAGGCAATAAAGACAAATTATAGGCTTGTATATTGTAGGAGTATCTTATTTTTATGCTTTACAGGAGATTAATTCAACAGGTTCTCAGATGTTTTGCTCCATAAAATATAAGGATTAATCGTCAATATTTTCCATCCATTTAGTCCATAATGACATTTAGTGTGTTGTCATCCTTAATGTCTTAAAGCAGGAAATTATTAAAGTTTTTGTGATAACCATTAGGCCATTTGCTGAGCGTGGGAAAGCTCTACTCACTATTGTAAGTCTTTGGCTACAACCGTGTCTAGAATTTGACAAAGGAATAAATTTGTTGTTCTGGTCTTATTTTATGATATCTGTTTTATGCATCTGTTTAGACTACAATTGTTCGTGATTGATAGTTGGTTAAGCTTACCTCTGTATTTTCATCTAAAATGCACAATTATTTATGAATGGTATCAAATTTGGGCTGCAGCAAGGGTTCAAGTTCAGCCTCTGTGTAAAATGAAACCCTGGTCTTTCTGATTCACAAGGCAATTTTTGTGTGAAATGAATAGTTTACCCGACTGACACAGTGGGAACTACAGGAAAGTGGTGTCAGATATTCCAGTCTATAGACTCCTGTGTATTTGTTAAGTGTGTCGCAATATCCACATAATGCTCATATTTATGTGCTGTTTTCAATTACGATAGTTTCAAGCAAAAACCTGGCATTCACCCAAAATTGACTCATTTGTTTATTTTTATCACTCACTATTCAGACAGTATAAGCTAGTGCAACTATATTGTCGGATCCGTCTTTATCCCTTGTGTGGAGTTCACACTGCAATCAACTGATATATATTGATATATTTTTGTTAGCATTATCCAATAAAATAAATACAATAAATAAAATAAATACAATAAATAAAATAAATAAAATAAATAAAATAAATAAAATAAATAAAATAAAACAAAATCATATTTTTGATACTGAAGTTGCAAATCTTTATGCAAATCACTGATTTGGAAAAGATAGAAATTTATTTCAATGTTATGTGTCAACATCAGTCTGAATCTATAGAAAGGGATTATTCTTTGTTAAAATTATGATCACAAATATTCTGTATTGTATTCAACAATAAGCCCCCAGTTCAACTGTTCTGATCTGTGTAATAGAGTTGTATGAGACGAGTTGAGATGAAGCTGTAAGTGAGTGTGAATGGGTGGTGACAGTGTCAGCCTGAGACATGTGGCACACCCACCGTCTGTCTGCTCACAACAGACGCCTGCCGCTCCACTCACTGCACGGGCCAGACTGAGCCAATTGTCCCGTGACTCTGGGCTCGTCCATTGAGGCCGCTGTGGTTTCCTGGTCCATCCTGGTTCCACAGAGCTTTCTCCTAATGCTGAATGACAGGCAGGCCCTGATCAAAGCTGCTCTCAAGACCTCCTGTCACCGTCCAGAGGGGCAGAGCAGGCAGCAGTGTGCCTGTGCTGGACCCGAGCCAAGGATCAGGGATCAGACATTGTGGCTGGACTTTATTAGCTTCATCACAGATAATACACTCTCCACAGTGGACCTCCAGCACTGCCAGATTATCTTGCTCTTTCTTTTGTTAGCTCGGTGGCTCTGAGCCACACCACTAAGGAGTCCAGGAGCCTGGAGGTAGAGCATCTGACTTTGGGTTTATGCACCATAAAATCATACGTACAACTTAATGGATATGCACTTAGTTAAATAGACTGTGAATGTTGCTGTCTTAAAACGTGTTCATGAGAGAACAATGATGTGTCTATAATGAGCTTCACATCCTCTTTTGCGTTCTCCAAATACATGCTACAATTAAATATACTTTCTCACATATTTTATTATCTTTTTGATTTGATACCATTGGCTACTGAAGCTGCAAACAAGCAGAACTTTTCTAGAATGTTTTTGTTTCTTCCACACGGCTTTGATCAGCTGCTGCTGTTTCCACTGCACAGCTCAGGTTAAACTATAGGAAGTGCTGGTGACCCCTCTGCTCTCCGCCTGAGGCCCTGTGACACAGTGCACAGTGGTAAGGCCTGTACTAACTCTATGATAAGAACAGTGCTTGTGATGGATGAGTACCGAGCAGCATTCTGGACCTGATTTTGTTTCTTTTCAGTCACCATGTTGCCAGTACAAACCTGGACTAGCAAAGGCAAAGAGGAGAGAGGCCAATAACTCTCTCTTTTGAAACTCTGCACTTTCAAAATGGATCAGTAGCTAATAGTTTAATGTAGTTCAGTGAAGCTCAGTGGAATAAATGTCAAATGTATTTTGAAAGAAATGAAAGTCCCACATATTGACAAGACAAGTTTACGATATGCTCCAATTTAATTTAGTTAGATTTGGCATATAGTTTGAGCAAGATAAGAAATGTCATCATATCAGCAGCAAATAGTAATTTCTAGGTTTTTGTTTTTGGAAAATGACCATGTGAAATGTTTTAGTCCCTACATGTATAACCCAGAGTCTACATTTTAAAAAGTATAACACGTAAGTACTGGAATGTGGGCGGGGATAGGGGGTAGGCGATTTTAGTCTTGAATGCTGGACAATACAGAATTACTCATGCTTGAATCAATCAAAATACAACTGTGAGTAAGCTAACGATGAAGGAACACCATTACAATATAGTTAAACGTTCATAAAAACAGATTTTCCATAACATGTCCCCTTTAATTCAGTCAATGCATAGGCATATGAGAATAACATCAAAATTGTCTGTTTATTCTCACTTGAAGCTGAGGTTGAGCTCCTAATACTCCATTTGATCTCCATATCTTCAAACGTGTTCTCTTAAATCCTGAAGTGCAAATCATAGACCCGGAGGATTTCAGTGGTGCCTTGTGGTCTGTGTGCAGTTTTGATGGGGTGAGATTCAAAAGAATAATCACGGTTTTGAGGGAATGAAAAATGAGACCGTAGCCACGCGGGGTCGCCTCAGAAATGCTTCCGTATGGTTCTTGAGTCCAAAGCCTATCATTTCATAGTTCACTATGTGCCTCGAATTCATATCGTTACGCCCAAATCCACACGATTAAAGTCAGACTCCCCCAAATCGTTTCAGTTAAGCTCAAAAGTGGTTTGTTGAATTTAGCGCCCCATCCACACCGCACTAAAACAGTTATTGTGGTTTGAGGCGTGCTCCTGAAATAGAGCTCTATGTGTCTGCTTTAATGGCACAGATCAGCTTTAGGACTTTGAACAGAGATCCATTCAAAACAATCTGCTGACAGAATGTGTGGCCGTATCTATTTGATACTTTCACCTACCGGTATACTTTTTAAAATTCAAACTCACATGAAACTGTTGAATATTGTGACCCATAAAAAATCCTCTAGTTGTTTAGTCAATTAATAGGTGAATTGTGTCACATTATTCTTAGTTGATGATCTTATTAAGATTATAAGGATTTATATGGACAACAGCAGAAAGGGAAATGACTGGAATGATTGAGGTGGGGATTTGGGAGTGAGTGGTTTAGTTGTTTTTGTGCAAAATACATCCTCACAGCACTCTATCAAAACCTCTTCAGCAACAGAAGACCTACCTGTTGAATTGAACCACTTGGTACAGTTTTCCTTCTCATATTTATTCCCTGTTATTCTTACTGGCTAGCAGATTCATTTGACTGTTTATTTTATTTATTTATTTTATTTTAATTTTACAGTCTGACCATTATACAATTTAGGAACAGGTAAGGTTAGATATGATGGATATAATCAATTTTGTATAGCAACAACATTCTTATTTCTTGTTTGCTCGGCATTGAATCTACTTTCCACATTGATTTTTTGGATTCTAGATTTTATGAGCACATTTTGTGTGTCGAGTTGGGTGCTCTCTTAACAAACAAAACTCATATGATCGTCTCACAATCTTTAACATCATCTTTGAGCCACATTTGAAGTTGCTCTGGGCAACTGTGGTTTTTCATTGTGATTGATCACCAGTGTGTGAGATCAGGCTTTCTTTAGACCCTGGCAGGAAGGAAATGGAGTGCTGTGTAGTATTAAAACATGGGACAGCCAAACGACAATAGTATGTTTGATGCTGTAGGAGGGTTGCTTGTTTATCAATATGTTTTTGCAAACTGTGGAGTGAAATGTAAAAATATGGCATTTCATATAAATGCACAAAATGTCTCATTTGTTACACTCTGCTACTTTCTTTGTGCTTCAGCTTGCACTGTCACATTTTCCCAAGTCTTTGAAAGTTGAGGGGACTGTGTGAGTTCATGGGAATTTTTGTTCTATCCTTTGCCGCAGAAACACCATGTGGATACTCCTTTATTTGTCTTTAGATGCTGTACTCAAACCGGTTTTAGACGTAGCATGACCCACGGTTAATTTGGACTCCTTTTGCCTCTGTGCATATGTTTTATGTCCGTGTTTCTTTAATGGACGCTCCTTTTGAGTGCATTGCTTTATCAGTGTGGCCTGCCTGCTGTGGAAAGAAAATTCCCTGCAGTGTTGGGTCTAATGAGTCCAGCTTGTTGACTATTCCACACCAAGATCCAGGTCTCTTTGATTGCTTCACTTTCCACTAAGGTCACTAGGAAGGAGGAGATAAAATTGTTATTTATCTTAAGGTACAGGCATTTTTCTGTTCCGTCCAAACCCCTCTAACAGTGGACCACTCTCACCAGCTGGCAGTCTATGGCACTGGAAGAAGAGGGCTTTGTGATGAGGGTGGCCTGCTGGGCTGCCTCTAAACACACCCACAGTGCTCCAGGGGAGAGGAGCTGGGAAAGGAGAGGCCTGAGGGGACACACAGGCCCCAAAACAGCAACCACTGACCCGGGACGTTGGTAACATTCAACATGGTTGTCCCAGCATCGTTACAAAGCAGAATGAATAGAGGAACCCACTGACAGTTCTAAAAGTGTCTAAGAAAAAGTAATATTTTTGCTTCAGGGTTTAAAACCTTTTTTTAAAGAAAATTTTGAAAGAATCATGCCCAGAAATAAAAGCAAGTAGGGGTGGATCATGATTTTCTTAGAGCGATTTCACGATTTCATCATGATTCATGTACAGTGCACACCTTTTATTTCTCTATTGTCATATGAGGAACATAAAGTCACAGTGATTGGTTAAATCCAAATGTCACTCACTCAGAGTTTAACAGAGGACAAACAATTGGAGAAATGGGTGTTTCGATTTTTATCACCTTATTGCTCAACCCTGATCCCAAATACGCAGCCCCAACAGAGAAGAGGCTTGCCTGGCCAGCCAAGATACAAACCGCTCCAATATTTTAGAAAGATGTGAGTCTGGACTAGTTATATCTCCCTGAGATTATGACAGGCGGATTAACCAAAGAAGAATCAATGAGAGAAGACAAAATGATGCTAATCTGAGGTAAGAGAAGTTTGATTTTGTTCTAAATGATAGATGACCAATGAGCTGAAACAGTGAACAGTTTTTCACTGGAATAAACAAACCTGATTGCACGGTTCCGTCAGAGTTTGTCCTGAGACACAGATTATGATGATGACCAGACTGAGATCTTCTTTATAGACTATACAGAGAGACTGAGTCTGGATCCCAGGCAAAAGAAAAGGCCCCAATCCCTCCAAAAAGGTCTGTCAGACGTTTGAGTGACAGTGGATGATTGATTATGTTGGCTTCTCTGGAGGTGTCACAGCATCATGTTAACATGTCATAACAGAGGAGCTGGAATAAGGAGGTAATAGCTGTCAGACATGTACACAACTGTACCCAACAGTGCGGCAGAGCTACAATCAGAATCAGAAAAGGTTTATTGCCATTGCCAATGAACAGAATTCACAAACATAAGAACTTGCTTTGGTGATTTGGTGCAACATAAAACAATGGACAATGATAAAACAACCTATATAAAATCAAGAAGAGCATGCATTAAAGAAAAACAATTTAAATCTGCTATTAGTACCAGCGCCGAGGACAAACGCACGGGCAAGCCAACACCAGACCCTCCAGAATAACTTCAGGGTGGCCCCGACCCATGCCGGAACCACTACTCAACCATAATGTGAAACTAGGCAGACCGATTTCATCCTGCGTCAAGAACCCCGAGGACAAGGTGGGAAACACCCCCAAAGGTGATGGAGAATGACTGAGCCAAGGTCCTCTGGGACTTCCAGATACAGACAGGCCGAATGGTAATGGTGAACCAACTGGACATAGTGGTGGTTGACAAGGTGCAGAGGAAAGTTGTGGTGGTGGACATTGCAGTACCATGGGATAGTAACAGCCGGAAAAAGGAACACGAGAAACTAGAGAAATACCAAGGCCTCAGAGAGGAGCTGGAGAAGGCCTGGAGTGTGAAGGTATCGGTGGTGCCCGTAGTGATTGGAGCACTTGGGGCAGTGACCCCCAAACTGGAGGAATGGCTTGAGCAGAGCCCAGGAAAGACATCCGAAAAAACTCGGTCCAGAAAAGTGCAGTGCGAGGAACAGCAAAAATACTGCGCAGAACCCTCAAGCTCCCAGGCCTCTGGTAGAGGACCCGAGCTTGAAGGGGGATGAATAGAGACCACCCGCGGAGGGTGAGAAAGAGTTTTTAAAAAAAAATATAATCTTGAGAACAAAATAATCTTGAGAATAAACATTCTCATCATTCTGAAACCCATGGATTGTCTACAAAAAAGAGAAAGTTTTTCCCTGTGTATCAAAATAAAATACATTTTAGTAACACTATCACCCCATACTCCCTTATATTCTATATTTTGCTTGAGAAAACTCTTCAGAAAGCCCATAATTGCTGTGGTAAAAGAGTCACATTTCTCTAGAACTGTGCTTGAAAATGGAAATGTCTCAGTGCTCTTCTTTGTCCACTTACTTCTGTTCACTGTTTTGTTCCACTGCTTCTGGTGTTTCCATTCAGTCATACTCGACTCGGTGGTGCCATGATGTGAAATCAAATTGCGAGGCCCTTGTACCCCACCCTTCACTCATTAAACCACCTTCATCATTGAAGTTTCCAGCCTGTGTTCTCTCTGAGATCTTTACCTGATAAACACCAACATCTAACACAGTGGAACATGTGCCTGGAGGAACTCTGGACCACTTTGCAAAGTATTTGTAAACCGTGAAAGAGAACAGTGTGGGCATCCTGTTTTTTGTGTTGTTTTTTCTTTCCCTTTACGTCTTCAGTTGATGTGTAATCTGGAAGGTAATATTGATATTAAAGATGCAGGGGTAGAATTAAATGCCACTTTAGAAGAACAACATTTTTATAGGTGTTTATGTCACTTTTCTGGTGGAAGGTCTGCAACCTGCTCGTTTCCATACTCCATGACTATCAGAACAGTTTGATAGTCCTCCTTTTAGATTTGTTGTAATACTTATGTTGTGGTGTTAGCCTAGATGAAGTTAAAATGGATCTGATTTGCACGTTAGCATCTTGTGGGCGTTTTGTTGATACATTTTTTCATCATTTTAGCTGATAAGGATTTATTTGGGACAACAGCAGAAAAAGAAGGAGGGAGATATCTGAAGATTACCTTTCTGTATAAATTGTTGTTTTCACATTACTTACCATGCAGTTGTTGTCTGGTAAGTGCTGGATCAGTCTAGATCAGATCAAGTTTTGAGTTTTTGCCAGTTTCATTCCACTTCCCGACTACATTGCTAGTAGTTTGTACTGATATCATGTTGATATGTACGGGTAATATTTTGCACACCTAACAGGGATTAATATGCTCTGCTTGTGACTCACTGGGCACGTGTCACGGTGTATTTGTGTTGAGAGGAGCGGACATGAGGAGAGGGCTGTCGAGGTGTTTCCTCATGGAGTTTCCCCCTAAACGCTGCTACCTCATTACAGTTTCCATCCCCTGTTATTTCACTCACACGTTCAATATGCACAAATGAGCACTGTATTATGATATTCTTACATTTGTGCTTGGATTTTTGCACCTCTTCTTCTGAAAGAGAGTCCACATTGTTAGCCATGTTAAAGAGCTGGGAGTAGCAGCAGACTCAAAGGTCTTCTCTGTATTTTACGGCCTCTGTTATAAGGTCATGGGCTGCGGTGGTCACGGCTCAGTAACAGTCACATGGTCACGCTCGGTTTAAAGGGTCTGATTGATGCTCTACTATAATGATGTCCATGTCCCTCAGTGTGAGCGCCAGTGACTCTTAAAAACACTGAATTATGGAAGGGCATCTCAGTCATGCAATCAATGTCCTTTTAAGTTAACAGCTCGGCGGCTTTGCAAGCACGTTTTGTAAACCAGTGCAATGAAGATAAATAAAAACTGTATTCTGCTTCTTTTACATAATCTGGTATATATTCCAATGATAGTCATTGTGAACCACAGTAAGTGAACAACAGCAACGACAGTCTTTGGCAAACTTTAACAATTTAGTTTGTTTACGATGGGGCAGTAGCATACCTGCTAATTTACCTAATTGTTGTCTCAAAGGGCTGGGGTTACAAAAGGGCAATCAGCATTTTAGGGTGTATTTACAATAGTCCTAACAATGAAACAAAAAAGGCACAATTGGACACTTTTATACCACCACCACTAGTAAGAACTATGAATCAATGGCTTGACATAGAAAAATGTATCAATAGCCTTTAGAAATATGTGTTTCAATGAAAAAAATACTTTTGTTAGTCGTTGACCAGTTTTGAATGAGATTTGATTGATCATTCATGTGGGTGTAAAGCAGTAGATGACAAATTCATCAACGTGTTTTCACCTGTCAGTTTGTTTTTGGGATGTGTGTGGGAAAATGTCAAAAACCCTGCTAAGGTCGCCCTCGTTCGCCCACACAGAAACATAAACAAGCACACAACAAATATACATGTAGTACTAAGGATGTTTACTTTTCCCGTGATTAATTACTGTTCAGTGATAAATGATGCCTTAAATAAGTGTTAATGATCCCAGCTCCATGCATACACACGCCAACGCTTTCATTTACATCAATAATACCTAATGTGCGGATGAAGATGTGAGCTGTCAACAAATGCTGGATATGATCGGTTTGTTTTTCCACACTGGTGACCCTTATCCCACATTACAATGAAACTATTGCATTAACGCAAAGAGCTTTTCATGCTCTGAAAGTAAATATTTTATCAATAATTTAATTCAGTTGTCAGCACTCCTCTGTTTTGTCAGTTACATTTAAAAACACACAAGTCTTTACAATGTCAGCTCCACACCCTTCTTCAGCACTCTGTGTCCTGGTCCTGCTGTCTTCTCTTTGTGTGCTAAAAATGTCATCAGGGCTTTAAAAGAATGCCTCTGATAGGCCTCTTTTGACATGCATTGTTGGTGCTGCAGAATTTAGCCCCTCAGCCCCTGGCCTTGGCCCTCGTCTTTGGTTTTAACGTAGGCAGGGCTGCACTGTGACGAATGCCTCATAGAGCGTCTACTTTGGGTGTGAGTGTGTGTGCATGCTTTTGCAGAGAGAAAGTGTGACTAATGCCTTCAGAATGGCATTTATACATTAGAGAGCCATTAGTATTTAGGCTCCTGGGTGGAACAGCGGGGCACGAGACAGACATCGTGGTACCCCCGGTCACCCCTAAGCGCAGACGTCGCCACTGCAGCACGTTAAAGAAACACACAACAGCTGCCTCTGTAGGTGCACTGGAAAATGTTCCTCTCAACATTTAACATTCAGGATAAGAACAAGAAACACGGCACTAATGTCTGAAGTCTTTCTTCACTAAATCCTTCATGACATTTTAGCATTCTTAATCTTGCTCTTAAAAATAGCTGTGACATCATGAGTCCCTGGCATTCAAGTGTAATCTGCTCATAGCCCAGACAGAAAACAGCACTTACTGTATCTCAAAGGAAAAAGCCACTTATTAGAAAAGATACACACTGAGCAGGTGTGCACCCTGATAAGTTGTTTCTGTAAGACAAAGGAAAGCAGGAGCAGACGCATGTATAGGGCAAGAGATAACAGATGATAGCCTCACTAGGGATACCATGATCATAGTGTAGTGTTACAATTATTATGAGAAGAAACATTGCAATTTAACAATGATTCACAATTATTTGACACCATAACAAACAAATAAAATGATTTCCTCTCATTCAAGATGTAAACAAATCACTCTTCCTCCCTTCCTTGTCTGTGGCAAGCTTTATAAAATCAAATTTCAGGTTTGCTTTTTACATATAATAAAACTTTATTTTGCTTCAAAAATGTTCCCTATTGTAACTTTTCACTTCTTGTGATTATCGATCATCCGGTTAATCTTGACATGTAATCCTCACTGTTTAATGGAGTCGATAACTCTCAATACATTATGTTCAATAGCATTTTCTTTTTACTGGTCATACTGTTCATTTTAGACTCACTATTTGTTTGTTTGTTTGTTGAAAATTCATAGAAACATCTTAATATTTTGTTACGTATCCATATCACAGAAAACCCTCAAGGCCATGGTTTCCTGTTTAGTGGTCCCATGAATGAGCTCGCAGAAGGTGTAAAAATACCAGGCGGCTCCAAGATAAACCCGGTATCCCACGGCCTGACATTTGCAGGGCAGGAGCGTGGGAGAGCCAGGGGGTTGCCCCGTGCGTGTGTACCTGTGCATGTGGGAGGGTTCCCTCACCTCAGAGAAAAGCCCCATTCATGTCCTCTTGCTCTGTTGTCCCTGTGTCAAGTGTGGACCAGGGTCAGAAGGAAACTCTGGGATTTTCCACTTTTGGGTATGTATGTACGCTGAGATGTTTTCCATGTTTGCACAGTAACATGTGAGGGTGAAACATTTAATTGAGAGGGGAAATCTGTTTTCAGAGAACTGCTTTAAGGGACTTATGCTTGTTTGCTAGAAAGGATCTATGTCATTTATGTATATCTGTGTGTAGGGCTGCTCGATTTTGGAAAATGTGTATATTTATTGCAGTTGCATTTAGATACAGAATTTATGTTTTAAAAATAGGATGCTGTTCAATGTTCACATTTCATAAGTGTCCAGGGGAATTGACAAAAACCCTGTTTGTACAGAGTTAAACTACATGGTTTGCAGGTTTTATGCAGAATAAGAAGACATTTTGTTGTTTGTAGAAGACATTAAGATACCTGTACTTCAAAAAATTGCAGCATTTTTATTTTCTAATTGTGTCCATGAAAATTGAAATTTCAGCCCTAGTTGAATGTACAGCAATGAATTGTATTTACTATAGCTGGAATTGATCAGGCTCTAGTTCCCCAGTAAAGTTACAGTTGTATCTTGAAGCATGCAGTTCCATTATCTTTTGTCACGTTTGTCATTTGTCCCATGGAAACTGAGCAATCACACTTGACCTTTGACAGTGAGTGTCTGTCTCTGTGTCTGACATAGACAACACCGCAGTCGTTTAGTGGCTTCAATAAGAGAGCATTCAGCTGCCCGTCCACTTGGCTGTGACACGAGGACATGCCAGACCTGATGTTCGTCACACTGACACTGACCTACTTAACTGCCAGCTTCTCTCTTAAACACATCACCACTTGACATTTAGAGAAACACTTTGGTCAATATTCACCAAGAAAATTGAATCAGAGACAAATGACTATTTAGTGTCTTTCTGAAGGTGGCTTCTAACTGTTGTGTGCATAGAGCAGACAACGAGGGCCTAACTAGAGTCCATCAGTGCTAATGTGTAAACTTGAATCAGACACAGATTGATGGCAGCGAGGTGGAGAATGCCGCTCTTCCTTGTGTTTTGGAGTGAGGCAAACGCAGGAGGCAGTGACCCGGAGCAGGGGTCCCATCAGACCCTGTCCTGTCTGAGGCCCCTCTGCCTGTCAAAGTCACATTTTAATCACAAACATAATTTGAATTTACACTAATGAATACAAATGACTCCCAGGACTCCACAAGCTGAGAGCAATAAATTATTACAATCGCATTTCTGTAGGCCTTTTTCAATTAGCCGCCCCCGTGGAGATGGCGGTGGAGAGCCCACTCAAATGAAGACAAACGATGCTCCGGCAACATTGTGCGTCTCCTCCCAATGGTTTAATGACTTTCTAATTTAGGAACATCTTCAGCGTGATGGGGCGTAAACTCTTTTTTATTATTGCAGGCCGCTGTGTGATTTGGGAGAGCGCCTGATTGAAAGCAGGTGTTAATCAACCTTGTTCTGGAGCGGCGTATGATTTAGAAGAGAGTTTGACAAGAAAAGATCATCCTTGCCACTCAGAGACACAGATTGTTCAGTTCATAAAGTAAGCTTTCTGCTTCTCTCTCTACACATTTTTGCCTGTTTGGATAAATAACCTTTAAATAACCTTGAAGGACATTTTTATTTAAAAGGGACACATTATGTCAAATTGACTTTTAAGAGCTTTCAACCATGTTAAAACGATGTTCCCTCAGTATTAGCTCACCTAAAATTGTTTTTTCGATTCATACAGTAGGTGTCATTGCAAAAGGAAATACAACTGCATGGACAAAAGTTTTAAGGGTTCCAAGTAGCTTCTTCAGTTCTCCTGACAGAGACCTTGTAAGTCAGCTCCTCCCTTTAGACACCAGTTCTTTGGCATAACTGTTTCAATGTGTAATCTGAGGCTTGAGTGCTCAGAGAATTTAAATTTTCGCCAACCTACCTACTTTTCTGTTCTACTTGCAAATATTTTAAAAATCCAGACTCCGGGACGGACATCTAGGGTTCACAAATGTCACATAGCCATTTTTCAAGAACAACAAAAAACACATCTGCTGCTTGTTACGATGAAATGCCACTATGAAGAGGCGGAGCTTATCCGTTTGACATTTTGAACAGATGAAGTTAATAAACCTGTTTTTATTATTAAAAGCTGTTTTAGATCAATATTGCACTTTACAATGAACAAATTGTAAAATAATGATTGTATGTCTTCTTTAAAGGCCTCACTCCAGATGTCTGATGTGTGTGCACTGGCAGTTGCTCATTTACTGTTGAGGTCACCTTTTAATCATTAGTGATTAATGGATGTGGAAATGGAGCCTTTCCTCCAACTGCATTGACTGATCTGTCCCCACAAAGTTACACAAACCAAAATACACTCAGTTTGATGGTACCTTTACAGTTGCTTGATAATGCCGACCTTTTTATTTTATGAATCCAGGATATACAAAGTTCCATTTGAAATTCACGCCAATATTTTTGCATTACACATTTCATATTTATTTTCCTGTTCCTGTTGATCCAATGTCTTCTAAAGCAGACCAGCATATTTATTTGATGACCAACAGTCTCTAAGTACTGGGTGTAATATGAGACCTCATTCATGCACCCCAAAGAAAGGTTGATGGGCAACAGAGCTAACCCTTTAAATAACAAGCTAGAGATAATTTCTAGTGAACGTACAAGAGTCCCTAATAAACTCCCTCTGACAACACAGTGGTTTTGGACGTTCCCAGAAGTGACATTCTGCTCCACAGACGATGAATGGGTCTCTGTGTCTCTGTCAGTGTGCTGTCATCAGAGTGCAGCCTGTGGGGTCGACTTACAAGGGCCAAAGTCAACAGCAAGCCACAAAACACATTATGGCTCATTTTGTCATGACTTTAAAGCTCCCATCTCTAATCAGTCTAGTGTTGTTTCATTCTCATACAAACATGTGTGAGAATGAAACAAAACAGTCAGGTCCTAGTGTAAAAATGTAAATCTTGTATCTAGAAGTTGCAGTTTGTTGTGAAAAACACTTCATAGTAACAACTGTGGTTATTGTGGAGACAGTTAGGTGCAAGATGCTCAGGAGTGTGTGGACATAAATCCATCCTGTGGCTTCCCCTCTGCGTCAGGTTTATGTGTGTGTGGAGTGTGTGGAGTGTGTTCATGTTTTGAGAGTTTCTGTGCCATCACAAAGACCCCTCAGAGACCGGCGTATTTACCCTGCAGTAAAACCCGAGAGGGAGTATACCCTGCAGTAAAAGTAAAGAGGCGTTCAGTGGAGTTAGATTTAGGGCCACCTCCGGATTTCTGTTCTCTATGTGCCATCAGGGAAAACCCAGTCTACAGGTCTTGTTCCGCTGTTGAAGTTGAATTATTTTGTGTCCGTACACAAGGGCTGAGTATGACACAGAGAACCTTCAAAACAATCTTTATTTAAGAAGGAGGTATTACATGGTGTCAACAAACAATTTAGAAGCTGGTACAGTGACAATAATAATTTAGCTTTTATAAGCAGTTGTGCAAATAAGAGTTATTACATTTCACATTGCCTTTGCATAAGCACTTTCTTGAGTGTACATGGTGCATTTTCACAGATGAGCCCAATATGTGTTTGTCAATATGACACTGATGGACACTCCCGAAAACCTTGAATAATAATGTTGCATTCGCAGGATGAATGCTGGCTCAGACATCCACATGGCTAAAGGTTCAGCACCACCAGCATGCTCCATGGTCCAAAGGATGCTACGTTCAAACTCAGGTTCTCCTCAGAGTGGAGAACAGCTTTGTACATTCCACAGTTGAAGTTCAAGTTTAACCAAACCCTGAGCTCAGACTCGGCCTCAGACTTGGGCTCAGACTCGGCCTCAGACTTGGGCTCAGACTCGGCCTCAGACTTGGGCTCATGCATTACAGAAGCTGGTGTGTGTTTGTGAAAGCAGCAAAGATCAAAGCTTACAAGCACTTACATCCAAAAGTGGTTTGAACCTGCAACAGGAAATTGTTGATCTGTGACTCAGAGATGCAGTCTGTTGTTTACATCATATACATCTGAAGTGGCAAAATTGAAGATTGTAAACCCTTCAAATATTTTTTTGCATTTTGAGTTTGTATTAAAATAGCTATGGAATACAGATATAGCGTGACGTCTCAAACATTTTTTTCTCTATAAAACCCAAACAAATTTTTATCCACATCCAAATTTTTATTAAAATACATGTTTGTATTTGTTACGAGCATCAGTTTTTTATCTGTATTAGGATGTGCAGGCTATATGCTAATAGACTTTCAGTATGATGACAATTATTGTATAAAATGAACACAAAGACAAAGAAATGTACAGGCATTAGGTTGCTAACAGTTTGCTATGTTACATTATATACCTATCAAAAGCTGACATGTAATCCTCAGATCAACCAAGCCTCTACTGCTACAAACACTTTATCCACTGATGCTCTCAAAGTGTATGCTCTCTGTCCCCAAACACAGCATTGTTTTGGGTAAATATGAAGTGAACAGCAAGTCTTTCCAAGGCACTTGAGTCTTTTCTTGTCCTTAGCTCATGAACATAAGTCTACTGGACTTTTGCTAATGCCCTTCTGTTGAGGGGAAATGCACTTATATAAAAGTAAATCTGTCACATTTAACTCAGGGCAAGTCATAAACTGGATCCAAATGTCAATGTTGAATATGGAAAAAACACTTGCGATAGTAACAAGTACATTTAAACCTATGAGACACAGAGAGCATCTCTGCACCCACAAAGGCAGATTGAAAAACAACACCAAGAGCACATTGCAATCAAACAACTGGCCTTAACTTAGACAACAAAGTATTAAATATATTGTGACCTCAGAAACAGGAGAAGACTGAGAACAGTGCATTGCAAATAGGAGGAGACGAGGGAACATATTCAAACGACTTTGTGGTCTCTGGGACTGTCTGGCTGCCACTGATTGCCATGAAGCTCCAAAATGCCTTGTAAAACCTCCAGCCAGACTTTGTAGCAGAAAAGATATTGGTCCTGAAACAAGAGACAAAGGCCATGTCGAGCTTCTGGGAACAGAGCTTGAACTTTGAACTCTAAGCTTTCTACTGTCACCAACCTTTGTCTGAATCATGCCATGCCGCTGGCGCCTCATTTCCTTTACAATGTCACTAACGTTAATCTAGGTATAGACAGACATGCAACAAGGATTAAGATAAAATTTGTATGGAACAACTAAAATAACCAACGAATCACTTTTACTTACAGGCATATCAATAACGATAAGGCTGAGGATTATGTCGGTGCAGATGAGAACTCCCGCTCGCCCGATGCCTGCGCTGCAGTGCACTGTGATGGGGCCTTTATGGTGCACTGCCCTCAGGTACCGAATGAACCGAACCAGCTGCTCTGAGCTGTGGGGAACTCCATGGTCCGGCCAGTGCGTGAACTTTAGGTGACGGACAATGTGGGTCTCACCAGTCTGAAAAATATGTTTACTACAATAAAGTTTTTCTGAATTGTATTCACAGTTTAACCATTTTCACTCACCTGTTTTTCAACCATGCGAATGATCTTTATCTGAAAACACTCCAGAAACTGTTGGTTCTCTAAATGAAGCTGGTACTTGTCCACGTCCAGAGGCATATCTAATCTTTCTGGCCAGTACTTGTGGCATTTCACCCTTCCTTTTTCTACTTCCTGGGTCATCATGGCAATAACATCTGACCTGTTTTCCCAGATCATCTGCCAGAAAGCCTGTATTGTGGAAGGCAAAGGGCCCTGACAGGAGATGTAGAAGAAGTCTTCTTCTCCAACATGCATGCGGATGTAGCTGGCATTGATGTAGTCCTGGTCCTCACCAATGCAAACACGAGTTTGGTCATCTACAGGTGAGAGAAGAATCAAGACTATGTATTTCTGTTTGCAAAAACTGTCACTGCAAAAATGTGGACACAAAATACACATTTAGCACCCTTAAGATAAAAGAGTCATTATTGTTAGATTTATTTACACATTCTTGATAAATCCATCAATCATAGAGATCAAACACAACCACCTAATTTTGCCAGGGGAAAGCAAACAGCTCAGAGGTTTGGAGTCAGCCTGGACAAACCAGTGCTGTGAAGATGTTTGCTCAGGATGATGAGGCTGATAGCCCAGACGCTGTTAGGAATGCATGGCTTGCCTTTGGCTTGTGAGGTCAAACAAGCCTGAAACCTCACTACATAAATAGTTTGAGGTGCTGAGGCGTAATTCTGATGTTCAAATTTACATTCAATTGTTCATTGACTATGTCTTATACAATATTATTTTATTGAGACTTACAAGGGAGAATATCTCTGTAGCGGTTTTTGTCTCTGTTTTCAGGAGATTTTGCCACCAGGCAATTGTCCGTGGGCTTCAGGTGCTCTAGAGCCTGCATGGAATAACAAGTGTCTCAATTGCAATTTAGTTCAAGGTAATGCAGCAATATAAAGTACATTAATCACCATAAATTCTTTAACCAGCTCCTGTTGGTCCAGCTGGTGCTGCAGAACCTGGATGAGGGCCTTGACTCTGGAGCCAGAATATTGGCTGGTTTTAGATGGACTGATGGCAGCAAGAGCAGAGAGCTCCTCCTCAGATACTATTGGTGTGTCTGAGGAAAGAGGAAGTCTTTCAGGAATTGTCACAAACTCCTAAGAACATAGCCTCACACAGTCACCTGTCTGAGTTGGTATTTCTTTGATGTTGTCAAATACATCATCTTCTTCGCTGCTCCAGCCATCGGTCTGTGTTTTCCGGGGGCCTTTGCAAGACTGATCCAAAAGTTTGGTCACAATTTGTTTCCTGGGGGAGTCAGGGGGCAGGGGTTACTCTTCAGTAGGAATGGCTGAAATCATGCAAGGCTGACTTCCTTTCCCTGCGACTTTTCCACCTAAAATTATAAATGAGATTCTAGAACGTTCATGCACTTCTGAGATGTCGCTACTCTGTCAGTCAACACCTTGTTTTCTGACTTAAGGGGCAGCCTACTACACTATTTTATTTCTTGCTCTTTGCTGCCTCCTTGTGGTTAGACATGCAACAGACAGGAAAATGACAGATAAGTACAGTACACTGTAGTGAGTATTAAAGTAGGTCACAACCTGTCAGTAGCTCCATGCAACATGTCAGTGACATTGAGGGGTGGACAGCAAGCTTGGTGAGAAGGAGAGCTGTTACAG